>NC_133864.1:2337923-2375294 GCF_044706935.1 Curcuma longa
ATTAATTAGATGATTAATATGTCCGTCAATACTAAGTAAGTAATTAAAGGTTATTTGATTAATGAAATTTGTTAATAATTGATGATTAATGTAGTGATTAATGGTGATGGATTAGGATTAGTTAATTGAAATAGTAACGAGTATAGATTTAGAAATTGCTTAATTAGTTATTTTTTGTTTTTAATTAAGTTATTATAGATTTGATTATTAGTTAATTTGATTAGTTGTTGGATCCATAAAAGATGAGTTAATTAGGGTTAGGTTAACTCTTGAACCGATTGAGTAATTAGATGATGTTAATTTAATAATTCGTCGGAAATGAATTGTGTATTTAGTTAAGTTGAGCGATTAATTAGATTAATTAATTAGCTAATTAGTTGTTAATTAATTATCAAGTTAGTTAATATGATTAATTAACATTTAATCTATTGATTAATTGACTAATTCATAATCTTAATTATTGATTAAGTAAGATTTAAATTAGAATGAGTTTGGTTAGTTTGAGATACGATTAACCAGGTTGAGTGATTTGATCCGATTAAATCAATGCTTTTAGTTAAGTTATAGTAATGGTTTTGCTAGGTCACGCGAAGAAGGCGCTAGAGCACCTCGGAGAAGGTCTTCGATTTAGCAAACCTTAGCATTAAAAACCTAGTAAGCGGACAAGGTAAGTACATCTCTCACCTGCAGTATGAGTTGCTCCGTTATTCCCTTTATTGTTTCCATAATATGATTTGATAGAGCATGCATAAAGTATTTTTTCCATGACATTATGTTAAGTTAAAGCATGTGTAAATTGTTTCTTTCCAAATTGCATGATATAAGAAGTATAAGAAATGTATTTTACTTTTAAGAGGCGGGTATCGGGCCAAAGGTTCGCCCATAATGAATTCGGGCCAAAGGTTCGCCCATAAGGAAAGGAATTCCAGGCCAAAGGTTCGCCTGATAAGATAAGTCCTCTGGTAGCATTCGGTGGCTAGCTACCCCGAGTTCTATCAGAGATGCGCGCATTGATACTCTGCCAGGGCCCATAAGTATGTTTACTTATTTTCAAAAGTATGTTTACTTATTTCCGGTTTAATTACGAAAGAATGCATGAAATGATTTTCGTTGTTTTGTGAGATTAGGTATGTACTTACTAAGCGTTGCTTATAGTTTGCATTCCTCATATTGCAGATAAATAAAAGGAAAAGTTTTAGGAAAGAGGAGGCAGCTGGAAAGGTGTTCGATGTATGGTGTTGGCGGAACCGCGGAATAAGATCTAAGATTAAGAATTAAATAAATATTTATTTTATGTCCAAGAATTATTATTTATATTCTTGCTTCCGCTTGTTAAACAGAAAAGAATATTTTAATTTGCATTATATTATTTAATAAGTAAAGGTTAAGGAAAGTTTAAAGTACGTAACGTCTCCCCATTAGTATATGTAAGAAGGGGGGGATGTTACATGGAGTTAGAGGGGAAATAGTTGAATTGAAATCAAAATTCAACTTCAACTTATCTATTGAGTGGCTTGAGCGGATAATCTCAAGTTATCAAGTAGACTCTTGGTTCTATTAAGCTACCAATGTTGGGTTGGCTGAGCTTGCCGAGTGCTGAGTCGCCCGAACTCTAAGTCAGCCGATAGACTAGTTGCCTGACTATTGAGTCTAGTTGGGAGAGAACGTAACCCAGTGCTAGGTCGCCCGAGCACTCCCACCGAGTCACCTTCTGAGTGACGCTGAGTGGGCCCATTGTTTGACTACTGAGTTGGTTGAGCGGGTCGCTGCTACTTGCACATCGAATCGAGAGAGCATTACTGAGTACTTGAAAAGCAATCCCGAGTCTGAGTGAGTTTCTAAGTGATCGAAAACAGAGAAGTCGAGGCTTCCCACACATGAGAGAAAGTCTCTCCCATGAATATGTTCACAACATACGTGCTTGGGCAATAATATAAACCAACAATGAAGTCTTGAGACTTCCAATGTGGGATTAAAGTCTCATTCACAATGAAGGTCTCTTTCATCCATTCCACTTCTCTTTTCATTCATATTTCAAACAATCTCCCATATGAATGGAAATAGGATATGCGATAGCATTCAGCAGTTGAGTCAAGTATAGGATAGGTAGATTTTACCCTTTGAACCTTTATCTCACCCAAGACTCTCCCTGATACAACTCAGTTCTCATGAGTGTGTTTATTCTTGGCCATGAACACGTCTGATTCTGTGAGAAGTTTTAAGAATTGTACCTCCAAATCTCTTTAAAGTGACCCTACTCCTTTCTCACATAGGTGATCTCTTAAAAGTATTCCAAATTACTCTATTGGATCATTAAAAGTTATATGCTTAACCCCGCCCTTCATGATTTCTATGAGCCGGATTACTTTCTTACACTTTACTTCTTGTATTACTTGAAGTGCAACTCTATTTAGCAATAATTTAAAATTTTCTAACTTGTGCGGAAATCTTTTCTATCATGTTCAATTTTCTTTCTTTCAGCCTTTCTTCTAAACTCCATTTAAACACTCAACTAATAATTCTAAAGCAAACTAAAGCATTTCTAACTATATTTGCATGCAAAGGATCATAAATGAACTTCTTGCACTCTTTAAAACTAATCTACATACAATGTATCAAATAGTATACCTCATGTGCCAAAAGTATCAATCTCAAAAACTAATTAAGCATTAGTTCATTTTATTACTTTAGAATTTCATGCATATTCATTGAAAAGACATGGAATCATAATATCTAACAAACATTAACCAAAACTAATCTATTTAATCATTAGCAACAGAAATACTAGATGATACCCAACATATGCAAAACTAACAATTTATGAAATCTTCTTAACAATGAATAGAAAGTAAAATCTCTAAATTTTCTTAGCAATTTAAAAATATCTTAATATGCTCTTAGCAAATTCCCAAGGCTTTCCATAGTCCAGGCATCACACACACCATCACGCATCCCCTTGTCGCCTTCCTTCAAATTTGCTTTCCTTTTCCTTTGTCTGCAGTAAGAGGAAATGCAACTATAAGCGGATGCTTAGTAAGTACTATCTAACTCACAAAACTGAGATGTGCATATATACAAAAATTCTAAAAACTGCATGCTCATGATAAGAAACTTTTCATGCTCATTGAAATAGTTTTCATGCTTTGAAACTCTTAAAACTTAAAACATGTGATCTTTCATGTTTACGCTACAATATCATGTAAGTACTAGAAATTCTCATCTTATAAACATGAAATTGCAATTGATACACTTCCTTAACTAAACTTGCTGGAACTTGAAACTTTTGTAAAACTTGCTTTATTTGTTCGAATACTTATAGCTTTATACTTCAAAATAATAATCAACTTTCTCTTGGGGCCCAGGCGTAGTACCAAAGCGCGCTCCCTAATAGAGACTGGGGTAGCGAGCCACCAGTCCTACGAGGGTAAAGACCTTGGTCTTACCAGGGCCAAGACCTCGGAATTGGTCACCTGGATTTATTTTACGACAAACTCGGAAGTCGAGTACTAGCCTCTTCAAGTAAAATACTTGCTATCTTTTAGTACTCATATAATAAAATGCCTTGGCATTTCTTCAAACACTTGGTGTGCTTTTGATCCTCAAATTCTTGAATTTGGGATCCTATCAAGACCTTGGTCTTTCTTTGCTTATAAACTTCTCATAAACCTCTAAAAGGATTTAATAGGACACTTTATCATTCCACATACATATAATTCTAGGGTTTGCATAGAGCGAACACAATTCTTTAAAGCATGCTACGAAAGTAAAGGAAAAATAAAATCCCGGAACAACTCTTACTGCAGGTGAGTAGTACTTACTTTGATTCTTGTACTTACTAATAAGGGTTTTACTCTAGGCTTCTAGAAAATCTTGTGATCTCCACGAACCGTTTGCGCCTACGCGTTCTCCTCGTCAACGGGAACGCGAATATGTGAGAAGCCCTCCAAAAATTGTCTCCTTGGTCAGCCACACAAGAACTCTAGATTTTTTCGCCCAAGAGAGAGAGGCGACGTGAGGTGGAGAAGTTATCTTATATAGATTTCCTCTTCTTCCCATTTAGAAAAGTTATCTTTACATCCATATGATGTATTTTCAAATTCTATAGAGTGGCAATCACCAATAACACTTTAATGTACGTTATTTTTAATATCGGAGAATATGTATCATAGTAATCAGGGTCTTCTCATTGTCGGTAGTCTTTAATACCAATTTGTCCTTGTACTTATCAATTGTGCAATCTGATTTCATCTTCTTTTTGAAAATCCACTTACATCCTGGTGCTCTACTTTCTTGAGGAAGATCCACAAGTTCTTAAGTGTGATTTTGCAAGATAGAGTCAATCTCAGATGCAATTGTCTCTTTCCATTGAGGTCCCTTAGAAGAGTTCATTGCTTTTGAGTAATTTTAGGGATCACTTTCTAACATGAAAGTGATAAAATTCATTCCAAAGAATTTATCCACCTAAATTCTTTTACTTTGTTTGAGCTCAACCTCAACTGGTTCATCATCATCTTCTTCCTCTTGTGTTTCATATGTCCATTTTGAGGAGCTAGTATCCTCTGGGGTCTCATACGTAAACACATGTTTGAAGAACGAGACATTTATCGATTCAATAATCGAGTTCTTGTATATCTCTGGTATTTGAGATTCATACATAAGGAATTTATATGTATTGATGTTATGTGTATATCCAATAAATATGCAATCAATAGTTTTTGGTCTTCTCTTGATCATTTTTGGATCTAGCACTAAAACTTTGACTAGACACCCTCAAACTCACAAGTGTTTATAGGATGGTGGTCTTCCCTTCCACAACTCATAAAAGCCCTTATCTATTTTCTTTTAAGGCACCTTATTCAAAAGGTAATTAGCTATTAACACAGCTTCCCTTCATATATGCTCTAGTAATCCATAGCTCAATAGAAGAGTATTTGTCATCTCTATTAGGATCTGTGCGAGCTAAAGGGGGGGGGGGGTGAATAGCTCTGATTGCTTCTCATCTTAATCTTATGTTTGTCATTTGAATGCGCAACGGAAACCTTGATTCAAACGTGACTCCACATGCATAACTCCTGAATTTTACTTGGTATCTACCTCCTTGAGATGACTAATTCAAGGGTCCGCTATGAGCTATCTACCTCCAATATAAATTTCTCCTTTTCGGATACTTTCCGGAGGCAGAGAAGTCTCTCATAAGTTTGTTTTTACAAGAACACAACAATACAACAAGAAATAGGAATACAAATATAAATTAAAGCAAAAACACCTTTACAAATAAGATATTACTTTGGATGATTTCTTGTTGCTTGGAATAACCTCTTGTTGGTATGAAAATGCAGCATCACTTCGTCCTCAAATCCCTATGAACTAACACCTTCTCCTACAAATAAAATCTTACTTATACAGTTGATGTTAGGGTTGATTTCCACCTATCAGTCGACTGATATCCTATACTAGTCGACTGATATGGTCAACGACCAAATAATGGATTCTGAACCTTTTGAAATCTATCTGATTTTATTGATTTTCAAATATCAGTCGACTGAACTTTCAATCAGTCGACTGATTTTCCAATCAGTCGAATTGATTCATTTCTATACACTTTTAAAATAACATCAGTCGATTGATTAATCTGATCAGTCAACTGATACCCTGATCAGTTGAGTCAATTTGTTTCTGTTCGATTCTGATATAAATCAGTCGACTGATACACATAATCAGTCGAATTGATTTAAGTAAAAAGATACATCTTTGAACGAGCTTCGTTTCGCACCAAAGATCGTCCCGTTTCGAAAGTCAAAAGTTTGTTATATCGTTTCAAACTTCCTTTGCATGATATCCGGTCGTCTTTAACCTATCAAGACATCTCGTTGCCTAGCATATGGCCAACCTTGACCTTTCAGGACTTCATATCACCAATTGTCCAGTCAACCTTGATCCACTTGGACTTTCCTCTTGCCAACTTCCTTATTGGACTTCCGATCACCAAGTGTTCGGTTAACCTTGATCCACTTGGACTTTCCATCTCGTGCCAAGTGTCTGGTCAACCTTGACTCATTTGAACTTTCCTCTTGCCAACTTCCTTATTGTACTTTCGATCATCAAGTGTTCGGTCAACCTTGACCCACTTGGACTTTCCATCTCGTGCCAAGTGTCCTGGTCCTCCATGACCCACTTGGACTTTCCATCTCATGTCAAGTGTCTGATCCTCCATGACCCACTTGGACTTTCCACCATCAAGTATTTGATCAATCTGACCTACTTGACACCTAACCAATATATTGATCAAACATCAAAACTCAACTCAAGTCAAACCGAACTTGGTCAACTTTGACCTTAGGTTAATTGCACAAACAATCTCTTTTAGAGTACGATTCTTTCACTTAACAATACCATTTTGCTGAGAAATATAGAGAATTGTTATTTTATGTTTAATCCCATATTCAACACACAACTCAGTGAATAGTGATACATGTTTACAATCTCAATCATTTCGAACCATCTTAATCTTTTAATTAAGTTGGTTTTCAACCTCATTCTTATAGAGAATAAATTTCTCTATAGCTTCATTCTTATTTTTGAAAGGATATACAAAATAATATTTTTGTATTATCATCAACAAAAGTGATGAAGTACATATTCAAACCATGTGTCGGTGTACCCTTAAGGTTACACACGTCAGTGTGGATTAGGCCGAGTGGCTCATTGTTTCTTTTGACGTGTTGAGAGAATCACCTTATCATTTTCTCTTCAACACAAGTCTCACACTTGCATTTCGAGTCAAGGTGGAATATAGATATATTTTATATGTTAATTAATCTACATAACACATCATAGTTAATATGCCCTAGTCTACCATGTCATAAACACGAAGACTCTTCTGCAAAAAGGTGAAATCCGCCACCCTAGCGGTCCCACACGATCGGCTCCACGACCATTTATGAGAAGGTAAATCGAGAAACTGTAGTTGACCACGACAGAGGAGGGTATTGTGGGCCTAATGGCCATTAAACTGAGCTTAAACAACCCATCAATTACATAACCCTTTCCTACAAACATCACATTCTTAGACAGTATAACCCTGTCCGACTGCAGAAGTCATGCCTGCTTAAAAGTGATCCAGATACTAGATTCTTTTGAACCTCTGAAACATACAACACATTGTTCAGAGTGAGCTCCTTGCCTGAGGTCACCTACAACACCACTTTCCTTGGCCGATGATGTCTGAGGTTGCTAAGTTCCCCATGAATAGCTTGCCCCCATTAACTTTTCCAAATTATGGAGCAGTTCTTTATTGAAGCACACATGTCTGGTGGCACCAGTACCGATCCACCATTGTCGTGGGTTTGAACCTACTAGATTCAACTTGAAGACCACGGTGTAGAGGTCGTTCATTTTTTGTCCCTTTTCAAGTTAGCCTCCTGCATCTTCTGCTGCTTTTTGCACTCCGAAGATTTATGACCGACTCGATCACAGTTGAAGAACTTCCTAGAGAATTTCTTCTTGCTTATGCCTCTTATAGGCCCCATTTTTGAAGATTTGAGATTCTTCCATTTCGAGCTTTGACCATGCTTGACCATGTTGGCTTTCATAGTAACCTGAGAAAATAACTTTCTCTCTAAACTCTTATTGTCTTCCTCAATGTGAAGTCTAACAATGAGTTTTTTCATGTTCATCTCCTTCCTCTTATGCTTCAGGTAGTTCTTGAAGTCCTTCCAGCCGAGATGTAGCTTCTCAATGATAACAACCTGGAAGGTTTCACTCAAAATCATGTCTTCTAAGTGAATCTTGTGCAGGATCACCTAAAGCTCCCGAACTTGGCTAATCACCATCTTGGAATCAACCATCTTATAGTTTAAGAATCGACCCACGGTGAACTTCTTAGCCCCTGCGTCCTCGATTTTTAACTTCTTGTCCAAGGACTCCTATAACTCTTTAGCCGTTCTCATCATGTTATACACAACATAGAGCAAGTCGGCAAGATAGTTGAGGATGTAGTTTCGGCATAAGAACTCAGAATGAGTCCATGCCTTGGGTCTAGACATCAGTCGCATCTTCAACCGACTTAGGAGGTTCATTGGTCACAGTGCTGAGCTAGAGTCAGCGTGATCAGGTAGAAGAACATCTTCTACTGCCACTGCTTGAAGTTCAACCCAATGAACTTCTCTGGCTTTTCCTATGGTTGATTATAACATTTCCAATTGGGACAGAGGGGCCTTCACATGATGAGTCTGTTGCACCTCAACACTTTCCATGACCATCTCAACAGAACTGAATTTATTTTAAGATTGCTTGACAATCTTGTTGCTAGAGATAGAGGAGAAATAGTTGAATTGAAATCGAAATTTAACTTCATCTTATCTATTGAGTGGCTTGAGCAGATAATCTCAAGCTGCTAGGTAGGCTCCTAGTTCAATCGAGTTGCTCTGAGTGCTTCCCGAGAGGGATGCCGAGTTCCATTAGCCAAGTAGGTTGAGATTCGAGTTGTCTGTAGTAGAGTCAGCCGAGCGGCTAAGTGTTGGGTCGGCCAAGCTTGCAGAGTGCTGAGTCACCCAAATATTGAGTTAGCCGATATTGGTTTCCCGACTATTGAATCTAGTCTGGGAGAACGTCACCTGACTACCATTGTCGCCCGAGTGCTAGTTCGCCCGAGAACTCCCGTCGAGTACTTGAGTACCTTCCAAGTGACGCTGAGTGGACCATTGTCCGACTACTAAGTTGGTTGAGTGGGTTGCCACTTCTTGTGCATGAGTCGAGAGAGCATTATTGAGTACTTGGGAAGCAATCCCAAGTTTGAGTGAATTTTTGAGTGATTGAAAATAAAGAAGTCGAGGCACGTGTTCAACGTAGATTCCTTAAAATAGATTCACCCCCACCTCCGACGGGGACTTCGATATTTTCGTGGGTCATTTATTTCTAGGATAAAACGACAAAACCACAATCTCCAGCAAGCACTAGTAGTTGTGACAAACTAAGATGGTACCCAAAAGCTATCACGAGTAGTTTGTCGAGCGAAAGATGTATGATAAAGAGGAAAAATTGAGGAATCACAATGGATGGATCCACCTTCTCTTGTTGTAGGTTGAGATTCGAGTTGCTGACAATAGAGTCAGCCGAGTGGCTGAGTGTTGGGTTGGCCGAGCTTGCATAGTGCTGAGTCACCCAAATATTGAGTTAGCCGAGTAGACTGGTTTCCCGACTACTGAATCTAGTCTGGGAGAACGTCACCTGACTACCATTGTCGCCCGAGTGCTAGTTCGCCTGAGAACTCCCGTCAAGTACTCGAGTACCTTCCAAGTGACGTTGAGTGGACCCATTGCCCGACTACTAAGTTGGTTGAGTGGGTTGCCACTTCTTGTGCATTGAGTCGAGAGAGCATTATTGAGTACTTGGGAAGCAATCCCAAGTCCAAGTGAGTTTTTGAGTGATCGGAAATAAAGAAGTTGAGGCATACGTTCAACGTAGATTCCTTAAAATATGTTCACCCCACCTCCGACGGGTACTTCGATCACTACAAGAAAATCGGTCTTTAACAACACTCAAAAGACATCGGTTTTATGGCAAAACCGATGTCTTTTACTTTTTTACAACGGTTTTAACAAAAACCAATGTCTTTGAGAGGTTGATTGGAGACTACGACAACAGTTTTTGGAGGATACAACAACGGTTTTAAAACCGTTGTCTATGTGCGCTTTCAACAACGGTTTTTGAAGACTACGACAACGGTTTGAAAACCGTTGTCTATGTGCGCTTTCAACAACGGTTTTGGAAGCTATAACAACAATTTAAAATCGTTGTCTATTTGCGCTTTCAACAACGGTTTTGGAAGCTATAACAACAATTTAAAACCGTTGTATATTTTCATTGTTTCTTTCCCTCTCTCCCTCCAAATATTTCTTCCACTACGCGCTTCTAAAACCCCTAAACCCGCGCTTCCAATTCCCTACACCCGACCGACTTAACCACTACGCGCTTGCCCTTGTAAACTCTAGACGGGCTCTGCTCCACCGTAAATCAAATGATCCGATTTTGAATTAAAATTGAGTCAATTTGGTTTGACTCATGATAGAATAGATTTTGACAGAATGAATGTTGAAGAGCTTCGTATTATGAAGATGAATTTAATAAAATTAATTTGGATTAAATCAGAATTCATTTGAATATTAAATTAAGTGAATAAAATTTAAATTCGATTTACTATTGTACCGGTTCAATCGGGTTTGCTAAAATAACGAGAAAAACCCTAAAAGTCAGTTTTTCTCCACTCGAGCCTATTAAACCCAAAATTCCCTTCTCCGCGATAAAAACAGGGATCGCGCCCTGTTCGTGGTGGTCTTCCCCGAAAACCCTACGGCGCCGTCTCCTACCTCCTTGGTGGCGCGCTCTTCTCCGCCTGGTTCTGCCGGCCGATCAGTTTCGTACCTCCGAATGAAGCCTCGTCGACGACAGGAAGGACGAATGGGTATTCCATCGTTCTCTGATCGCGTGAGAAGAAAGAGAGGAAGAGGTCACCAGGAAGAACAGGCGCGATTCTCCTCAAAATTGAGTCCGACGCCTTTAGTTTCTCCCTGAGGTCGAAACCCTAGCATGCCGCGGTTGTCTTTCTCCTGATCGGGCGCATCGGGCGATGGTGGCTGACCACACAACAGAGAAGGACACCGTTGCAGAGAGCGTCGGACTTCCCTCTTGAATGCACTCGCTTCCCTTTTCTCTCGAGCAGACGTTGCTGACCCTTAGCATCGCCGCTTGCTTCGCGTGGCAAACGGGGATGAGCGGCCTGAGCTGCCACATTTTCTTCCTCGTCAACCACACGAGAAAACAACCTGAGAAAAGAACTTCCCATCGTGATCTGCTTCTACTGCCGCCAACAACAGGAAGAGAAGAGGAGAGCCAGAGCTGTCGTGGTTTTCTCCTCCTCCAATTGTCATTTTCTTCTGTTGATGATCACACCAAAAAGGGAATAAACCAAACTGGTCAGATGAAGGTTATTTGATTTGGTTCCTGAATTCGATATAGTTACTGTATAGATCGTTGTGGTGATTACGGCGTTTAATATTGCCGGAATCTGTTGTGTTTTTCAGGGGATTGTGCAGATCGGAACTGGGCTCTAGGGATGCTGCTCTGTTCGCTGCTTGGTTGTGAGGAATTGGAGCTTGTTCTAGGGCAACAAATCTGAGGTGAGTTCCCTTTTGAAGTCGATTAAGTTTTGTTATGGTTTTGCTAGGATCTGTCCTAATGCTGAGTTTTCGGGTATTGATTCCATTATATTTTTGTGTTATGTTAAGGGATTTATTGTGTTGTTGTTGTTGTTGGAATTGGGTGGAACCAGGGTTTCATGTGTTGACTCGGTCTTGTTGTTGCTGTTTGGAAATTCGGTATAGCTAGGATTAATTGGAGTTGATCTTCTCCAGTTCAAGGCTTCAACACTGGATTCCACCCCTAGGATCCATTTTTTCCTGCACGAGTGGACAGCATACAGCACAACGAATTTCAGCAACTTCTAACTTCCTTTTGTTTGATTGCACTTTCTTGTGATGTTAATTTAATCCCCCCTTACAATTGTTACTTTATTCCTTGTTATTTCCTTACAGCTTACTTTGTTACATTTGCTGAATTCTTTCTTTTTGAATCAAGTTGTTTGTTAAATTGCCTAGTAGAAATTCTGTTATGTTTTGCATCAAATTTATCCTATTTTGTTCATGCTATCCATTTATGTTTAATTTTGTTCGTTCTTGTTTATTGGTCATGTTTGGATCGTAGTTAATTGAAATTTTGATTCCGGATAGTTAGGATTGTTAGGAGTAAGTAGATGGTTGAATTTTTATTGTTAGGAGTAAGTACATGCAATGTAAAGGACTGTAGCTTCTGTACATATTCTAGCTCATGGGTGATGTGTAAAAGGTAACAATTACTTTCTTGGAGGATTTGATGTTGGGTTTGTTGGGAAGTAAATGTGACCATGTTTTTATGAATCCTCTCCTATTTCACTTTAGTTTTTAGAACTAGTTAACAGACTTAGCATATTTGAATTACTAATTTTGTTTGTGTTATTTCTCCTAACAAAAAATAATTTGTTAGTTCTTGCAAAAATTCACTTAAGTATTGTATATTTGTAACACTAGGATAGCATACTTTACTCGTTGGAATTTTCTCCTAGTTTACTTTACTCATTGGAACTCTTTAGTAACTTAGAATGCTTGAATTAATGATTTTGTTTGTTATTTATCCTAACAGCTTAATCAGCTTCAGTCAAAGACAGTTTTTATAATCTAGCTTATTAAGCATTTATCTAATGCTTTTGTATGATCTTATTTTCAAATTGAAGTTTGCTTTGCTTAAAAATGCAAGCAAACATTTCTGCAGCTTTGTTCCGTATGCAATGTTACAAATATAAAAAATGTAGCATTTCATTTTGACTTATTTATTTTCCATATCATTTCAGAACCAAGATTTTCAATTGGATCATCGTCATTTGACCCTTCTATCGCTGCCAGTTAGTGCATTTACACTTGAAATTGAGACAGAGATGTATCCACAAAAGAATACATCATTAGAGGTATTATATTGATGTGGTTGCTAGCGGTGTAGCTTCATGCTTTACTGATAGTTTCTTTTTTCAGGGTCTGTACAAGTCCTCTGGAAAATTTTGCACACAGTGTGAAGCTGAAGGTTGTTGGAAAATAACTTTTTATCAGGTTTTTCATAATCACTCTAATATGCTTCAATTTTATCTTCAGTTGTACATGGACTCTGAATATGTTCATTCAGATGCTACTTCTGTAAGAATCTTATTTGGTGAAAAAGAAGGTTCCCAATTTATGTAAATGTTATTGTCAGGATCGCCCTGATGTGATGGCAAGATATACTTGTAGAATTGAAGCTGATAAGTCTCTTTATCCAGTGCTTTTATCTAATGGAAATCTGATAGAGCAAGGTGATCTGGAGGTATAATTTTCTTTGCAAGCGATTATAAGTCTTTGTTAGTTATGCTGGTGGCAACAAGTGTTAAACCATTGTCTGAACATGCTCTACTCAGGATGGGAAGCATTATGCTGTATGGGAAGATCCTTTTAAAAAACCATGCTACTTGTTTGCATTGTTGTAGTGATGAATATTCTCTTTCAGATGGGCTTGTCGTCAAATTAAACTACTTCACTTGTTGAAGGTCCTGATGCAATTTACAGGTAGATGCTGTTACCTTAACCTCAAAGCAGTTATGATCCTGATATGGTACCAGTGAATAATCTTAGTTTCGTTTCTTTGAAGGCTACTTCGAAAGAGCAAGAATGAAGTTGTGCCAGAGAACAAGGATGATGGTGATTCAGATGAGGACGAAGAGGATGATGATGAACAAGATGGCGAAGACCAGGAAGAGGACGATGGGGCTGAAGGTGATCCTTCTGGGGATGAAAACGCTGAGGGAATGTGTAATATGTTGCAAGAATAATATTTGTGTTAGTTACTTTTGGTTATTTGTAAATATTGAGTTGATTAAATATATCGGTGCTTTTCTATTTGTGATTTGTTGTGTGAATTTATAATATTTTTGTACTCTTGCTCGATCATAATTTACAAACAATATAAAAAAAATAAGTGTTATTACAACAGTTTTAGATTCAATGACATCGGTTTGGAAGCGTTGTCGTTAAGTGATATTACATCGGTCGAAAACCGTTGCTAAAATTGATGTTAAATAGATATTACATCGGTTTTACACCGTTGCAGAATCGATGTCGTTGAGTGATATTACATCGGTCGAAAACCGTTGCTAAAATTGATGTTAAACAGATATTACATCGATTTTTCACCGTTGCAGAACCGATGTCTTTGAGTGATATCTACATCGGTTACAAACCGATGTCGTTGAGGTGATACTACATCGGTTACAAACCGATGTCTAAAATGTCATACCTTTTACATCGCCTTCATAGACATCGGTCGATTTTCTCATAGACATCGGTGGAAAACCGATGTCTATGACTGTTTTTGTTGTAGTGGAAGAAGAAAAATAAAGAACAACTTTATTTTTACTTGGTTCATAGTTTGTGGCTACTACTTTAAGGCTTGTGGTCATTGACCACTTCTGATGAGTAATCCATAATGTTCTCCTTTTTAAAGAAGAATGAGGTTTTGTCTTTTATAAAAGATGAGAACTGGTAATAAATTTATCGATCCTATTAAAAACAGACACGAAAGACTAAAATGAAACAACAAAAAGCTATTGACAAGAAGTCAAAGCTTCAGCACGATCATTAGAGCAATACGTTGGTGTACTATTAGAATTTTGAAGCACAACAGAAGTATGGGGAGGTAGAAAATTATTGTCATGAACTATTGGTCGAGACCTTCTTATATTAGTCATTCTGGGTAGCTAGATGCCCTTCCGAGTGACCCTAGCCTAATTTGATTCAATTCGATTCGATCTTGCTATCATCATAATTCTATCCACCTCTAGGCGCTTGGAACCCTTCCACGCTCTAGGACTGCTAATGTGGCGCGAGCTGGTGAAGCATATCTAATTTATATTCGATCATGATTTATCCATCCCCGGACACCTGGATTGCTTCCTGGCACCTAACGGTTAAGGTGTCATAGTCACTCCGATCTTGCCACCTCATCTACCTCCTTGGCTTGAAGCAATCCTATCTAGGCATCTGGATCAGATAGGGGTGCTTGGATTATCTAGGCACCCAGATCTAATTGGGGCGCTCAAAATCATTTTTTTCTACTTTAAGCTTACTTTCCTATATCACAAAGTTATAAAAAATACAAGCATAATGCGAGAAATTAAGTATTGCCAGTTTACAACTATTTGATCTTAACTTATAGATTTCTAGTGAAACTCAAGGTCAAATTGACATCTACTGTTCCCTTCCATAGGAATGCGTTCTCACCCACTTCTCTTAGGAGATTTTTGTTGGTGCAGGAAGCACTAGATGATCAAACCTTAATTTTGATAATGACAAAAGGTTGAATTTAAGTGTGTGATATTTATTGATGAGCTAATCTAAGTGTGCAGGTAGCACAGGGAAGTCCTAGTTGGATTAGGCAGAGGAAAGTCCTAATGGATACTAGGTAGTAGAAGTCCTAGTGAAGACTATTGGCAGTTTCTGTAACCGCTCCCATGCTGGCCCGTACGGCGACACGCCCACCATGCACTCCACGGAGTGCACGTTCTGCACTCCATGGAGGATGCGACCTCTCCTTATTAAAGGGAGAGGAAAGATCTGAGGATGGGGGCGATTATACAGAGTGCGTCCAAGCGAAGCGTGAGAGAAGGCGAGAGGTGATATTGTGCTGTGCGTGTATCAAAGCAGAGGGGAAGTGACTCTGTCAGAGAATCGGTGAAACCGGAGAAGCTTTCCGTTCGTGATCGCTCCTCCGACGCGAGCAATCCCAATCGAGGTATGCTACAACAGGTAAAAACAACATTGGTATCAGAGTGCGGTGTTAGAATTATTTACCTATTCTATTTTGGTCGATGTCGCTACAATAGCCCGCGGTAGCGCACAAGCGCGGTTCACGGGCCAGCGACATGTCCTCATGGCGCCGACGAGACTAGCGCAGGGGCAATTTGGGTGGCAGAAGAGGGAAGCCAGTGAGTCCGGTAGATCTTCCGTGGTTGCTCGTTCGCTTGCACGGATGCTGCTGCCACCGTATCTCTTCATTTGCCCCAGAAAAAAAGGAGAAATCGGCAGTGTGCTTAGTGCACAAGAAGAAGAAGAAAAAAGGTGGCAGCACTGTGCTTTTAGTACACGATATTGAAACACTATCATTCTAGTTAAAGACTAAACACGACTCTAGATTTTGAACCTTGGTTTTTGGGACATTGGGGCTCTGAGGGCACTTTTTTCTTCTTATCTGGTGGCTAGGATTATTTCACTCCATGCTCCTAATGGCAACTGTGATTAGAATTGGGTCTCTAGTTGCAGTAAGAACGGTGATCTTAGTGCCAAGGTTGCTTATAACCATAGGAAGGAAAAGTTTGTTGAGGATATTAAAGAAGGGCCTCGGATTAATTGAAACATGCTTTTGCAAATGAATGCCTTGCCTAGAGTAATTAACTTTGTACATATGACAGCTTTATTTAGTACTGTGGTGAAGGATTCTCATAACTGTGGTAGGGGAAAGGATGATTTGAAGCATCTTTTGGTGGAATGTGGTTTGCTAAGCAAGTGTGAAGGTTCATGCAGTTGATGAAGGGTTAGGATAAGTAGAAATACGAGTTATAAGGAGTGTTTATTATATTGTGAGGCTTTATTGAGAGATATATTAAGTGAGGTTCAGGAGTTTGGCAGGAGAACCAATTTTGTTTGCAAAAGGTGGTGTTGATCCTTCAAAATTCTGTCACTTTACAATGCCCGATCATGTCAGGATATTTTTTGATATTGCAGGGAGATCTGATGTCGAGCCTGTTGTTTATGGCTGTGTTAGGGTGCATCATGTAAAAGGTTTCGTTGTAGTGAAGGATGGACTGGTCCATGCTGCTTTACTTGTGGAAGGGGAGATGCTAGCCATTAAGAATGGTCTGAAATTTTGTTTGAGTAATTTGAATTATGTGTTTTCAGGTTTTGACACACTACAAATTGTTGTTGCTTATCTGAATGGTGAGTTAGAGTTAGCTTAGAATGTTAAATCTTTAGGTAAGGACATCTTCAAGTTGGATTTTTCGAGTAGTTAGGAGTTGGGTTTTTGTGAAGAGTTGTACTCTTGCAGGTGATGTTTCTACATTGGTCTTGAGAGTAGAGCTGTCAAACGGGCCAACCCATGGCGGGACGGGCCAACCCACTAAAAACTCATCATATGGCGGGGCGAGGCGGGGCGACCCACCAACTTAGTGGGTTAGGAAATCTCCAACCCAACCTAACCCAAGACGGGTTGCGGATTAGGCGGGTCAACCCACGGACTTGTCAAAAAAATAAAAAAATATTAAAAATTTTAAGTTTGGATTATAATTTTTTAAGTTTGAGTTGTAATTTTTAATTTTGAATTATAATTTAGACGGATTTAAACCCACTAATTCATTAAGTTTTCTACTTTAATTTTAAAATTTATAAAAATAAATAAACTTTCTCAACCCGCGGGCCAACCCACGCGGGTCATGGGCCTAAGCGGATTAATCCGTTTGAACTCATCTTAAAATGGGTTGACAAAATTTTAACTTGAGAGGAGTGCCACTTGGACATTCTTCCTTGTAAGACACTAAGCAAACCTAACTCAAACAAGCAAAAGACTTGGATATAAAATTGGATGATCTACATATGAAGAGGTCAACCTAAGCATGAATGGTTAAGATCTACGGAATCCTACAATGAAGATTAAGTCTCTAGAATATTCTTGAAGCTGTTTCTAATGGAGAATTCTAAAAACTCTAATTGGGGTATTTTAGAAAACTTCAGAATGATGGAGATGCAGTTTGGAATGCTTCATTATTAAACAAGTTGCTCTTTTACCGACTACCTATGTGAAGGGACTCACCAGACCATAAAAGCTGAAGGAACTGCAAGTGTTAGAAAGTCAAATACATCTTCAAGTGATTCTTTTGAAAAGCCTGTCCATGTCTCCTTGCAAGCTTGAGAAAATTTGACATAAATTGCTAAAAGAAGAACATTTATCCAATACGATATGGTGGTAGCAAGTGCAGCACCCTTGCTGCCGAGGCCAAAAATGTAAACTAAAACCCAGCATATTAGAATGTGGAAGACTGCAGTTACTCCTGAGCTTATAAGCATCGGAAAGACTATGTTCTGTGTCTGCAGAAATTTAACAAGGCATTGAAGCAAACCATAGGCAAAAAGGCTTGGGATTAACCAATGAGCATACGATCCAGCTTCAGCTGATATCTCTGAATTTTGACCAGCTGCAATAAGAATTTGGCTTGTGTAGGTCCAAATGAGGGCCAAAGGTATGCTCACAAATAGAAGTATGAACATTGCCCTTTGCAAATGAACACTAAGCATATGAAATTCTTTTGCACCATAGGCCTGTCCGCACAGGGTGTCCAATGCACTTGCCATTCCCAACTTGTTATATTGGAAGAGAAGGATCAGAAAGTTTCAACTGATAAACCATTGAAAAGATGACACTATGAAGAACAAAGCCATATGTACAATTTGAGCTTCAATAAGGAAAAGAAGTGCAATGGCCGAATATTTATTTATAAGTACTCTTAAAGGGGTCAATTGATGTGTGTGAATCATACATATGTTTTTAGTCTTATTTAGCATACATTTATTGCATTACATGAGCATATTTTGTATAAACTTCTAGTAGTTACATTCATTTCATCTTTTTAGTTCGATTGCGGTTTGTGTTGATATTGACAAAAATGGAGTTTCTAACGTTGGAGCATGTTTGAAGACGTAAAAGCTGAAGGAACAACATTGTAGCATGATCCACGGCTAGTCCATGGTAGCCACCGCAACCGTGGATCATCCAAGGAGTTAGAATTGTCACGCCTGAAACAGCAGAAAGAAACATGGCCAAGTCGTGGCACTTGCCACGATTGTGTTTCATTTGGATTCTTGACGAGGGCACACACTAGAATGCACCAAGGCCACGGCTGTGGCACTTCAAGATGGCACCTCCCCTGTTTTTAAAAAATTTTATTAAGCCTCTCTTTATTTTTAAGAAATTTAGTTAGCTACCCCTACTTTTTAGGAGATTATATTAGGATTGCCTACATTTTAGGAAATTATGTTAAGATTATCCTACATTTTAGGAAACTCTGTCAAGATTCTAAAACTATAAAAGAAGGCAAGGGCGGCGGCTAGAAGGCATCGGGTGATCAGCGGGATCAAGGGAATCTCCTGATCCCGTAACAAGGGATCGAGGAGGAGACCACATCGAAGACTTCAGAGGAGCTACAACGTTAATGACCAGTATTTCTAACATTATGGAGTAGTTTTTTAATTCTAGAATTAGAGAGTAACCCAGACATTGAATGGGCAATCGTAGTGTGTTATTCTTCTCTTTTATCGCATGATATGTTGATCCTTGATTTAGTTGTTAGTATATATAACATACTAATATGTCTTAATGAATGTTAGCATAGATATTAGGGTGAGGAGGAAGAACCGAAAGACGAACTCCAATTTCAGACCTATAAGAATTGAACTTGAGGGTTTGTTGACGAAAATAGTTCAAACTCTCTCGAGGATATCATTGGCTATCACAGAGCATAATGAGTCTATCTTAGTTTGACTACCACTAGAGTAAAGGCTGCGTTAGGGTAGATACACCGGTGTATTCTTGAAAGGGAGCATTGGGTATCTCAGGATATACATTGAAGTAAAAGAGAGATTCACAACTACATTGTCAAAAACCATTGTGGTGAAACCGAAATCCTATAATTGTCACAAGATTTGATTTTTCCATCGCCTTTCATTCAATTTTTTTAGTTTTACTTAGTTCCTTTTTATAGCAATTGCCTCATTGTGATTCGTCTAGTTAGCCTCCTTTGTGCATAAACTAATACTCAACAACACAGTCCCAGATGATGATATTTTTACTACTTGATGATGATTGTGCACTTGCGGTTAACACACATCATCTACCCAATAGTTTCAGAATTCTTAGAAGTAACTTGCGCACTGAGTATAAGTCAATCAATTGCTCTAGATTGATTATTGAAGTATTTTATGTGGTTCCAATAAAGTAGCTTAGTTCATGTTTTCCCCTCTCGTGCATAATCACTATGGAGTAAAATTATCAACTACTCTCCTCTATTTATTAGTGGAATATTTTTAGGGCAAAAATTAAAAAGTGCCCCTGATTATCAAAATCGTCAAAAGGACACTCTTTTTTTTTTACAAAAAATTAAAATGTCCCACCATATTTCTCATCCGAAAATACCTATATTTCAGCACTATTGAAGCAACTCCGAAATAGTGGTTAGAACATGTTAAAATAATCTGATTCAATTCGGTAAAAAATACCTAAGTACTTTTATAAAGAAAACTTTATACCAACTTGGTCAAAATTACTTAAACTTGATCAAAATCACTCCAAACTGATCCAAAACACTGCTACAACAGTTTTAAACTGATCAAATTGATCAAAATCACTTTGAAGAGATTTTGATCAGGTTTAAATTAGTAAAGAGTTTTTTTTTATAAAAATGTTCTGTGTATAGTATTTTTTAACCTATTTGAACTAAAAAAACAATTTTAAATTTTTTTTAAAAAAAAGGGTGCCCTTTTGATGAAAAAGATAATTAGGAACACCCTTTTGATTTTTGCCCCATATTTTTATACCACGGTTTTCTTATCCTTAATCCACCAAGGATTTTTTTCAAGGTAAACCCCTTTGTGTGTTTAACTTATTTTGTTGCTGCAAAATTGTTATCACTAGTATACAGAGTGCGATTAGTACCATCAAGTCCCTCATGAGAGATAAGGAAGAACACGAAGCCATAATCAATGTTCTCCCTCTTATGCAATTTGTTCCTTCTGCTACAAAATGAATCCCCTAAATAAATTGCACTAAACCAGCTAAACAACCGAGTCTTATGGCGCATAGAATTATTCAATCGAAACAAGGGGAAGGCAATCATAGCATTGCAATTCAGCCAAAAAAATACATAAATTACGAAGTAAATGAAATCAACAGCTTTCACTGAAACCATCGAATCAAGGGGACACAAAAAAGAGGATGAGGGGAAGAGAAGAAGCGTACCAGCACACTGAAACCGGTGACGTTGGCGAAAGAAGTGGCCATGGAGGCGCCGGACAGAGAGAGCTCACTGAGGTGGCCGACAAACATGACGGAGATCACCTGAATGCAATACTGGAGGAGGCTCGTGGCGATGAGAGGCCCCGCCAGGGAGAGGAGGCGCTTCACCTCGGCGACCGAGTCGGCGTCGTTCCGAAAGAGATGGCAGAGAGAGGGGAAGAAGATCGCTATCGTTCCTCCTCCATTTGAGCAAGAATCCCTCTCCGAGGCTTCTACCGGAAGCAGCAGAAGGGAGATATCGTCTTCCATGCGATCGTGAGATCGAGAGAGCGAGAGCAGAGGATCCCGTCGCAACGGGCATTTTATTTTATTTTACTATCGCCGCCCCATTTTTTTTAATATTAAAAAAAGCACCCAATCTCATTTTTTTCTAAAACAATACTTACTTTTATTAGTACGTTGATTAGGGAAGTTGATTAGGGAAGGAGAATGGGACGATAACGGCGGCCGCCTAAAATTCCTGACTAAATCTCTAATTATAATATAAATTTATATTACTAAAAATTAATCCTCGGAGACTTAGGATAAATTCTGATGCACAACGTATTTGTAAGAATTTTCCTCCCAATAAAGATAGCAATCAAAAGATGCTGGACATCTGGGTTAAGAATTTAAATTTTAATTTTTGATAGATAGGAAAAAAATCGGATTCACCCCTAGAGATTGAGTCAATACGATTAAGAATTATTTATCATTTTTTTTCAATAAAATATTATTCGACTTTATCAAAATTTAAATTTTTATTTTTTTTTATTAGTTTACTCCATTGTAACTAATTTAGTTATGTTCTGATAACCTCTTAATTATACGTCTTGTATCTTTTTCAATATGAAATTTTGATTAAATTTCTAATTATAATATAAATTTATATTATAACAAAAAATGATTTAACAGTAGGAATAAATTAATTATGCAAATGATTCCTTGTATTCGAATTACTTGTGATATTATCTGTTCATAACGATCTATCTATATTTCTGTATTTGTTGAATTATTTTGATGATTGATAAAATTTTATAAAAATTAAATTATTAAAAAAATTAAATTAAAAAATAATATTATATTAAAATATTTTTTTAAATTAATCAAAATTATTTCATCTTAAAGTAAAACTATTTAACTCGATCAAATGCATATTCAAAACTATTATAATGTATAATTCTGTAGAGCAGTTTTATCCAAAATTATAATTTTATGATATAACAATTTTGAAAAAAAAATATACATAGTAGAAATTTAAATAAAATTATTATCATGGGTAACAAATTTAAAACAAAGTTGCTATCTAAAAATAATAATAAATCCCAGTCAATCTCATGGATTCAATCTCTGAGGATGATCGACCCACGGAAGAGGGTAAAATTGCTATCTCAAGGCATAGCACAAACGATAGGTACATAATATTATTGATGTAATGATCAGAATATTTTAAGAGGTGATGATTTAGGATAGATTCTATTATGTATTTAATGTGTGGGTAATGAACAGAAATTGATTCTAAATATTTTATTATTATCTTTAATAATTTGTTTAGTTTTTTTTATATTTAAAGCATTTTTGATAATTTTTATTTTTTTATATTTTAAGATTTTTAAGATTTAAAATATGTTTAAAAAATTTCTTTCTAGTAAGATTTTTTTTTCTTCTACGTTTTAGAATTTTTGATCCATTTAAATAATTATTTAATTGATATTTAAGACTATATTTTTTAATTTAATAATATTTTTTTGATAATGTTATTTATTTGTTTTTATCTTTTATTCTTCTAAATGAATAGCTTTAAAGAAAAATCAGAGCATGATTGCAAAGATTTTATTATTATTATTTTTTATCATTTTTAATTTTTAATAATTTTTAAGTTTTTTTAATATTTTAAATATTTTTTGATAATTTCTATCTTTTATATTTTAAAATTTTGAATGGTTTAAAATTTTTAAAATTTAGAATATGTTAAAAATTCTTTTTATTAAGATTTTTTTCTCATCTTAAAATTTTTATCCATTTAAATAATTATTTAATTAATATTTAAAATTATATTATTTAGTTTAATAATATTTTTCAATAGTATTATTTATTTTTTTATTTTTTAGTATTCTTTCAAATTAATAAATTTTAAAAATTATTTCTTACGTTTGAAATCGAACAAATCAAACTGGACTTTGGATTTATTTTTAAATTGGAAAAGCTTTGGTTAAAGTTGTTCTAAAGTGGTATAATTTTAGTTAAAATTACATAAAGTAATATAATTTTGATAAAAGTTACTCCAATATAGAATACGAAAAATATTTTTAATATAAAATTACGAATGAAATATGATAAAAATTACTCTAAAGTGGTGTAATTTTAATTTAAATTGCTAATTGTCTTTTAGAACAATATATCTTCCAGTTGAAAAAGTTTTGGTCAAATTTATTCTAAAAAGATATAATTTTAATCAAAATTATTTTAAAGTAATACAACTTGGATCAAAATTACTCCAATAAAAAATTATGAATAAAATATGATAAAAATTATTTTAAAATAGTAGAATTTTAATTAAAATTAATTTAATTAATAAGATATTTTAATATAAAATTATGAATGAAATATTATTTTAATAAAAAATATTAAAAAAGAATATCTTAAGTCAACTACAAGGTTTATAAAAACCTCCATTATTGTAACCTAACCACCATCTTACCACACCATGTTCGCCATACATGGTCCTGCACCGAATAGTACCAAATATCAAATTGGATCCGATAGTAAATCTATCTCTTTCCGTGATTCCAAAATTTTAATATACTACAGTGATGCGGGTGTTGTGAAGGACGTGATTTACTCCGGAGTAAAGTTAAAGAGTCACGCGAAGATCCAAGATCAAGGTCAGCGTGACAATATGAGTCAAGATTGACCCAAGACAGATTAACACGGACCCAACCCCAGTCAAAGTGGTATGTCCGTTACTTCGGGCTCAAACTGGGCTTCGAGGGCAGTTTGGGCTTGGACGAGGTTCGACTAGGACCCCCAAGACCATCTTGGCTGGTCTCGTCTCGGACAGCCCGCCTCGGTTATTCCAGTCATCTCGTCTCGAGTCAGTCTCACCTACGCCACCTCAGACGTCTCGTCTTGACCAGTCTCACCTCGGCCACCTCAGACGCCTCGTCTCAGCCAGTCTCATCTCGGCCAGCCTCGCCTCAGCCACTTCAGGCGTCTCGTCTCGGCCAGCCTCGCACCGAGGCCTCGCCTCGGTCACCTCAAGCGTGTCGTCTCGACCAGCCTCGCCTCGGTCACCTCAGGCGTCTCGTCTCGGTCAGTCTCGTCTCGACCAGCCTCGCTTCAGCCATCTCAGGCGTCTTATCTCGGCCAGGTTCGTCTCGGCCAGTCTCGCCTCAGCCACCTCAGGCGTCTCGTCTCGATCAACTTCGCCTCGGGCTCACGTCTCATCGGTCAGTCTCGTCTCGATCAGCTTCGCCTCAGCCAGTCTCACCTAAACCACTCCACCTCACTAAGCCTCATCCGGGGTTCCATCCTCATGCCTTCGACGTACAAACATCTTACGTAGCCTGTTAGAGGAGAACATGAATATTCTTACAGACAGACAGCAGTCTGAGGACATACAAGCGGTTACAAGGTTGTCAGATCTAGTCTCCTCATATAGTACTTTTTTTCCTGCATATAAGGCCAAAGAGAATACGAGGTTATCAGACTTGGTCCTCTCGGACACCCCTCTTTTTGCACAAAAGGCCAAGAGAAAATGGTTATCGGATCTGATCCCCTTCTGCTGGTAGCTATAAGGGCTCTGCCCTATCCAACGTAGAGAGACCAGGAGCAAGCTATAAAAGGTCCGACCCATTACTATATTCGAGGTTCACTTCAAAAACTCTACTAGCATTATCTTCTTTCCATCATCTCCTTCGAAACCCTAATTTGAATATTGGAGTGACTTGTCAAGACTCCCCGGTACCGATCTAACATCTTCTCTAAAGTGTATTTTGGATTCAGATCATCTCCTACGCCCCTAGTTCATCTAGACCCACACCCTAAAAAAAATGATAAATCCCAGTTAGCCGCATAGACTCACTATCTTTGGAGATGATCAGTCCAGTCTTACGGAAATTTTCTATCGACCACCAGAGTAAATTAGAATATCAAATTATCTAGACCCACACCCTAATTCATCCAGGAGGTCGCCTGTATTAGATTATTTATTGATTGATGTCTTGACTCATCTGTGATACTTAATCAAAATATATAATAAATAAAAAATAAAATTTACCATCCTAACAGATCTACCAAATCCGTATGACGATGGTATCCGAAGTAAAATTTTAATATAAAAAGACGCACTGACAAACTCAACACCAACCGCAGCTGAATTAATTGAATTCTTATTTACCAGTCAACTCCAGAGAAAAGTCTGTGTAAGAAACTGTTTCACAATCATAAAACATGGATCTGATCTTCCATAAACAGAAGCAAACGAAGAAGAAAAAAAAAATAAAGGGAGTAGTTGAATTGCAAATCCCCATTCTTTCTTCTCTCTCAGAATTCAGAAACAGAGTCTGTGTTTTCAGATCCAGACGCCAAGTTTCTGCACCACGAAGATGGTCAACCACACGAACCATCACCGGCACAGCATCAGCTGGGCGGCGATCGCAGGGTGCTTCTTCCTGTCCATGGTCCTTCTGCTCCTCTCTACCAGTTATGGAGCTTCTTCTTTTCAAGGATGTGAGATTTTCTTTCCTTTTTTGTTCTTCAGTTAATTTCTTTTGAGCAGCTGCTCAGATTCATGGATTTTGCAGTTGGATTTTGGCTGTCTAGTGATTCAGTAGATCCTCGGACGCGAGCTGAAATCGGAGAGCTGGAGACGAAGAAGAAGCCGCTGTGCGATCTTACTCTGCGAAGAACAGAGATTTGCGACATGGCCGGCGACGTCAGGGTTCATGGCAATTCCTCCACCGTCCTCTTCGTCACCGCGTCCGGATTGCAGGAGTCGTACAAGATCAAGCCTCACCCGCGGAAAGGGGACGGCGCCGCCATGGCGAGCGTCAGCGAGGTGACGGTCAAGTCGGGCGGGCAGCGAGACGCGCCGCGGTGCACCGTGACGAGCCGCGTCCCGGCGGTCATCTTCTCCAATGGCGGGTACATGTTTAACTTCTTCCACGACATCAGCGACGCACTCATCCCCCTCTTCCTCTCGTCGCGCCAGTTCGACGGCGAGGTCCAGTTCCTGGTCCGCGACATGCTGCCGTGGTGGGTGGAGAAGTTCGAGCCGCTCCTCAAGGGGCTCTCGCGCTACGAGGTGATCGATCTGAACGGCGACCAGGAGGTGCGGTGTTTCTCCCGCGTCATCGTGGGGCTTCAGTACCACGGCGACCTGTACATCGACCCGGACCTCGCCGGAGGGCTCACCATGCTGGACTACGGCCGGTACCTGAGGAAGTCGCTGGGGCTGAAGCGGGAGACGGCGGTGAAGCTGTGGCCGGCGAAGGAGAAGAAGAAGGCGCGGGTGCTGATCATCAACCGGACCGGGACGCGGAAGTTCACCAACGTGGGGGAGATCGCGCGGATGGCGGAGACGTCCGGGTTCGAGGCGGTGGTGTCGGAGATGCAGAGCAACGCGACGCTGGCGGAGGTGGCGGTGGCGGTGAACTCGGCGGACGTGGTGGTGGGGGTGCACGGGGCGGGGATGACGAACCTGGTGTTCATGCCGGCGGGCGGCGTGCTGGTGCAGATCGTGCCGCTGGGGAGGATGGAGGACGTGTGCTGGATCAACTACGGGGCGGCGGCGGTGAGGATGAGGCTGCACTACCTGCAGTACAGCGTGCGGGCGCCGGAGAGCAATCTGATCGACGAGTTCGCCAAGGACGATCCGGTGATCTTGGACCCGAAGGCGGTGTTCGAGAAGCAGGGGTCGGGGACTTGGGTGTCGCTCTACATGCACCGGCAGACGGTGAAGCTCGACGTCGAGAGGTTCAGGAGCGTGCTCTGGTACTACACCTGCTGATGTAGCATTATAGACTGTATTGTTACTTTTGCTACCATCAGGATAAATCTGACCCCTTCCTCTGTTCCCACCTACATATATGGGATATTTTAAGAAATGAACATCTTTCTTCGTAGCAGGGTCGGGGGAAAGAATGGGAAAGATGATTTCACTATATTTCTGACCAGGAACAGGACCTATCACAATAATATTTCTTTTATTAGGACGATAACTCTGAAAAGACAAATTTCCAATCTTTTCTTTCAATTCGGGAGAAATACGATCAGGGGGGGCTAATTCGAATCCGTCGGGTAAAATGAGAACAGCCCCTACATTCAAACCCCCCTTTTTACCATTAGCAAGAACTTGTTTCAGTTGCTTATCATAAGGAATTCGGACAACTGCTTCAAATACAGTATCAGGGAGCACAGCTTGCGGAACTTCAATATCCACGGGTTTATTAGCTAAATGACAATTGGCACATACAATTCGTCCCGTTGCTTCTCGCGGGTTTTCATAACCCTGCTGCGCAAAAACGGGATATGCATTTGAGGTGGACATTATCTCAGTTTCACCGAGATTCAAGCTCACTTCTACAACTTTATTTCATCGTATCCGAGGTGCAAAAGGTGAAATCTACCACCTCAGCGGCCCCACACAATCGCCCCCACGACCAGACCATCTGTGAGGAGGTAAATCGAGAAACTGCAATTAGTCACGACACAAAAGGGTAATTGCCTGGATTCATGATTCGAACCCTTGTCCTCTTCTACAACCCTTATCCTCTTAATTGTTATAATCAATTCAGTTATACCTCAAGGTACATCGTATCCAACTCAATTATGCTCTGAGGGCTTAGATGCCCATCTTGATTTTATAAATCAAGGATGTCTATTTCATTTTTTCCTAATTATTATATGTTCTAATAGTGAATATTAATAGCACTGAAATAAAAATATTATCAATATTATCTTCTGCTGTAAAAGGTGAAATCCGCCACCTTAGCGGCCCCACACGGTCGGCCCCACGACCATCTGTGAGGAGGTAAATCGAGAAAATTACAATTGACCACGACGTAGGAGGATATTGTTTGACTTCATCGAATTTTATATTCTTCTGTAATCAACTTGGCTGATAATAATGAATATTATCAAAGAAAGGTAAAGGGTGTCCGTTTTTACGATTATTATAATTAAAAGTGCCTTTTAAAAAAGAATTGGATGACACGCTCCGATAATAAATTGTTCACTACTGGACCAAACCCTCCGGCGACGCGCAACGAGGCGATGACGACGGAACCCATCCGATCGCCGCTCCGCCAGGAGGACGCCTTCGCCTTCCCTCCGCCACCGCCTCCGCCTCACAACACTCCGATGGGCACTACCCCACTAACGGAACCCACCGCGGTGGCTAGCCGGCACGATCTCTCGACGCTTGCGGCGAAAGTGGAGGCCAACGCTGCTCCTCCTCATGACTGGTACCCGTGGAACGGTCAGAGGGAGGCGCCTCCGGCGGATTCAGGCTCCAGATCGCGTGTAGTCACTGGTATCGTCAGCCGTGGCCGCCTCGAGAAGGTCATCCATCGTGCAGCGGTGGCCGCGCGACTTGCATCGGCGGTTTTATGCCTCGTATCCTTTTCCGTTCTCTCCTCTGACAGAGACAAGGGATGGGCCCTCGACTCCTATCACCGCTACAAGCAATACCGGTAGGTTCGGGCCCTTTTTTTTTTCCCCTTCTAATTATAACCTAGAAATTTTAGCTTTGATGATGATCCTCCCTGCGAGCGTGCAGTTATTGCCTGTCAGTGAACGTGATTGGATTCCTCTACTCTGGTTTCCAGTTGTATTCGCAAGTCCACAACAAGGTTATGGAGAAACACATCATACGCCGTCCTCTGGGTGACTACTTTGACTTCGCCATGGATCAGGTATACCAACTTAAAGTGTTCTTAGATAATTAGTTTGTAAGAAGCTTTTGCTATCTTTTGATTTATTGCTTTAAGCATTTTGATTTACTTCCACTGAATTCTGAGATAATTTAATGAGTAACTAATAGTTCTTCTCTTTTGAAATATACAAATTGTCTTAACCTCTAGAAGAAGTCATCTCTTCTCAGTATTTGTTTGCTAAGTAAGAAATTTTTTTTACCTATGTAAGCAATTTATTTTTTATTTATGGAGGAGTAACCATTTGTTTGATACGGTAACCGACCCAAGCCAAACCGAGCTTAAAATGAACCAAGTCGTTGAAAAAGTTGTTCAAGCTTATTTGGTTTCTTTTTTACAAGCATGAGTTTCGTTCGTTTAGATGTTATCAAGCTCTCAATTCGAGTGGTTTGATTGTTTGAAACTTTTATATTTTAAAATTTATTTGGTTGGTTAGTGAGAGCTTTTTTGTTATTTACAACTATGATAAGAGCCGTGCTGATGAAGATGGATCATAAACTTTGTTCGAGGACATTGTGAACATTGTTCATGAACAGTTAACTAGTTGAACATAATATGTGTTCAAGCTTTTTATTTAGTTTAATAAGTTATTTAAGCTTGTTTATTTAATTGATCTTGTGTATTTTGAATGATTATAAATAAGCTCTTACCAAGTCGAACACAAGTTTGCTCACAAATAAATAATCATTTAGGGCAAAGTTAATAATAGCATAAGACATCTACTTGTTTAGAAAAAACCCATGATGAAGTTGTACAGAACTATTCTTGGTACAATCTTTTATGTACGGAATGTATCTGTGACAACTTGTATTAATTAAAAGAAAGCAATGTATAATTGCTGCTAGATGCCTTTGTTGAATCCATTTGAAGACAATTTATGTCCTTCAATAAAGGATTCTCAGACATAGATCTATATAATACATGACAAATTGCTTTTTCATGACTCTCCCCTAAATAATGACCAGATAAGCAAGTATGAATGCATTAAATTTACAGGTAGATAGAAGCAAAACACTGATTATGGTCAAAATTTCACTATCATTGCATGATTAAAATTACAGTGTAATTCGTAATTGCACAAGTGTAGCAACGCTGGCCTCCACTTATGTGGACTGGCAGTGTTGCCTTTCCTCATCCATGGTACTTAAGTGGACTGGTGGTGTTGCCTCTCCACCTTATTAACCCATGGAATAACCAATGTGAAACTAAAGAAATCATCTGCCTACCCATTGTGGTCTCTTAGCATTAGTCATCCTGTAAGATTTCTTTGGTTCCGTTATCTAAGGATGTGGTATTCAAAAATTAAAGTTCTATCTCTCCACCCTATTAACCTGTGGATGAACCGCTGTGTGACTAAAGATATAATCTCGCCTACATTCTGGACACCTGGAATTTTTTCATCCTATGACATTTCATTCAGTTAGTAAACAATGGCCCACTTATCCTTTTCTTTTGGTGGCTGGATATTTCTTTTACACAAATGGATATTTGTATGTAAATATGAAATCAGTCGACTATAATTGAAATTGTAGGTCATTTGAGACCAGTTTGGGAATTTCTTTCAGTTGCTAAGAAACAGTAGATCATTGAAATTACTTATAATAAAGTAGTGTTGTTTGATTTATGAAAAGAGCAAGACAAACTTTTTTCCTGTTTCAGTGAAAGGTATTGATTCCTTGTAGGTATGTAATGCAGATGCTTTTGGATATTTATTGATCATCGACATATATGTAGATAAATCAGTTAAAAATTGATACTAGTAAGGAATATGACTATATCTTTTTATTATTAGGTCATTAAACAAAGTGTGTGATTCAAGTCCATTCTGCTTTGTTAGTATAGTGATGATATGTTGCCAGATATTGGGATCAAGCTCTATGCATGGTGTATGCTTCCTCTAAATGAAACTATTCTGACATAAGAAAGAACAAGGAAAAGGTAAGTTGTAAGCTAAGTACTACTATTGGAAAACAATTCTGTAAATTGCGAATTGGAAAACATTTGCAACTAAACTATAAGATAAGGATATTATTTTGTAAATAGGTATCATGATTTCTGTGTGTTCGACAAGAATGAGAAATTGCAGAATGTATTCTTATCAGAGTAAGAGTATGAATATAGGATATTGTTGCTTGTCACCTCTCATGCTTGGTAGGGGTTAGGATTAGAAAGCATCAAACATGTTAAACATATGATTCATTGTTATGACTTTCTATATTTCCTTTCTATCCCAAAAATATGTGACTGGCTACTTCTATGCTAAGCAAAACCATTGCTAACATCTAATCGAATTACAAAAGACCTACCTACTTGATCAGACCTAATCTACTGTTAGAGTTAGCTATTGGTATTTGTGGAGTAGTAATATTTGTTTATTAGATCATGGACATTGAGTAAATATATTTGTGAAACAAGAGAGTATTAGTTTATAGCCTAAGTAGTTCTATTGCTGATAACAGATACTGGCGTATCTTTTGATTTCCTCATCGTCCTCGGCCACTGCTCGAACTGATGACTGGGTGTCCAACTGGGGAAGAGATGCATTTCCCAACATTGCTACTGGTTCTGTTGCCGTTTCGTTCCTGGCTTTCCTTGTGTTTGCTCTCAGCGCCCTAATTTCTGCCCATAAACTCTTTAGCCGGAACCTGTGACCTTCCTTGGCAGCGACGAAGGATGCGTGTCTCTTTCCTTTCTCACTTCTATGGTTCTGAAAGATTGGATAATGGCACCGAGGGCTTGATGTTGGAAGTATCGCAAGCATCCTTGTGGTTGTTTCAGCTTCCTGGCATGTGAAGGAACGATGTTCATTTGGTTTTCTTTCGATGATATTCTATAGATATATGAGGGCTTTTTATCAAAGGGAAGGGTGCACACGTATATTTAAGAAATTCTGAAATCATGTATCCTAGTTTAAAAATTATCAAAGGGTGTATTGATTTGTGGTGACTTTTCCGTTTTATCTTTTTAATATTAATTTTTTACATGTCAACTTTTAAAATATGTCATATTTAAAAAATTAAAATTAAAAATATTTATGTGGTTTGGATATATGCAATCTTCAACCTCTCTTCCTCTCTTTCTCTCTATTTTTTTTAAATAATTTTTTTATTAAATATAAAAATTTTTTTTATTATTTGGATATATGCAATTTTAACATCTGTTTTATCCTCCTGTAAAAATAAATCTCTTTCTTTCCTCTTTTTTATCGGTTTATACCATTTGAATTTATTTTTTAAAAATTTAACTATTAAAATTAAGATTTGACATAAAATTTATTTTTTTAAAAATTTTATTTTTTTATGTGGTTAGTGCACTCCCAACGCTCGTTCATCTGGGATTATTAGTTTTAACGTCCTACGCTAAAATGTGTGGGAAATACGTAATAAAACACTTGAATGCGTTTTAATACTTTGAACGTGTTCAAGTGTTGCGGTCGGTGGGCCAGCTTGGTTCATCTCACATGTATTTTTTTTTTAAATATATTTATTAAACGGTTAGTTTTAATCTCTATTAATCATATATACTTTCCTCTCGGTTAATTTTAATTTTTATTAAAAAATTATAAATTTTAAATTAAAAATTAAATAAAACTTATATTAATTTTTTAACAGTTATTTTTTAATAATTATTTTAAATAAATTTTATTTTCTTAACTTTATAATTTTAATCATTTATTAATTATTATAAGACACATATTTTTTTAATATTATTTTTTTAAAATAATAAAAATTATTATTTAAAATTTTAGAAATTTAAACTTGAAATAATAATAATTTTAATCGATTTTAAAATATTTTTAAAATATATGAATTTAATATATATAATTTTGAATTTGAATCACAGAAGGTGGAATCAATTTTAAAAAAATGTTAATAAAAATAACCGAAAGAAATATGGATAAAAGAAATATGTTATTATAATAATATATGACAGTAGATTAGTCAATTATAATTTTTTGAATAAGAATGGAGGGTGTTATAACGCTGATGCATTACGGATGCTTTTATAAATTCTAACGAGGCCACTTTATCAAGAAAGGAAAGTTTATTCCGCATGATTTCATATGGACTAAAAAAATACTCAAAAAATAATGTAAATAATTTTTTTTATGTAATATGTGAGTCCATTATGTTATAATAGGTAAACGGATAAAAGATATTCAATCCATTCTTTTTCTCGTCGGCACCTCCAAGTAAACAGGTATAAATCTATCCAACTCCGTCGGCTCGATGGCTGACGAGATGCCACGGTTTCCTCATCCGCCAGCCACTGGAAGACGCCAATGCCTGAAGTCGGTCACACAGATCCCCTTTCCTCCTCCTCCTCCTCCTCCTCCATGTCTGCTTTCCTCGCCGCCACGTTCCCGGCGTCTTCCGTGGGGGATTTCTCCAAGTTTAGCGCCTTCGCCAGGAGCGTTCGTACGAACGGTAGGTCACGCTTCCTCTTTCAGTGCGTTTTTTCTCGGATTCTCGAACTTTGATTCCTTATTTCAGGGAACAAATGCGGAGTGTCGAGAAGAGCTTTCGTTTCTGGAGGAATCGCCTTCTCAGTTTGCTGTTCCTTGCTGACTGCGGATACTGTTCAAGGTTCGTTCAATCCATAAGTTTTTTGTCTGTTAAATTGACCATGAGTAATTTATGAAAAACAATCCGCAAATAAAGATGAAAAGTGATGTTTTAGAACATATCGCACTCTAGTTCAACAACATCCACGAGCTGAGTCGGCCCTTATTATGACAAATGTGATAGGAACATCCAGAATCAGATATCGAAGAGCTTGAAAATTGATCAGCCCCATGAGACACTGAAAGATGTTACCTTCTGTAGTTTGCTCACCTTTGCTTTCAGATTTCAACAATCCTTCTTAACATGCACTTGTTTCTTGTAGTAGTAGCACTTGGCATTCTTTACAATTCTAAAAATCGATCTGGATCGACTTCGATTGTCAGGTTCTCGCTTAATTGTGATTTCCTATGTTGTTCTTCTGACAACAAAGCTGAAGGGACAACATCCAAATCTATGGTCTCTTTGCCATAGGTTAGTGCGGTAATTATAAGAGGGAGGCAAAGATCTCGATAACAAGAATGCTTTGTCTCCATCTTCAATTTTGACATCAATATCAAGAAGCTAGCTTAATAATTCTTTATAGTTATTTAATGCCAATAAACAGAAGTAGCTTCCTTCATCTCCAAGGTGTACAATTTTCTCTTTAAATAGAGCCGGTTGTTAAGAGATTTTGTAGTGAAAGGCCCTTTAGTTTCTCCAAAGTTAAGCAACATACTTCTCCTTAGCAACATTATAAAGAACTTAATCAGCAAGGCAAAGTCGAATGCTACTTACAGCACGGAGATCTAGATTCTTCCAAGTTATTTGATAAAATGGGGTTTCCTGCTCTTCCTTTAAAACTTGGTACAAGACTTGTCGAACAAGTAGGTCATTCATGTTGATTTTCCAAAGGCTGAAATTCTTCTTCCCATCAAACTTTTCCACCTTGAACTTGGCATTAGAAATCTTGGAAGCCATGTTGGAGAATCTAAAATCTTGGTTCTGATACCATTTGTCATGTACAAGATAGGGTTAGGGAAGAAAGTAATAACAAAAGCACACAAAGAAAGAGACACAATACATTATTTACTCTCAAGATGAGAGCTACATCCATGGGGTAATGACAATGGCTTCACTAGCCACGAGGTGTACAACCAAGAGTACAAGATCACATTCTAAACTTTGTACTCATGCCTCCAAGGTTCTTATTCTATAACCCCTTCATAATGTTCACTACAATTGTTCACTACAAAATAATTCAAGGTGCTCTATGACAACCATTGATATAGCCATGTAAGAGCCACATAAAAGGTTAAATCACTTAATGTGATTACACCATCCAAGAAGCCATCAGTGCCTCCATTTCTGTTAGATGTGTATATCCAAGACACCATCACTATTTCTAAGAAGTCCCAAGGAAATCAAAGCACCATATCAAGAACCAATATAGAAAACATGAAGAGTCTCATGATTCCCGTCACCCGAAATATGTATGCACTGAAATTTTATAAATTGTACTTTTCTTTAACATATGGAGTTTTGTTGTCATCACAAATCTTCTGAGTCTCTGGTATATTACTTAGGATTTCATTATATTTTAGACATTATATATCATGTCTATGTAGTTCATCCTTCATCTTATATCAGACACATTGAAAAGTTCAAATTAGAACATAGGCTGTTTTGGCCATCGTTTTTGTATTCCAGGAATAGACAGATTACCATTTAGAGCAGAGGGCTATAACTTTTGGACATGGAAGGGACGCAAGATCCATTATGTAGAACAAGGAATGGGGCAACCTGTCATCCTCATTCATGGATTTGGTGCTTCAGCCTTTCATTGGAGGTAATTGTTTTCAAGCTATCCATCTTTGCACCACACAATCTATTAACTGCAATGAGATCTCAGTTTAATGTCATACTATTAGTGCTACGAAATCTTGTTTCTATATATAATGCAGCTATATGACATTAACATTCAAATTTCTCATTGCACACTTAATAAAAATTTATAATTGTAATAATCAGATTTAACATTAATGAACGAGTTGCATATTGAAATGAAAATTTATGCTTTCTTTTTTGTTATTCCACAAATCTTAAATGTCATATGCTACAGAAAGCTCGTTTAGTGACAAACCATAGTAAAGTGGCTTGTCATTAATGTTTGCATAATGTCTTTCAACTTTTAATCTAATTCAACAGTCAGAGAACGTTTCTGTATTTAAATCCACCATACTATTTGCACTCAGTCAGAGAATCAAGGTGCATTGCTGGTTTCTTGAATGTTATTGCTTAAAGATTGCGTGGATTAATTTACAGCTTTTATTGACATTTTTATATCTTTTAGGGAATACTCTATTGCTGTTAGTTATTGATTCCAACAATTGCAGATATAATATACCAGAGTTAGCAAAAAAATACAAGGTTTATGCCCTGGATTTGCTAGGCTTTGGATGGAGTGAGAAGGCTATCATTGACTACGATGCAACAATTTGGAGGGACCAAGTGTCTGATTTCTTAAAAGAAATTGTGAAAGAACCTGCAATCTTAGTTGGAAATAGGTAATGCAATTAAGAATACTTAAGGATTTATATTTTGTTTTAAGTTTTGACTGCATTTTGCAATAAAAAAGTTATTAGGGTAAGGCACTAGGTAGTCTCTTTATTTATGTTTATTATTCAATGTAGAACTATAAGTTCCTAGTGATATATGATATTTATGCACGAGTACTTAGAACCATAGGATAAACTAGTCACCATGTTCTGAAGACTAGGAAGATACAACTCTTAAGATGGGATAAAACTAATCTTCTAATTTCTAAACATTAGAAAGATTCAGATAAGCTAAGCTATTGTGGATATAAGGAAATTTAAAGGGATCGGCTACAAGAGTAGATGGAGGTGGTATTGATAGGTGATACAAACCTCGAGACTTATGCCCAACACTAATCTAATCTCTGTCCTTGTCTGTGAATTTTAAATAGAAATCAATCTACCAATAAATGCCATTGAGCATTTTAAAGATTTGGTAAGTTTATTGACGGATGATAACAAATTCCAAAGGAATTCATAAACAAAAATAGAAAAAAGGATAAAGCAATAAAAACTTGTCCAATGTCTTTTGTCAATGTGAAAGAACCATTGGGAGATATGAAATTGGGTGGTGAACTAAGTGAGTAGAGAATAAGTGGATATTATCAGACGTGTTCAAAGGTTCCCAAGCAATGACTTGAGTAGAATGCTAAGTGGTATGTATCATAAACGCAGTAGAAGTACCTTCATGAGATAAAACAACATTTGATTGAGAAGAGACATCACTGAAGAAGACTGGTATACTCTATAGGAATTGTAGTGGAGTTAGAGTCAACGAAGATAGTTGACTATACAACGTTGGCGGTGTATAGAGGATGTCCTGGTGGATAGTGAGGGAGTAGTAGACATCTTGTATATGCCAATATTTTTACAGTGGGGTGCATTGGATCTTATTCTGTTTACCAAAGTGACCTTCACAGCATTGTTGACATCCATGATTCATCTACAGCTGTGACTCACTAGTTGACAACTGAGCAGCCATGGTTGGTGGAGGAAGAATGTAGCTTTTCAAGTTTCTCATCCTGGATAGCTACTGATTAACACTGCAGGAAGGGTCTAATTTAGATATTATAAGGATTCAGGGAACTCAGCTTCGACAAACTTTTGGGCAACCAATGTGTATAATATTTCCTTCAGAGCCCTTTCCCTCTTATTAGCATTGACCTTAACATTCTCTTGTACAAAACAATATCAGTCCTCAAAGGAGCAGCTTCCTCGTTCATCGCAGCTGTATGATCAGTCTGGAGTTGCTCAAGTTTTTTATTATGAGCAGCAAGTAAGCGATGAAGATGGCCGACGAGGATATGAAATAGAAATTGGCCAAACAACTATTTGAGAGGAGTAATCCGCATTTGAATCTTTCCATAGAGGAAGATGATGATGGCATAACAATACTCCTCTGTGCACCTAGTTATCATCGTCCGTGCTTTGGCAGATGGAAAGAAAAATAATCCTTGAGGCTGGTATCAGGCTTGAATTTGAAAGAGAGGAAGCTGAGCCCATCAGCTGCCAAGATGTAGGCTTCAGTCCCAAATTATAGAGGATCTAAGGAGATTGAAAGCCTGTTGCCTCTACCATCATCTGAAA
>NC_133864.1:2375394-2380253 GCF_044706935.1 Curcuma longa
TTCTTGTCATGTGGATTCAAGTTATTTGTACATGTGTCCAAGAGTACAGTACTCTTAACATATAATGCTTTGGCCAAAGACTTTTAGTAACAATCCTGACAAGCGACCGTAAGGTATACGTCTCCTTTTCAAGGAGCGGTGAATCCTCTATGGTCTATTCAAACACCTTTGGATACTTCGACTTATACCCAATCATCTCGGGTCCACACCTCCTCAGAGATGCTTACTTAAGATGCCAAAGTATAAGCCTCCATGACCAAGGTAACTTGAATACCGCAAGTCAAAGGAAACTCGCACTTAAGCTACACTGAGATCTTCATTGGCATACGATATCAAACCATATTTAGTCTCAAAGAAGGTCACTCCAATGAACTGGCTACCTTTAACCAGCATCCATGTTTAACTATCAACATCTAATGTTGACAACAGTGAGATCAGCTGCTTGGCTAACCAAGGAGTTCAAAACGTGCTAGTCTCGACAGAATCGATAATGTCCGTGCTCATCAATTCCTTGACTAGGAATAATTTCAATACGTTCATAATTACACGTGTAGAGATGCTCATCAGTTGTGATCCAATCACAAATTCTCTCACACTATGAATCGTATTGCGGATATTGAATATTAGAGTTTAGATTCAATCAAACACATATGGAATGTGCACTCAAATAGTGAATTGTTATTTATCCAATAAATAGTATAACCGTAAGGCGATTGCCTTAGGACACCCCTCAAATTAACACAACATACGACGACTAAGGAAGCACCTGGAAAAGATGCAATTCCCTAGGTTGACCTTTCGATCTTCTCATTAGCTTGAGAAGATCGTAGTAGATGGGTCATAACCATGTCATGTTTCTAATTATGTATATATGTTGATATGTGCCCTGTTTATATGTGATGCATATATTAATTAATAGTATGATGATAATTAGGTCATTTTTATATGCCTATCAAAGTTTGATACTCACTTTTATCTTGATCAATTGTAAACATGTTTCCCAAAACAAAGTGACTCAATTTATCTAGGTAGAGTGCGTCTGGACAATTGTGATGTCCAAATATTGAACTTTGTGTGAGACTTAAGTAACTTTAATTGGATTGAGAACTTCTCATGCGTTGGGCAAACGAACAAATAGTCTTGTTCACCTAACTATACAAGAATTATATACGATGTAATTGGTACATATTGTCTATCTAAATTATATGAGTTTTGGGCGATTAGCCAAACATAACTCAAGATGAGGTATAATATAGATCTTGTTCCACTTAAATGTCATTGCAATTAAGTTTGGAGCTAGTAGCGTAGGTAAACTCCAGTTGCTCACATCCATGACTTGCTCCTACTAAGTTTTACAGTTCAGTGGGAGAATTATTTAATTAAAGATCTAATTAAATGATTTAAATATGATACTTATTTTTGCATTTCTTATTATAGATCACCATGTTGTTATATGTCTAATATTCTTTCTTTGCGATTTGTCCTTCATAAGGACAAGCTCAATGGAACTAATTTCCTAGACTGATACAGAAACTTTAAGAATTGTTCTCAAGCAAGAACGCAAACTGTACATCCTAGAGTAACCTATTTCTGAAACACCCGTCATTATTGCTACTCGTGCTGATAAGGATGCTTCTAAGAAGCATCAAGATGATGCATTAGATGTGTCATGCTTATGCTTGCTACCATGAATTTTGAGCTTCAGAAGCAACATGAGGATATTAATACTCATGATATGGTTAAACATTTTAGACAACTATATCAAGGGCAAGAAAGCACGAGAGATTTGAGATATCTAAAACTCTATTTCAATGTAAGATGCAAGAAGGAAGTCCCGTAAGAACTCATGTACTTAAAATGATTGGGTACGTTGAGAACCTTGAAAGATTGGGATTTCCATTAGGCCAAAAATTGACCACTGACCTTATTCTACAATTGTTGCTAGAAGACTATAATTAATTTGTCATGAACTATAACATGAATGAAATTTACAAACCGTTACCTGAGATGTTAAGTATATTGAGAACTACTGAACTCAATCATAAGAAGACTAAGCCTAATACCATTTTGATGGTGTAAAAGGGCAAAGGCAACCGACAATCCAAAGGTAAGGGTAAAACCCAAACCAAAGGCAAACCTAAAACTTATGCATTGAACCTAAAGGCGAAGTGCATAAGGAAGGAACCTGCTTCTATTGTAGTAAGATCGGGCATTGAAAGAGGAACTACAAACTGTATCAGAAGAAAGTTAAAAAGAAGAGAAGTGAGATTTCTGCCTCAGGTATATATGTTATAGAAGTCAATCTATCTATTTCTTCTTCATGGATATTAGATACTGGTTATGCATCTCACATTTGTACTAATATGCAGGGCATAAGAAATATTATATCATTGACAAAGGGTGAAGTGTACTTACAAGTAGGCAATGGTGCAAGAGTTGCTGCTATAGCTATAGAAACATATTCCTTATCCTTGCCCACTGAGTTTATTTTGAAACTAGAAGAGTGTTATTATGTGTCTACCTTAATTGAAAACATTATCTCTATTCTTATTTGAACAAAAAAGGTTTCTCATTTATAATGAAGGATAAATGTTATTCTGTTCATTTAAATGATATGTTCTACTATAGTGCACTTCTAATGAATAGACTCTATGTTCTAGACTTTGAAAAATCCAATCTATAACATAAATATCAAACGGTTCAAACGTAATGATTTAAACAAAATATATCTCTGACATTATCACTTGGGTCACATAAATAAGAATCGCATATCACAATTTCATAAGGATGAACTTTTGGGTTTCTCATTTATAATGAAGGATAAATGTTGTTTTGTTCATTTAAATGATATGTTCTATTATAGTGCACTTCTTATGAATGGACTCTATGTTCTAGACTTTGAAAATTCAATCTATAACATAAATATTAAACGGTTCAAACCTAATAATTTAAACCAAATATATTTTTGACATTACCACTTGGGTCACATAAATAAAAATCGCATATCACAACTTTACAAGGATGGACTTTTGGACTCATTTGATTTTGAATGATATGAGGTATGTGAATCTTGCCTTTAAGGCAAGATGACAAAGACTCATTTTAGTGGGCATAGTAATAGAGCTAATGATTTATTAGGACTCATACATACTGATGTTTGTGACCCTTTCAATATAGCAGCTAAAGGAGACTATCAGTATTTCATTACTTTTACTGATGATGTTAGTAGATATGACTATGTGTATCTAATGAAACACATATCAGAATCCTTTGAAAAGTTAAAAAAATTCAAGAATGAAATACAAAACTAACTTGGTAAGCGTATTAAGATGCTTCGGTCAAATCAAGATGGGGAATACCTTAGTCAAGAGTTTCGTGACCATTTTATTGAGTTTGTGATCATATCTTGACTTACTTCATCTGAAATACCATAGTAGAATAATGTCTCAAAGAGAATAAATCGTACTTTATTAGATATGGTATGATCAATAATGAGTCAGACATATCTTCTTACTTTTTTTGGGAATATGCTTTAGAGACGATTCTTTCATACTTAATCATGTTCCATCTAAAGCCATCATAAAGTCACCATATACGATATGGACTGGGAAGAATCCAAGATATCTTTTATGAAGATTTGTGATTGTGAGGCTTACGTTCAATGTCAAGTCTCAGAGAAACTAGGACCCAAATTTGATAAATATTATTTTATAGGATATCCCAAAGAAATAAAAGGATATTAATTTTATAATCCTACACAAGGCAAAGTTATCACTAAAAATGTCATTTTTCTAGAAAGACAGTTTATTTCTAGAAGAACTAATGGGAGTAAAGTCAATCTTGAAGAAATTCAAGATATATAAATTAGTATTGAGACCTTGATGAAAATTGAACAAGCACCACAAAGTGTTGTGGATCATGAATTTGTTACACCGCAAGAAGTTGTGGAGTAATAACCTATTCAAGCAGAACAAGCTCTACACAGATCAGATATGGTGCGTCATCAACTTGAGAGATATTCTTTTCTCTTTATTTGACTACAATGATGTAATGCTTTTTGGTCTCAACAAGCCTACATCCTATTAAGAAACGGTAATGAGTCCAAATTCTGAGAAATGACTAGAGGCCATGAGGTCCGAAATGGAATCCATGTACACTAACATGTATGGACTTTGGTTGATCCACTTGAAGGGATCAAATCCATTGGATGTAAATGGATCTTTATGAGAAAGACTTACATGGATGGTCATATGCATACCTATAAAGGGTGATTGGTAACTAAAGGATTCAAGCAGGTTCATGCATAAACTATGATAAAACCTTTTCACCAGTTGCAATGCTTAAGTCTATTCAGATTATGCTTGCAATTACAACTTACCATGATCATGAGATCTTGGTAGATAGATGTCAAAATTGCATTTCTGAATAAAAATCTACTCAAGGATGTGTACATGATACAACCTGAGGGTTTTGTAGATCTAAAGGATGTTGGGAAGGTATGTAAGTTGCAAAGGTCCATTTATGAATTAAAACAAGCTTCTAAAAGCTAAAATCTTTGATTCGATGATGCAATCAAAGATGGAATCTCAACCATTCAATGTAGCCATTTATCTTTAGTGCAAACTCCATCACCAATGAACTCTCCTGTATCTTTGAGTGAAAGAGAAGCTTAGAAACCTCGAACTATTTGGATCTCGCTTGCTCATCAAATAACTCACAAAGATGATAAATAATTGTATAAGTATCTATATGTTCATGTTGCTTTTGCAATTCAGGAGATATCGAAGCTAGCATGATGCAGCCTGCAAGCTTAGAATCGGCCAAATACTTTGAAAAGGTGAATTGTTTATCACTAGTAG
>NC_133864.1:2380353-2394293 GCF_044706935.1 Curcuma longa
CAAACAAGGGCACATCATCATTTCCAGCATATTGACAAAATTCAGTCACTGATGAATAAGAACATTCATCACTAATACAAATATCCAGCAATTGAAGATGATGCTATACCCAAGAAGAGTCTCTCTTTCCCTATTGAAGATGATGCTTACCGATTCAAAAGGTAGTATATGGTCTGCTTGTTGAGAAGAGTCTCTCTTTCCCTATTGAAGATGATGCTTACCGATTCAAAAGGTAGTATATGGTCTGCTTGCTGAAGTAAGAGTCTCTCTTTCCCTATTGGCTTCCTCTGATTTATTGGCCTCCAAGTTCCATATCTCCTGCAAGATGGATAGGGACTTACGATTCAAAAACAGAGATGTCATCTATTATTAGCTACATGATGTATACCTCATCAAAGAAGTCCAGCGGCTCCAATACAAAAAAAAATCTTACTTTTGTCTGTAAGTGGAAGATGCAAGAATTTTCCACCTGCAATGAAAACAGAGGAAAGCAAAGGCAAACACATATCTGTATTCCTGCTAGTGCTCCTGCTTTAGTGCAAAAATCTGTGTTTCTATCACAGAGACAATAAAAAGTAACAAAAGTAAAATAATTCTGATATGCAGGTCAAGTTAGTCAATTCTCGGTGTGCATCATATGCTTCAACACCAACTTCCCATAATTCTTTTAAATCATCAATCAAAGGCGCCAAGTACACGTCAATGTCATTTCCCGGCTGTTTAGGACCAGAAATCAACAACGTCAGCATCATATATTTTCTCTTTAAACACAACCATGGTGGAAGATTGTAGGTAATCATTATAACTGGCCAACAACTATATGTAGAAGTCATCAAACTATGTGGATTAATCCCATCAGCTGCTATGGCCAATCTTAGATTTCTCGTCTCAGAAGCAAAATCTGGCCAATTATGATCCACAAGTCTCCAACAAGGTGCATCAGCTGGATGTCGCATATAGGCATCACATACTCTTTTATCAGCATGCCAAGTTAACTCCTTAGATATTTCCTTACTCCGAAACATTCTTTGAAATCTAGGAATAGGAGGAAAGTACCATAAAATCTTTGCAGGGACTCCTTCAATTATCCTTGAATTCTTGGCCAACTTCCACCTTGACATCCCACAAGTAGGACAATGGGTAAAATCCTCGTACTCCTTCCAGTATAGGACACAATCATTAGGGCAAACATGTATTTTCTTATAAGTCATCCCCATTGCACATAAGCTTTTCTTTGCATCATATAAAGATAAAGGCAATTCATTGCTAGCAGGAAGCATTTCTCCAAACAAGATAAGTAGGTCAGTAAAACTATTATCACTCCAGCTGTATTTCGCCTTCAAGTTATATAACTGCACAATTGCAGATAACTTTGTAAATTTTGTACACCCAGGATACAGAGGTTTTTCAGCATCCTCAAGTAATTTTATAAATTGATCTGGATTCTGCGAACTTTCATATGAAGCGTGTACCATATCTACAGGTTCATCAGCAGCAAAATAGTTTTCACATTCTCCATATGCATCTTTCTCTTTCTTTAAATCCCCTAATATAGATTCTTCCCCATGCCATATCCATTTTTTGTATGTTAAGTCTATACCATTGCAGTACACATGTGCCCTTATGCTGTTAATATTATTGTTCCATAGATTACCACATTTTGTACAAGGACAAGGTATACTAGTAGGATTAGCAGCATGTTGCAGCGCAAATTGCAAAAAAGATTCCAATCCAAGTCCAAATTCATGTGATAATCTATCCTTTGACATCCATGCTTTGTCCATTTTGTTGTACTGATGAATCAAAAATATCACGTTGTTAACAAAAATCAGCCATATTACATACTATTTCATATTGTCAGAATCAACACTTAACTTAGTATAACAAACAAAATTTGCACTTCATCATTATACCAATCAATCATTGAAGATAACATCACCTATCACCATTTATGAACAGTCTGATATATCACATGGTGTTCTAAACTTCATCTATATGGATAAAAAAACATATCGTAGATATTGTGTGTGACATTTGTGTGTGACATTGTGTGTGACAACAGAGCATGGTTTTCATTTCAGCAAATTTCTTATGACATTGTGTGTGACAACAGAGCTGGATGGATGTTTCATTTCAGCAAAAACCTAATGCATAACCAAAGGACTCTGTACTTGAAATAACAATAATTGGTTGTAGATCATAAATTGCAACAAGGTGAATGTCGTTTGTGTGATTTAAGCAGGTCTAAGATGTTAAAACAATGAGATGATAATTCAAACAAAGAAAAAGATAAACTATGTGTATTCTATGTTATAGAATAAAAAATGGTCCTTCTTGTTCTAAAAAAAATGTATTGACATCTTCTATTTGAGTTAAACTAATCAATTACAGTAAGTACCTAGTGATTCGTATAATCTTAAGTATGCCAATCATTTACATATAGTTAGGTTTGGCTTCAAAAATATTAACACTCAGTATTGTAAACTCACTCAAGTTCTTATCCTAAGTGTTCTTTATCAAAGTAAGCAATTTTGAAAGGTTTCTTATGTAGGAGGGGAATCATACAGCAAACCAAAATGGCGCCGAAGGCAGAGAAAAGATAGGAGGGGATGGTGAAGAGGGATCACCTGGGTTGCGCCGAGGCAGAGAAAACAGAGGGCTTGCCGATGGATCACCTGGGTTGCTGGGCCACTCGAAGAGATAGGAGGGGATGGTGAAGACCTCGACGGAGCTGACGAAGGCGAAAGAAGCTTTGCGGCGGTTGCGGAGGGGAGGTGCGGAGGGGAGGTGGGCCACTCGAAGAGATAGGAGGGGAGGTGTGGAAGTGGAGCCGAAGGTTGCGGAGGAAGCTTAGCGGCGGTGGAAGTGGAGACGAAGGTCCGGAGGAAGCGAAGCGGCGGAGATCTCCCGAACGTCGGTTGAGAAGGGGAGGGGTGGTTGAAGACGCGGCGGTGTCGTTGAAGCGGCGGAGATGTCCCGAATGAAGGTCTTCTGTGGAGTTGAGGGGGTGTCGTTGATCGAAGACGCGGCGGTGTCTTTGATCGAAGACGCGGCGGTGTCGTTGATCGAAGACGAGGCGGTGTCGATGAAGGTCTTCTGTGGAGTCTAGGGTTAAGTCCGGGAGTCTAGGGTTAAGTCCGGTGTAGTGTTGGAACCGCGGGTTTAGGAATTTTGGAAGCGCGTAGTGGAAGAAATATTTGGAGGGAGAGAGGGAAAGAAAACACCAAAATATACAACGGTTTTAAATTGTTATTATAGCTTTCAAAACCGTTGTTGAAAGCGCAAATAGACATCGGTTTTAAATTGTTGTTATAGCTTCTAAAACCGTTGTTGAAACCGTAAATAGACAACGGTTTTCAAACTGTTGTCGTAGTCTTCAAAAACCGTTGTTGTAGGCTGGCATAGACAACAGTTTTGAAACCGTTGTTGTATCCTCCAAAAATCGTTGTCGTAGTCTCCCATCAACCTCTCAAAGACATCGGTTTTTCTTAAAACCGTTGTAAAAAAGTAAAAGACATCGGTTTTGTCATAAAACCGATGGCATGTTAATCGATCAGCCGATCGATTATCGAAGCTGTGCAAGGGAAAGTCCTAGTTGTAGGTTAGGCAAAGGGAAGTCCTGATTTGGAGGATCGGGCGGAAGTCTTGGCAGAGTCAAGTGCACCAGGTGAAGTCTGGGCTGGTCTAGGTGATTGAGTCGCAGCAGAAGTCTGGGCTGGTCTAGGTGACCGAGTCGCAGTAGAAGTCTGGGCTGGTTAGAGAGAACCGAACCGCAGAAAAATCCTGGGGGGCTAGGACAGAGCCGAACACAAGTCCAACAAGTCTGGAGGACTTGGTTGGCATAAATTCTCCTGAGTGGAGTGGGTAGGGGCGCGTTCCTGGAGTGGAACAGGAGGCGTCAAACTAACCCAAGATTTCAGTAGAAATTCGATTTCAGTAGAAATCCGAAGTTAGATCCACAAGGTAAAGCTAGGTTGGCTTGGTTGTTTTCATGCTTGTTTTGTAGGAACCATAATGTAGGGTCAACTTCAACGGGTTATAACTTTTGACTCAGAACTCGAAACGAGGCACGGTCGGATGCGTTGCGAAGCCCTTTCAGAGAGCTACAAAAAAGGTTTCTGGAGTCGACTCAGATTGTGGCTAGAGTCGACTCAGAAGGGCACTTGAGTCGACTCGGACAGCAGATAACGAGCAGGATGAAGTTCTATCTGTCACGCAAGCTGGAGTCGACCCAGATAGGGATCTGAGTCGACTCAGGACCGGTATAAAAGGCCGTGAACGTGCAGAAGCAAAGGCATTCAAGCCAAAAACCTCTCTGCTCAACTTATGGTGCTGCTAAACGCGAACGGGGCCAGACGCTTGCAACCGGGGAAGATCCAGGAGGAGTGCGTGGCGCTCAGGACTTTCGGAACGGCGAGTTTGGTATATTTCTATTATTATGTCTTACTTTAAAGTTATTGTTTGTGTTATTATTTTGGACTGTAAGACGAGTTTCTCCGCCTCCGAACGACGTTCGGAAAGGAGACACTAGTGGATAGGCGCCTCCCGAATTAGGCCTTGGACGTACTAACCCTGGGGGGTTAGGAACCAACTAAATCCCGCGTGTCCCTTTATTATTGTCTAATCCGCTGCTTAGTATTTTGTTAGTAAAAAGAACGAAAGGAAAAAATGACCACGCGCTATTCACCCCCCCCTCTAGCGCGTACATCGATCCTACAGTCTTTTCCTATAACAGTCATCGACAATATGCCTAAGTAACACTTTAAAATTCAAATATGATATATTTATTTATTTTGGTATAAATTAATTCTGTATGTTAATATGATTAAGAGAAAGACTACTGAGGTTGGTACATCTAACACTCCTGATATTGATCTTAGATTTCCTACAGAGGAACTTAAGATTAAGTTTTTGAGTACATCATACATACCTCTGCATTCTAGATACCTCTGTATGTTATTTTTTATGAGATTATGTATACCCACTATAGAAGTTATTGATCATTATTATGTAGTTAAGCTAATTTATTATACTAGTTTGGTTAATACAAGTTTCTGTGTTGAGTTGTACAATAACTTGGTTAAGGTCGATGATCTCACCTATACCACTAGAGTTGGAGGTAGGGATTTTATATTTTCTCCAACGATCATTAGGGAGCATTTAAGAGTTAGACATTTATCATCCACATTTTCATGCAACCCTCCTAAGGATTTGCTATTTGGTGATCCCTACTCCCATATCACACTTACTATGATGTACTTATACTTTTTTAGGGAGGAGAGGGTCCCTATATCGATCTAGTTTTATTCTGTTAGACTCAGGATTTAGGACTATGTCCTGTACAGAGTTGTAGTAACATGTATTTTGCCTTTTACCACTAGAGATGTTGCTATGATGCGATCATTTTATTCTTTTTTATTATATACACTTTGCTATAGGTTAGACATAGACATCAATTTACATCTATTTCATACCATCATTTACATAGCTATCATCAGCACTAGTAGGTGGGTACATGATGAGGTGTGTTTTGGTTGTTAATTTTATTTTTATTTATTTTTCTTTATTTGTCTCCTGCACCTTTCAAAATTAAAATTTATAATTAACCAAACCCCTAGTTATTGCTAGATAATATAGTAGAGGTCCCAATCATCTCTCATGGACTCAATGATGGAAGTTGTTCTAGACATATGGTGTGGAGTTTTTATTTGTTAATCATCCTTATTCATTCCTAATTATCCACACAAATCCATTTATTCACAATTAAATTCTACACGTAACAAATGAATGTTAATCATACATAACTCACAACTAAAATTTATTAGAGCAATGATACACTACATGAAAAATGTAGCATGAAACTCAACATGACACACTCCATGCAGTGGGTTTCACTTCCATGCAGTGGGTTCCACTTTCATGCAGTGGAGCCCATCCATACAGTGGAGCCCACATCCATACAGTTGAGTGTGTCATGTTGAATTTCATATTACATTTTTCATGTAGCGTATCATTTTTCAATTTATTATACATTCCTAATAACATATTTATTCAAACAACAATCCAATTTACAATATTACTATATTTCACATAATTACACTTACATACAACAAATTTCACAAATTTACAAACTACTCCACTAACCATATACAACTAAATATAAGTTAGCTAATCATAAACAGATACAACATATACATCATCAATTTATTAATTCAAGCAAGAACATGACAAACACTACATTCATCCAAATTTACATACACCTTAATATGGCTAGTTCAATTCAAGAACAAATCTATACACATACATTCCATAATTCTATTCATTATCACAACTTTAACATACAACAACTTAAACATACAACATACAATAAACAACAACACAATCCACAAGTCATACAACTGGCTACATTCCCATAAAACATATTATCCGCAACCCACAATCATATTCAATCATCATATAAAAGGCTATCAAATTCAACACAACCGAATCAACAACTCAATTTCACAACAATACATTCAAATTCCAACTCAAGTTCAACATTCCAATTCATTAACAACATACAACCGAATCATTAACAATCTAGTTATCACAACCAAACCTAATCACAACAACTCCAAACCAATCATTTAACATCCAATTAAAACACTCAATCAAAACAGAACAAATCAATAAAATTGGAGGTTTTTGATGCTGTAATCGGAACAGAACAGGATAAGAACAAGGAATGAAAAATCAAAATCTAGGGTTAGAGTTAGGGTTAGGGTTTTCCTTTCCCAAATCGATACAGAATGAAGCAAACAAGACTCTAGTGGATTTTGTGCCAACAGGATGGTGGATCTCGCCGGAGCAAGTACTCATGGTGAGACGTGATCGGAGAAGACGACGGGATCCTTCCTCTGCCCTTCTTCCGTGCTGTAATTACAGACAGAACGTCAGTAAACAAAGGATTAAAACTCCTTATTTTGCCCTTTTCCGGTGACTGACGGAGGTCGAAGCTGACCGGAGGTCCTCTGCTACAATCACAGACAGAGATCGGTGTGGATTCCCCTTTGCAATGGCATATAGGGTCTGGCTACCTTTGGCGCTTTTGTGGATGCGGATGCTAGGGCTATTGCCGACCACCGCTCGCTGGAACAATTGCTCACAGCGGTGGAGTGCGATCGATAGGGGAGGAAGAAGCCTCTTGCCGGAGCTCACGGTGAAAGGTTTTGCGATGGCGTCGACGCTCGTCGACTGGAGCTGCTGTCGCCTCTGCTTTGTGTTGTTCGGGAGGAAGAAGATCGAAGGAGAAATCGCGACGGGAGCTCAGTGAGGAAGAAGATGTTGCGATGAGAAGCTACAATGGAATCGAGAGAAACCTAGCGACCGAGCTCCCTTCGTGATTGAGCCGGTTGAATCCTTTTAATGCGTTCGTTGAACCGACCTTAATTGAACCAGCTTGAACCGGTTGAATCAACTCTATTGGACCTGCTGAGGTCAAGCTGAGCCCAACTCACTGAATTGGGCTAAACCATATGTATTGGGCCGGTCTGAGCCCAATCTGAACTAAACTGGATTAAACCCAAGCTGAATTGATCCGATTTTGAACTTGATTGAGTCAAACTGAATCCGATTTGAACCTGACTTGAATCAGGATTGATTTTCCTCTAAATTGGGCATATTTGCGGGCTTTCTAAATTGATTTTTTTAATTTGATTTCAATTCTTTGCAATTGGACTTGATTAGAAATTTTCAAAAATTATTATCTTCATCTTAATTTTCTGCAAAATCAAATATAACAAATTAATACCTATAAATTACCTCAAATTAATGAAAAATAGAATGAAGATCTAAAATTCATCCAAGATACAGAAATAGGCTCAAAACCTAATTTATAACATAAAATATGATTAAAATAGTCCAATATAACCTTAATTACACTACCATAGGCTTGCTCCTCTTCTAATCTCCACCACTATCATATGCACAAGGTTGCACAATCCATAAAGGTTTATTAGTATTGCAAAGGAAATATGATTAAGAGAAAACATAATGATATGTAATGGAAAGAATGAAGACAATAAAATCAAGAAGACAAGTGGAAGAAATGAGAACAATGATATACTTATAGATGAGTAAAATGAAAATCATGCCCAAATATCAAGCTAAGCTAGTATGGGGTGATTCTAATAGCAAGAAAACAACTTTTAACCCTCTTCTATATTGTCTCATGTTCTAACATAAAACTCAATGGAAGAAATAAGAATTACTAAAAATTTACTACCAACCATCCCTAATAAATTTTACCAATTTAAACTTTTATTATTATTATTATTATTATTATTTATTTACTAATTATTTTATTTTATATATATATCAACATAACTTTTTTTTTAATTTTTTAAAATTTGTTTCATAAACAGAATTTTTTTAATTTTTTTGAATATTTTTTTTCAACGAATAACCTATCCTCTAAAACAAAAATACAACAAAAAATTAAAATCTAAAAACAAACAAAATAAAATAAAAATTAAAATCTAATGGTTTAACAATGGTAAATCATCTAATCACACCCCCACACTTAAATTTTTGTTCGTCCTGGGCAAAATCCTCATCTCGGCACCTAAATCCAATGAAAAAGAAATGAAAGATATGGTAGGGAAACTATGCTAACAAAAGAGAATGAATATACAGAGAAGTAATGGAATGAAATGACTTTCATAAAATCATGAAACCTCATGCAAATGTGATCTCAACAGAATTAGAGCAACTTCTAGAGTAACAATTATCACAAGTGTCGCACAACAAATAGAATAATAAGGCTGAATCCTCACTAGGTATATACAAATCATCATCTCAACTTATCAATATGGAATCCATCACTAAGTTGTGACCACATGCAATCCAAGAACTCTTTCATGACTTGAAACTCTAAAACTGATAAACCTATTTAACTAAATTATCACAATTCCTAAGATGATATGAGTCATGCAGAGCAAAATTATTAAGAAAGAATAATAAACAATTATACACATCCTAAGCTAAACAAATTAAAACGAAAATAAAGCAAACAATGAAATATATACAAAAATAAAATAAAAAATAAAATGAGCAATGATGAATAATTTTACACATCCTAAACCAAACAAGCAATGAAATATATACAAAGATAAGGTGAGATCGAATAACTCCCTTTCACATTGGGTAGACAGTCTGTTGCAAAAGTGAGACCCTTAATCCACTGATGATCGCCCTGAGTACCCTTGAGACCAGTTGCTTAACGATTGATGGAAGTGATTCTTGGAATATTATTTCCAGTGCAAGTCTCTACACTTTCTTATTCTCTCCAAGATAGAAAAGCCACAATTAAGCCTTAATGCCACAGGAATCAACAACATCCTCAAAATAATTAGAATCAAAAGAATTAAACAATTAAAAAATTTTAATTAAATAAATGAAATAAATAAAATAAGAATACAATAATCAACAACACCAATGTATAATCATAAAACAACAAACACACGCCATCAAAATTTTGGCTGAGAATAAGAAAGTGTAGGGACTTGCACTGGAAGCAATGTCCCAAGAATCACTTCTATCAGTCGTGGAGTAACTGGTCTCAGGAGTACCCAGGGCGATCATCAGTGGATCAAGGGTCTCACTTTTGCAACAGACTATCTACCCAATGTGACAGGGGAGTTTTTCAATCTCACCTTATATTTGTATATATTTCGTTGCTTGTTTGCTTTAGGATGTGTAAAATTATTCATCATTGCTTGTTTCATTGCTTATTTTATTTTTTGTTTTATTTTTGAATATATTTCATTGCTTGCTTTATTTTCATTTTATATTTGTTTAGCTTTGGATGTGTATAATTGTTTATTATTCTTCTTAATAATTTTCCTTTGCATGACTCATATCATCTTAGGAATTGTGATAATTTAGTTAACTAGGTTTGTCAGTTTTAGAGATTCCAAGTCATGAAAGATTTCTTGGATTGCATGTGGTCACAACTTAGTGATGGATTCCATATTGATAAGTTGAGATAATGATTTGTATATACCTAGTGAAGATTGAGCCTTAGTGTTCTATTTGTTGTGTGACACTTGTGGTAATTGTTACTCTAGAACTTGCTCTAATTCTGTTGAGATCACATTACCATGAGGTTGCATGATTTTATGAAAGTCATTCCATTCCATTACTTCTCTGTGCATTCATTCTCTTTTGTTAGCATAAGTTTCCCTACCATATTTTTCATTTCTTTTTCATTGGATTTGAGAACCTTGAATGCCGAGATGAAGATTTTGTCCGGGACGGACAAAAGTTTAAGTGTGGGGGCATGATTAGATGATTTACCATTGGTAAACCATTAGATTTTAATTTTTATTTTATTTTGTTTATTTTTAGGTTTTAATTTTTGTTGCATTTTAGTTTTAAAGGATAGGTTATGAGTTGAAATAAATAAATAATAATAATAATAAAAGTTTGAATTGGTGAAATTTATTAGGGATGGTTGGTAATAAGTTTTTTAGCAATTCTTGTTTCTCCTATTGAGTTTTATGGTAGAACATAATTGAGTGTAGGAGGGTTAAGAGTTGTTTTCTTGCTATTAGAATCACCCCACACTAACTTGGCTTGATATTTGGGCATGATTTTCATTTTACTCGTATATAAAGTATATTATTGTTCCCATTTCTTCCACTTGTTTTCTTGATTTTATTGTCTTCATTCTTTCCCTTACATATATCATTATTTTTTCCCTTATTCATGTTTCCTTTGCAATACTAATAAACCTTTATGGATTGTGCCACCTTGTACATATGATAGTGGTGGAGATTAAAAGAGGAGCAAGCCTATGGTAGTGCATGAACCATAAGTAGCTTGAGAGAGCTTTACTATTTGTATGATTATGAGGATGAGTTGCTATACTATTTATCTTGTGAGGTTTAATGTCATTATTCTCAATTTATTCAAGGTGGATTGAAATTATTATGTTGTTGATCCATGTGAAAATAGAGTTTTAGATTGCTTGAGTTTTTAGAATTTGACACTCTTATTTAACTTGTTGTTGCAACTTCTTAAACTTGAAAGAATTGACTTGAGGGAATAATATTCTCTTCTATTGAGATTATATTTATAATAATTTACAACATAATTACAGCCCAATATCAGGATTAGAATCACTGATTTAGAGGAAAGAAATTACAGAAAAGATAGACATAAATCATCCTATAACAAGACTTGCTAAGAATAACCAGGACAGCTAGCTGGTACATATTTGCATAATTTACACCTCAGCTTTCCTAAATAATCTATATTCTTGACACTCCCCCTCAAGCTGGTTTAAAGATATCTTCCATACCCAGCTTGCTTACTAAACATTCAAACTGTCTCTTGTGTAGCCCCTTCGTAAGTAGATTAGCTACCTATTCAATGGTAGGGATATAGTCCACACTAATTATACGATTGTCTATTTTTTCTTTGATGAAGTGCTTGTCGACTTCCACGTGCTTTGTGCGATCATGAAGTACTGGATTGTGTGCAATCGAAATTGCTGCTCTGTAATCACAGTGCATCTTTATTGGCGTCGACTCTGATATCTTCAATTCCAATAATAGTCTCTTGATCCACAAAACTTCACATATCCCGTGAGCTAAGGCTCTAAACTCAGCCTCTGCGCTTCGAGCTATCACATTTTGTTTCTTTCTATGCCAAGTGACCAAATTACCACCCACAAACGAGCAATATCCCGAAGTAGACCTTCTACCAGTTAGACTTCCTGCCCAGTCTGCGTCAGTGTAGGCTTCAACTTGCAGATGCCCCCGGGGTTTAAACAGAAGGCCTTTACCGGGTGTTCTCTTTAGATACCTTAGGATCCGATACACAGCGTCGAAATGTTCAGACCCAAGCTAGTGCATGAATTGGCTAACTACCCTTACTGGAAATGCTATATCAGGTCGAGTGTGTGATAGATAAATCAGTCTCTCGACAAGTCTTTGATAGCGCTCCCTTTCCTTTACTGATTGTGCCGCTGCTGGTTGCAGTTTGGCATAAGGCTCCATAGGCGTCTCAGCCGGCTTGCATCCGAGCATACCAATTTCGGTCAGCAGGTCAAGGACATATTTTCGTTGGTTGACAAATATACCTTCCTTGGATCTTGCGAACTCTGTTCCAAGAAAGTATTTTAACACTCCCAAGTCCTTGATTTCGAATTCTTTTGCAAGCTTTCCTTTAAGTTCTTCAAGTTCCTTGTAGTCACTCCCTGTTAGGATGATATCATCAATGTACACAATCAACACAGCTATTTTACCTTCCTTTGAGTGTTTGTAAAACATGGTGTGATCAGCTTGACTTTGAACATAACCAAGTCGCTTCACAGCATTGCCAAAGCGTTCAAACCATGCCCTTGGGGACTGCTTTAGACCATACAAGGCCTTCTTCAGTTTACACACCTTTCCGACTCCGAACTTTCTTTCAAAATCCGGAGGGAAACTCATAAGTACTTCTTCATCTAGATCTCTATTTAGGAAGACATTTTTAACATCCAGCTGATACAAGGGCCATTTGAGATTGACTGCAAGTAACAGAAGAACTCGAATTGAGTTAATTTTTGTGACAGGAGCAAATATTTCCTGGTAATCTATTCCATATGTCTGCGTAAAGCCCTTTGCTACAAGCCTCACCTTATATCTCTCTACACTCCCATCTGGTTTACTCTTTATAGTGAAGAGCCATCTGCACCCTACTATCTTTTGATCCTTAGGTGCTTCAATAATTTCCCAAGTACCATTTTTCTTAAAGGCATTCATTTCTTCAAACACTGCTAATCTCCAATCCTTGTCCTCCAGTGCTTCCTGAATGTTTCTAGGTACAACAAGTTTTGAAATATTAATAGTAAATGCCTTATGTGTTTCGGATAAATGGTCATGGGTTATGTATCTGGCAATGGGATGTTTGGTATAGGTTCGGGTACCTTTTCGAAGGGCAATGGGAAGGTCAAGGTCATTTTCTTGTGGGACAATTGAGGTTGGACTAGAAGGCTCAGGAATGATAGGTAAAGTGGAGTTTTTATGTGAGTTAGGGAAAAGAGAGGTACCTGGAGTATCCACAGTTCCTTTGCCCGGGGCTTCCAATGAGGCTTGTGCTGGAATGGTTAATTCATCTCTACTTCTTCCAAGGACATTTCTCCTAGAATAAACCAAAGGTTCAAGGATATTTCGGTTTTTTTCCATTCGAAGTATTTCCTTTTCCGATAGATCAATTTCATGGTTGACAATTGTGGGTTCGGACTCCCCATTATTTTCATTTTGGAATTCATTTTGAGATTTTGGAGGCTGGTCAATAACTAAATTTGAAAGAGTTTTAGTTATTTCCCAAAAATTTGGTTCCCTTAGATTCTCTCCCCCTGAATCAAATTTTTGGTAAAATATGGTTTGGTTTCCATGAAAGTGGCATCCATTGTTACAAAGAAACGTTTTTTGAGAGGATTAAATAATTTGTAGCCTTTGCGATTTGCAGCAAAGCCCAAAAAAAACACATTTTTCTGCCCTAGGATCTAATTTTGACCGTGATCTCTTAGGTATGTGTACATAAGCAGTGCAACCAAATATTTTTAGAGGTAAATCTGAATTGATGCGAGATTCAGGGAAGTACTTTTTCAGACATTGCAGTGGAGTGATGTAGTTTAAAACTTTAGTAGGCATCCTATTAATCAAATAAGTTGCTGTTAAAATTGCATCTCCCCACAAGTATTTTGGAATATTCATGTAAAACATTATAGCCCTAGCAACTTCAAGTAAATGCCTATTTTTTCTTTCAGAAACTCCATTTTGTTCTGGAGTATCAGGGCAAGTTGATTGATGTAAGATGCCTTTTTGTCTCAAAAAAGTTTCTACAGATTGATTGAAATATTCTGTGCCATTATCTGTTCTCAAAATGCTTATTTTTGTTTGAAACTGGTT
>NC_133864.1:2394393-2418517 GCF_044706935.1 Curcuma longa
GAACCGTGAACCGGAGGTTCCGAACCGTGAATCGTAACCGTCTTGGACGGTTAAGGTTAAGGGTCGACCTACCATGAACCGTCGAACCGACGATTCCGAACCGTCGAACCGTCGATTCCGAACCATGGTCGGGTCTAGGGCCCAAATTGTTTACACATGTAAGCAACAGTTTGATCTGCGGTAGATCCATACAGGTTTGACCTACTAACCTAAAATAGGATCACTATCTGGGATATCAAGGAAAAATAGTATGTTTCTTTAAATATCACTACAATATAAATTTAAAAGCAAAATTGATCAATCTTAGATTTATAAGGTGAGTCCATACTATGCACCCTACACCAATAATTGATGATCTTCTCCTTTGATAAATGAATATACTAGTAATAAATATTGCTATACTCAATTACTTTTTAAAATTATCGAACCTAACAAGGAGAAAACACCATCATTGATCCACTTGAAATTTTAAATAAAAGACAATATTAAGAAGATTTCTTTGTCATGATTAAATTGAGTAATTGACTAGACTCTATTATTGTTGCTAAGGACAATAAATGTACATGGTATGTTGGGTCATTTTTGTTCAAAGTCCCTCTCCTCATTAATTATAATCAATATATTTTAATATGAGAGTGATTGCGCATGGACCTCAAGTAAAATGGATAGGAAGTAGGGATATAATTAACTAAGTTGTTTAGATGATTGTTTAAGCTTTAATTAGTTTGTTTTATCTCGGAGTTAGTTCCTTTAAGGGTTATCAAACTCTAATATGTACTTATTTAACTTAAATTTGTTTAGTTAAGTTAGTGAGCTTTATATTAGAAGCTTAAAAGTTTATTTATTGATTTTGAAATTTTTATTTTTTATAATTTTGATCAAAATTTTATTATAAATATAGAAGTTTTATTCATGGATATTGTTTATGAAATATTAGAATCTTAAATTTACTTAACGAATATGGAGAACTTATATCATATTTAATCTAATTGACACAATTGTGTAGTATCACATGGATCACACGATACTTTGTATGTAAACAAGCTAGTAGCTTTCTAATATCACATGCTGTGAGGCCAAGTCCAATGAATCCTCCCCGGATAAGTCCAATGACATATCAAACAAATAAATAAATCTATTATTATATACCATAATTATAGAGAAATTAATGGTAAACTAATTAATCGATTAATTAGTGGAATAATTATATTGAGGAGTTTACCATATGGAACTACAGGCCCCACCATATGTACCTTCCGTCCATTTCAATAATTTGTTTCCACATTGCCACGCATATTTGCTTGAACTAATTTCAAAATTGTATATTCCAGCCCCCCTCTTACGGTATAACAGGAGAGTCGTTAATAGAATTTCCATAGTATTACAGTTCAATTCTCAATTGGAGTATATATATACTCTATTTGATGAAAAAAATTATGAAAAATAACATGAAGTACGATTATCTGAGTGAATCAGACTATCACTTAATAGAGTGGTTGTATTGCAACCCATTATTTTAATATTCAGATGGAGTATGATGCTTTACAATGAAGGATCGATTATGGAGGTTGTTGTTGGTGACCTTAAAATGAGCACTTCTCAGATTTATTTTGATGGTTATAAGAAATTTCTATGAGACTGGATTGATCATCTCCAAGATTAGTTAGTTCAAAAAAACTAGATTACAAATAAATAAATAAATAAATAATATATATATATATTAATGAATCTATGAAAATGTTTATGAAATTATAAGAAATTTTTCATGACATTTGATTTTAGTCGACTTATCACTAAGTCATGACATGATATTTACTAATTTAGATGTGGTTATTGATGCAATTGGCCTTATTGGTGATCAAGATTGATAGCATAATTTGATGTTTAGGTAAGAAGTTTAAGTTGGAATTTATGATTATATTTGATACATATATTTCAATCATATACAATTTGAAGAAATAGCTATGGAAAAGACTTAATGCGATTAAAATCGATTGATGATTTAATAGTTCAAGGTCAGTGAAAATTAGAGAAGAATGACATGAACATTAGAGTATGAATGAGCTAAGAAAACAGACTATGCAAGTGAAAGATTCTATGCACTATATTTCCACTACGCATGCTAACATTATAAACAACAAGGAAATGCAAGTGAAAAAGTCTATTCATCCCATGTAAAAGGAATCCCTATAGGATATATAAAAAAGATCTTCTTAATGTTGTTAGAATCTAGTGTCAACAAACACTTCTATCATATACTAATTAACAAGTCTAATTTTGATTGACTAACATTAAACAAAATCATCCATTAGCAAAACTAGAATTTAATTTTGATTGTGTAAATCAAATTTATTCACCTAAAGATATCCAATTTAGTCACCTAACAGAGAATCTAGTTAATTGAACTTCTACATTACAACATTAAACGACTAGTGTAAGCCCGGTTAACACGAGTTTGTATGTTGAGTTGTATAATAACCTAGTTTAGATTGACGATCTGACCTATTCCACCCGAATAGCTGGGAGGGATATCACCATATCACCTACCGTCATTAGAGAACACTTAGGACTACAACATTCACCATGTTCATTTACCTACTACTCCTAGAGATGTACCTTTTGGGATCCCTACTCCCACATCACCCTAGACCACATGTATTTATATTTCTTTGGAGAGGAGAGGGTTCCTACAGTGACTCAGTTCTCTTCTATTAGACTCAGAGTGCAGGACTATGTTCTGTACAGAGTCTTAGTGACATGCATTTTACCCCTAACTACCAGGGACGTCACGATGATACGACCATTCCATACCTTTCTTTTACATGCATTGCTTCATAGATTAGACATAAATATTAGTTTGCATATTTTTCATGCTATTATTTTTTCATTTGGTATTGCCACCAATAGGATGGTACATATGCCCTATGTCATATTTTGACATCGCTCTTAGCCTCACTTGGATTTGACCTCACCTCAAGTGAAGTCAAATCAACTAGTGAGTTTGACATATTAGGACCTAAAAGTTTTTCATTACCTGGGGTACATATAGATGAGAATGAGATTCTGTCAGTCAGTTTGAGAGTCTGGAGGAGAGCAGTAGGGCTAGACATTCTGAGCTAATAGATATGCTCAGATCTTGGAGCATGAGTCATCCTCAGCCAACTCCCCAATAGACCTAGTTTTTTTTTTATATTTGACTTGTATTGACCTTATTGTTGAAACTTTGATTTATTAGTAATACATCTCTGTATTTTTTCAGCATTTCAGTTATTATGCTTGAATAATATAATTGTTTGCAATTAGGACTGTATTTGGTAGATTAAGATTATTTTTTTTTAATTTTCAAAAACTCATAGTATCATTTTTTTAAAAAAAACTTAGTTTTAAATTTTTTTTTCAAAAATAAAAAGGAATATTTTAGCTCTAGTCTAGATATCTCCCCTAGAAATCATGTACCTATAGATCTAGGTTGACGCATCTCACAAAGTACACTTGATAACTTGATTGTGTATTATGAAACCTAGAATGGTGTGAGATGCATAGAGTTCTAGCTTAAGTTCCAGATGCTTAAGTCTGTGCATCAAACCAAAACTTGAGGTATAAACACAAACAATGAGTTAAGTATTTCTGCTTAACGTTAGCTAACTGAAATGATACACTTAAACTTGACCAACTTGATCAAGCTACTATCTTCTGGTAGTTAGCTAAAACCTAAGTTGGACATATGCCCCAAAAGGATATTTTTTTATCTAAGTATTTTTTGTATATAACATGCTTGGACTCACACTTATGTTTTTAAAATATAATTATAATTTTTGATTATGTCAAAGGGGAAGAGATAGATATTTCAATTTTAATTCAAGATATTTTTTTTAAAAAAATAAGTATAAATTATTTTTTATGTGTTTTTAAAATTAAAAAGGACTTGAATGATTTTTCATCAAGTTGATCAAAACTAAACCATATCAAGTTCAGGGAAGAGAGGAAATACAATTTCAAAATTTTTATCCAAGCACAAATTTAGAGGGAGTCTTGAAAATAGGGGGAGTTAAAAATTGTTGGTCCATGTAATGACAAATTTATTACTTGCATTAATTGTTCATTTTCTTTCATTATAAATATTTTTTCTTAACTTGAAACTTGGGTTGCCGTAATCAAGGGGGAGATTGTTGATACAAGGAGCACCAAATGATCAAATCTTAGTTTTGATAATGGCAAAAGGTTCAAGTTAAATGTATGATGTTTACTGATGAACTGATTTAAGTGTGTAGATAGCACAAGAAAACTCCAGTTGTGACTAGGCATAGGAAAGTCCTAATGGAGACTAGGCAGTGGAAGTTCTGGTTGGAGGCTGGGCAGATCTAATATAAAGGATTAGGTGGGAAGACTTGGTCTGGAGGACTAGGCAAGGAAGTCCTGGTCAGGAAAACTAGGCAGGAAGACTTGACAGATCAAGTGCACTAGGTGGAAGACTAGGCAGGTTAGGAGGACCAAATGTCTAGCGATGAAAATCCTAGGAGCCAAGGATCGATGCTAAGTAGAAATCCAACAAGTTTCGAGGACTTGATTGGTAAAAAGGTAAATTCTCTCGAGTGGAGTGGGTAAGGGCGCGTTCTCGGTAAGGGAAACAGTAGACATCAGTCTGATCCAGGGTTTCAATAGAAATCTGAAGTCAAGACCAAAATAATTTATTAAAACTATTGCTCTTTCCTGTTATATTTTGCTTTTGCACTAACTTGTAATGTAGAAAATGAGAGGCTGAAACTTTGTATTCAGGGTGCCCTTATCTGGATCCAGGTAATCGGACCTCCAAGCACCCGAATTGGTTCCAAGTGACTGGACATCAGTGGAAGGGCCAGCGAAGTAGTGAGGTGGCAAAGTCCTAGTGGTCGGGACACCTTAGCTTCTAGGCGCCTGGAGTAGTTAAGGCATTGCGGAGTTAAGGTTTGATACAGAACCTCCAGGTCAACATAGAGGCGTCTAGGAAGGAATGCAGACACCTAGAAGTGTCGAATCAACAGCGCCGATAGTGGATCGGCGGACAACGTGGAGGCGCTCGGAAAGACTTCCAGGCGCCCGGATAGCTTAATAAAAGAGCCTCAAGAGAGAGCCTTTGAAGTATCATTTTGCAATCAAGCAACGACTGTTTACACACGAATCTTCAATCAGGAATTTCATCATCACGTCGAAGAGCTGCATCAAAATCTACGATCTTTATTCTATCGGTATACTTTACTTTGTTCTTAATTTGCTAGGTCAGTTTATTTGTTACCGGTCCTATATTTTTGTAAATCGCTAACTTTCTTTCGTAAGAGGGGAGTTATTTAGTTGATTGCCCGTCGAAAATGATCCTTTGATCATGAGCCTTGGAGTAACAGCCTGTGACTATAAACTAAGTAAATAGTTGTGTGCTTTCTTTCTTTCTACTTCCCTCTCGATTTATTTCTACAGAACATTTTACGAGGTTTATTGAAAATTATGAAAATACAACGTACACGCTATTCACCCCCTCTAGCGCTCCTAACGATCCTACAGTGCTTCCGGAGTCATTGCCAGAACCTCAGATTGCCCTCAGGATTACGTTGCCGAAAGATTGTGCGATTCTGAATATTTTACATCGTTATCGGAAAGTGTTTCGATCATTTTCCCTTACACTGTAACTACTTTAGGAATTAGATTGTCGGTTATAGTTAGAAAGCCCTGAAAACAAATGCAACATGCGTTGTTGTGTATTTTTGTTATTAGAATTTTCTCTCATATCGATCGTTGTTGTTTGATTGCTAGTACCAAAGACGATGACACAACTTGTAACTTAGGAAGCTGTCCAGAAGAGCACTTGGCGTGGATCACTAATAGAGGCGAAACTTCGACAGGGCCGCTTGATTGATTCCATTCTCGCTGAGCGTCATACGTCAGGTATGTGTAGAATAGTTATTATTCTTTAAAATTTTAAATTTCAATTACAACTTGTACCTGTTGTATCTTGCATGTGTGTGTTGCGAGTGTTGTAATAATTAGATTTAATTATTATTTTATTTTTGCTGTGCATGATTGTGAAATGTGTAAATACGCGCAACGCACCGAGCCGATCCCAACATATCCAAACACCTTTGAGCACTTCAACTTACATCCAATCATCCCGAGTTCACACCTTCTCAAAGATGTTTTTTTTTAAATGTCAAAGTACAAGCCTCCATGACGAAGATAACTTGAATATCGCAAGTTAAAGGAAACTCGTACTTAAACTGCATTGAAATCTTCATTGGCATATCTTTGTATGCATAAAACCATATGAAGTTTTATAGCAGATCATTCTAATGAATTAGTTACTTTTAACTAGCATCCACGTTTAACTCTCAAAATCTAATGTCTCCAACCAGTGAGGAACAACCACTTGGTAAATTAAGAAGTATAAAACGTGCTAGTCTCAATAGAATTGATGACGCCTATGCTCATCAATTCATCGACTAGGGATAGTTTCAATACATTCATAATTACACATGTAGAAATGCTCATTAGTTATGATCCAATAAAAATTCTCTCATACTATGAATTGTATTATGGATATTCAGTAAATAAATTTAAGATATAAGCAAACACATAGAGAATATGTACTCAAATAGTAAATTTCTATTTATCTAATAAATAGTACATTCATAAGGCGATTACCTTAGGACACCTCTCAAATATAACAGATTCCCACTTGGCCTAAAGCAAATCACCATGGTATCCAATATCACATGCCTCTATGTGTTCTCAAACTTACTTTGAGATAGAGGTTTCGTCAAAGGATCCGCAAAGTTCCTTTCGGTGAGAATCTTCTTGATTTTGATGATCTCTCTGATCAAAAGATAATGTCGAAGCACATGTTTGGATCGATAGTGAGACCTGGGTTTCATCGCATGCGCGATTATTATTGTTGTAGTAAGCAAGTAATGCTTCATCAATGATTGGAACCACTCTAAGTTCAGTAATGAACTTGCTGATCCAAACCGCTTCTTTTGCTATTTCACAAGTTACAATGGTATCTTATTTGAAACTCTTCCAACTTATTACGCCACCATTTAAAGTGAATATTTACCTAGACTATGATTTGGACTCATTCTTGTCTGTCTGGAAATTGACATCAGTATACCCGTGTGTATCTACATCCCCATCTCCAAATACCAAGAACACATCCTTAGTTCTTCGCAAGTACTTAAGAATTGCTTTGACAGTTGCCTAATGATCCATTTCTGGATCTGACCAGTATTTGCTCGTGACACTCAGAGCATATAATACATTGGGTCTCATACATATCATAGCATATATGAAGATCCTATCATCGAAGCATAAGAAATCTTGCTCATGTAAATCCTCTCGTCTTCTGTCCGTGGACACAGACTTTGAAAGGTGAACCCTATGCCTGATGGGTATGTAACATTTCTTGGAATCAAACATGCTAAACCGCTTTAGTACCTTATCTATATATATATAGACTCTGAAAGACCAAACAACCTTTTTAATTTATCTCTAGATCTTAATCCCAAGGATATAGGTTGTTTTCCCCATATCTTTCATGGAGAACTTTTGACCAATCATAGTTTGACTACCTGTAGAACATACACATCATTTTCTATTAGTAATATATCATCAATAAAATACTAGAAATGCAATCATACTCCCACTAACTTCTTATACACAAAGGGTTCGTTAGGATTTTGTGAGAAATCAAACTCTTTGATTTCCTCATTAAAACAGATATTCCATTAAGTTTTAAACTTGGCTTTTATGAGATACATTTTCGACTTCATGACGGTTAACCATTTATCCCTTTCTGAACTTTTCAGAACTTCTTCATAATTAGTAAGCTCCTCATCCTCAATGATTAATACATCATCGATTCACTTACGAGAAATCCATATCTCCCAGGAATATTGTGTGTTCTACTGGATCTACGAAGAGGTTGTGTCTCCATAGGTTCAGCTGTTGGTTCATCACTATGAGTAATCGGTTGTGGTTCTTGATTAGGTGTCTCATCAATATCTATTTAAGTCTCTTGACTTCACTAAGTTCAAATTTACTTCCACTATTTTCCTGTAAGAGAAACTTTTTCTCTAGGAATACAGTAAGCCTTGAAACAAACACATTTTGTTCCAATGAAAAAATAGAATTGGCAACCCCCTGTTTTTTTAGGGTATCCAATAATCGTCACATAAGCAGGATAACTCCATATCTTCAAATAAGATAAATGATGTTTCTTACTATTCCATATCTAGTATGGAATAGCAGAGACAACCTTGGTCGGGGTTATATTTAGCAAGTAAACAACTGTCTCAAGTGCATAGCCCCTAAAGGATTTGAGAAGAATTACATGATTTATCATTGACTTCATCATGTTCAATAAGGCTCGATTTCACCTCTCAGATACACCATTATGCTGAGGTGTATACGGCGAATTCCACTAAGATAATATCTTATTGTCTCTCAAATAATCCTGAAATTCTTGACTTAAATATTCACTACCTCGATCGGATCGAAGTATCTTAATACTTTTGTCAAGTTATTTCTCTACTTCATTTTTAAATTCTTTGAACTTTTTAAAATCCTCAAATTTGTATTTCATCAAATACATATACCCAAATCGTGATGATAATTGATAAAGGTAATGAAGTAGCTATACTCTCCTCGTGCTTGAGTTGACATTGAATCATATACATCAATATGTATAAGGCTAAACTGTTGGGATCGTCCCGGTGCAATGCGCGTGCTCTCACATTTCAGAAACATGCGCAGCGAAAATAAATAAATAATTACAGCTAATCATTAAACAATACACGCATGCATAAACAGGAAATAACAGCATACAAGGCATGACAGGAAATTAAAATTTTTCTGAATAACAATTATTCTACGTGCACAAATAAAATTTACAGAATAAGAAGTTATTCTAAACGTGTACCTCGCGATGACGATGTTGAACCATGTTGAATCAATCGAGCGATCCTCGTCCGAGTCCCGCCTCTAATGGTGATCCACGCCAAGCTCCCGTCTGGACGGCTTCAGAAATCACGAATCGCGTCATCGTCTTCGGTACTAGCCGAGATCGATGGCGATTGAATCGAGAGAAGCCTTATTCCGGAAACCACGTAACAATGTGTGTCGCAATCGTTCCGGGGCTTTCTAACTATCATCGAGAATCATATTTCCGATGTAGTTTATCGGTGGTCAATCTTTGACCGCCGATAATGGACAAACGATCGGAAACCTTTCCCGATCACGATGGAACAATTTCCGGAATCTTCGTAAGCTTCCGAGAAATTTGGCATGTGGTTGTTATACGACTCGGATTGACCAATCGTATCTAGACAACTCTTTACAAAATATAACAATGTTTCTTGCACGGGCAACATCCAAAACAGGGATGTTTCTTCCTCTCGGCAGGCCACCCAAAACAGAGAACAATCTCTATTCTCCGGCAACAAGAAACAGAGGACACTTGCTCCTCTCCGGTGGCAGCAAGGGCTCCTCTCCGGCGGCATCCAAGGAAGGATGGGCTCCTCTCCGGCAACATCCAACAGAGGATGGTGTTCCTCTCCAACCCCGATCAGTCGGCAAGGGAAGTGGACGGCGGCGAACACGATGAGGAAGAATAACAGAGACGCACGCTTCGAGCTAGAATTCAACACCTCCACGCTGCGGTCGTCGAAGCTGGCAACTCCGGCGACACCTCTCGCGCGGATGGGATACGTGTCGACAGAATCGATGACGTCCGTACTCATCAATCCTTGACTGATTCTAATCACAAATTATACTCTCACTAGTTGTGATCCAATCACAAATCGCTATGAATCGTATTGCGGACATTCAGTATTTGAGTTTAAGAACCAAATCAAACATATATAAAATGTGCACTCAAATAGTGAATTGTTATTTATCCAATAAATAGTATAAACGTAAGGCGATTGCCTTAGGACACCTCTCAAATTAACATAAATAACTCTCCCACTAGTTCACTCTTTTCAGTAAAAGGTAACCTAGTCATCTTGCCCTTAAAGCATGATTCATATGTATCAAATGAATCTAATTTAAATGATTTCAAACTGCCAACCCTGTGAAATTCGGACATGCATTTCTTGCTTATATAGCCAAGACGGCAATGACATGAATAGGAGGTTAACTGATTATCCTTTTGAGCTTGCTTGTTGCTCGTTTTTGATATTGAGTATCTCGTTGGAAATATCTAATGTGTAGATACTATTACTTAATGTTCCAGTCCCATAAAGAACTCTATTCAAAGTTATGTAACAACAATTGTTATTAAAAGTCAAAAGGAACCTTTTCTATTTAACAAAGAAATAGAAACGATATTCTTTATCAGAGCAAAAACATAGTAATCATTTTCCAACTCTAAAATAAGTCTTCTACTATTCTTTAAACCTTGTATGTCATCACATATATGAAAGCCGCACTCAGTATCCAATACTCAAGTGACTGAGGAAATAGTATGATATTCAATTATGAAAATACCTAAAGTGGATGGGGTATCACATGCCTACTGTTCTTTCACATACTCAAAATAAAACTTACAATTTCATATTTGAATAATTCTCAAATTCCTATATCAGTCCAAGAAGTTAGGGCCAGTCAACTTATTAGTATCCAAAATCATGCACAAATTCAAAGACGTCATATGTAATTAATTAAGCCTAGAAATATAATCGAGCATATATGAGACATGATTTGTAATATATTTGTAAATAATTTACATACATTCATGGGTCTCATTTATTTTGCGAATTCAAGCACCCTTATTTTGAATTCGGGAGATAGTAGGTTCTCTCTAAATGAGTTGATATGCACTATAGATAAGAATAACCTTGGAGAGAGTCCAACAAGTCATTCTTAGCTACAGTGGTAGGTATCATATACCGATTATGCATCACGTGTTGGGATCGTCCCGGTGCAATGCGCGTGTTTACATGTTTCAGAAACGTGCGCAGCGAAAATATATAGATAATTAAAACTAATTATTATCACAACACACGCATTCATAACAGGAAATAACATGTACAAGGCATGGTAGAAAATTAAAATTTTTTGAATAATAAATTATTCTAAACCGTACCTCGTGGATGATGTTTGAACGGTGTTGACATCAATCGAGCGGTCCTCGTCGAAGTCCCGCCTCTATTGGTGATCCACGCCAAGCTATTATCTGGACGGCTTCGGAAGCTACTAGTCACGTCATCGTCTTCGGTACTAGTCGATGATCGACAACAATCGAATCAAGAGAAGACTTATTCCGGAAACCACGTAACAACATTTGTCGCAATCGTTCCGGGACTTTCTAACTATCACCGAGAATCATATTCTCGATGTAGCTTTCGGTAGTCAACTATTGACCGCTAATTTATAACAAACAATCGAAAAATATTTTTCGGTAATGATGGAACAATTCTTTGGAAGTTTGCACGAGAGGATTGTACATAGTCGTCAAACGACCGAGGATGAACAACATCCTAATGGCAAAACTTCCGGCAACGAGTTGACGGTTATTCCTCCTCTCCCACAAAACCGCAAATAGAAGAGGCACGAACACTTTTTCTCCTCTGTTATCTCCCACATTTTTTCATAGCAAGGAAGAAAAACTCGTGTGCAGTTTCCTCCTCTTATCCGTGAGCCGGAAGCCTAAAATCTCCACGCTCAGAAGAAAAGGCAGCCATGGCCGGAGCAGGGGTACGCCGACAGGAGCTTGCTGTTTGGCGTCTGGACGGAGCTTTTGAGTTTTCTTCTTCTTCCTGAAGTCGGCGACACTCTCCCGGATGGGAAGCATAAACCCAGCGGCTGGAAGCAACTGGGAACGGCTCCACGTCCTCGGGGAGAAGCAAAGCAGAGAAGAAAAGCAATGGGCGCCGATGGTAGCTGTCCGGTCCGATGGCGCCCTTGCCTGGACGAGAGATAGAGGAGCGACGCATCCATGATAGACCCACAAATGATGTCACGAATGAGCCTCAAATTAAAATTTATAATCGAAAACTCTTCAATCACAAGTAAATGTAATACAGGGGCCACGAGTCGTATTTTTCAAGGACTAGCAGAAAGGTTGTATAAATCAAGCTACGATGTCGTTCTATTTTTGAGTTTTTCTATAAAATGAGGGTTTTGGTGTTTTAAAATGAAATGTAAATGAAAAATCAGTAAATGAAATAGAATGCAAACATAAATGCAATTCATGAAACAAATGGTTATGGACCTAAATGCAAGCATAAAAATTTCAAGACAATGAAATCAACAATTAAAGAAAATGCAATTCATGATATAAAGAAAGAAATGAAACTAGGCTAAACAAGTAATTGATTTTCAAAGAAACCAAGCACCTATCTTACACAAGTTCAATCTAGCTAACCAAATGTATTTAACTAACAACAACTTCAATTCTTTAAGCTAAACAAGTTGATGAAACCTGATACAGAAGAAATGCATGATACGGAACAGTGTCATTAACTCTGAAACAAGAATTCAGTAATATCAAGAGCAATTCAATCACAACGAAATAACTACACAACCATGGGAAATTGATCTAACAAATTGATTTCAAAACCTTTGAAGAGATCTATTTATAAACCAAAGTATCAGAATGACAGAAACGAGTAAATCAGAAACAGAAATCAACTAAGAACATGAAATCAGAGAAAACTTCGGATCTTCCCTTCTTCTCGATTCCAATCTAGTCGTCACACTAGATCTGATCAAGGATCAGAAATCCAGAAGAATCAGCTCTCAACCACAGCTCAGCTTGATCTGGATCAAATCCATTCTGTTGCAAAATCAGAAACCCTCCTCGGAAACAAAGAACAGAGCCGATCCAAGAAGAATGAAATCCACTCGATCCAAGGTCTGATATATTGAAATTTAAGTTCAGGAAACATCAAAGACCTCTGAAGAACCCCTCCTAGATCAATTGACAGCTCCGATCGATCTGGATCTAGGAAATCACAGCTGAATTTCGCGGCGGAGAAGAAACGCTGGCAAAACCCTCACCACGCCTTTCCGACCGTGATTGCTTGCCAAACTGTGCCTGTTATCGTCTCTGGAAGCTGGAAAACAATTTGGAAGAAGAAAAATCGAAGATCTCTACGCTAAATCTAAGAAAACAAGGAAGAAGCTCGCGGGAACGAAGGTCTATAGTGCTGCTACAGGGGTCGCGATTTTTGGCACTGTTCATTCCTCGTTATAACGTGGATTTGAATTTTGGCCGGTTTCCTACTGTTTGAACGGGGTTCGGCTATGGTTCAATGCTGGTTCAACTCAAATCAAGCTGGTTTAGCTCCAATTAAGCCCAATTCAGCCCCAATTCAACCCTAATCTTGATCATGAAGTTTTTGGTCAATAGAATTTATCAATCATGGCTTGACTCGGTCCCAATTTGGCTCGATTGCAGTTCCACTTGAGTCCTACAAAGAGTTAAAATTAATTAATGCAAAATTTACTGCAAAATTACAGAAATTAGAATTTATTGTCCAAATATACAATATTTCATAATTGCAATCAATTCATGTCATTTAACATTTTATTTTCATATAGAAATCCAAATTGAATCCATAAAATGCAGTAAAATCCTAACCTATCAATCCACCAGCCTAGGGTTTCCAGCTTCTCTTCTCGGTGAAGCTTGGAGAGGGTGGCGCTCCTCTTCTCGACGAAGCATGGAGAGGGATTAACGGCGGCGGTTGCAATCCACGACCGAAGAGAATCGCCGTGGAGGGGAGACCACGATGAATAGGGGTAGCCCTATTTTTATCACGATTTCCCACTGCTACAGGGCGGCGGGTTTGGCTGCGTGAACCAGACCAGGAACAATTAGGGTTTGAGTTGGGTTTGGTTTAGACAGCTAATGTAGCAAACCAATACTGTAGCAAACTGAATCAGACCGGATTCAATCATGGTTCGCTTGGTTCAATAACCAAACGACCTCCGATTTGATCCAAATAAGTTTTGTTCAATTCGTCTTCTCAAGACGAAGCTTCTCATCACATCCGCTTTGCCAAAATCTCTTCCATCGTAAATCAAACCAAGTTGGTTCAATTTTGATTCAAAATTGAATTATTTGGTTCACTAATCAAACGACCTTTGATTTGAACGAAATCAATTTCGTTCATTTCATCTTCGTAAGATGAATTCCAACATATTGTCCTTTGTCTTGTCTGTTGGGTTGTAAGGGGGCAAACATAGTCTCATATCTAAAACACATGGAAAAGATCATGGGGTTAAAAGGATGGAAAGTATCTCCATTGCCATAAGGCCTTTTGGGGAGAGCCCAAGAACAAAGTCATGAGGGCTTAGGCCCAAAGTGGACAATATCATGCCATTATTGAGATATTTTAATTCCAACCGGACTAACAAGTTTTATCAGAGCGAGACCGCTCTTCACCGGACTAACCGCCGGATGAGCCATGATCCAGATCTAACCATGTGCTTTGAACCTTAAAAATAAAGAAAGTGGGTGCTCCCGTGTCTGAATCAAGAGGACCAGACACCAGGTGAGAAGTCCTAGTAGGTCGGGTGGACCGAGGGGCAAAAAGTCCTAGTTGCGACTAGGTGAAAGTCCTAGTAGGTCGGGTGGACCGAGGGGCAAAAAGTCCTAGTTACGACTAGGTGAAAAATCCTGGTAGGTCGAGGATTCAGACCTCAAACAGAGGCTTTCCGTTTGAGGGGGGCCTGTGGTCCTTTGTTTGAGGGGGGATTGTTGGGTTGTAAGGGGGCAAACATAGTCCCACATCGAAAACACATGGAAAAGATCATGAGGTTAAAAGGATGGAAAATATCTCCATTGCCATGAGGCCTTTTGGGGAGAGCCCAAGAACAAAGCCATGAGGGCTTAGACCCAAAGTGGACAATATCATGCCATTGTGGAGATATTTTAATTCCAACCGGACTAACATTGTCCAACCAGACTTTATTTCTCTCATTCTGAAAATCCAATTCTTAAACTCGTTTTAAGTCCTTCGAAGAACTTATAGTGCGTGTGACCCAATAGGTTTCCGGTTATGTTGGTCATTCGTAATTAAATATTAATTATAGAACAATAATGAGTGACACCTAGTAGTACATCATGATCCCCAATTGATTGAAAAATCAACGATTGATTCCAGAATATCTTTTAAACCCTTCAGCAGCTATACTGAATCGTGCCTCGTTCCTTTCACCGTCTTATACCCGCTTGGTTCAGGACATGATCTATGTGTCGGTCCCCACTAGGCTGACTACGTCACACCTAACCCAAGCTGTTTTCTTGTCCTGTGAATTCAAGCTACTTATACATGTATCAAAAAGTACTATACTCTTAACATATAATACTTTGGCCAAAGACTTTTACTAACAATCCTGACAAGCGGCCGCAAGGTATACGTCTCCTTTTCCAACGAGCAGTGAATCCTCTGTGGGCTGTTCAAACACCTTCAGACATTTCATCTTATACCCAATCATCTCGAGTCCACTCCTCCTCGAAGATGCTTGCTTAAGATGTCAAAGTATAAGCCTCTGTGACCAAGGTGACTTGAATACCGCAAGTTAAAGGACACTCGCACTTAAGCTGCACTAAGATCTTCATTGACATATATATATCGAACCATATAAAGTCTCAAAGTAGGTCACTCCAATGAACTGGTTACCTTTAACCAGCATCCACGTTTAACTCTCAACATCTAATGTCGACAGCAGTGAAATCAGCTGCTTGGCTAACCAAGGAGTTCAAAACGTGCTAATCTCAACAGAATCGATGACGTCTGTACTCATTAATTCCTCAACTAGGGATAATTCCAATACATTCATAATTGCACATGTAGAGATGCTCACGAGTTGTGATCCAATCACAAATTCTCTCACGCTATGAATCATATTGCGAACATTCAGTATTTGAGTTTAAGATCCAATCAAACACATATGGAATGTGCACTCAAACAGTGAATTACTATTTATCCAATAAATAGTATAACCGTAAGACGATTGCCTTAGGACACCTCTCAAATTTAACATCATGTATACATAAATATTACATTATGCTATCAACTAATTGAATGTTTACATAAACATTGGATTGTTAACACATTAACACGTACGTATACATCATATGTATAATACCCAACTTCACCTCTATCCATATTAACCTTAGAGAGAGTTTAACAAATCAATGCTTCAAGTTAAAGTCAACCCGCTAATTATGAGATCATATCTCGATGGTTCGAATATATTAAATTTCAAGTCGAGCTTGGAGAGAGTCCAATAACCCAAATAAGAAATCAAACTTTGGTTCTAACCATATTAATAGAAGGTGTTAACTTTAATAATTTTGTTAGGAGTTTTCAGATATCATCCTCTTTTCATGTAAATAATTAAATTATCTACATAACATGGATGCAACTAATCATGACAAATGATATGACATGACATAATTAATACAACTAAACATGGTAAATGATATGACATGACATAATTGATACAACTAATCATGACTACACCCAACCATAGTTGTCATAAATCTATTTGATAATAAAATATGATTAAGAATCTGATTTCACAAATCACAATCCTTTAATTAGATTAGAAAATAATTTTCAAATCCAATCACATATTTTATTTTAGAAAATAAAATTCTTATTTAAAAAATCTAATTAATTAGGAAATAAATTTCCTAATACAAAATCTCGTAATAAATTAGAAAATTTTTATAATTAGAAATTCTCAATTAAATTGTAATATTTTCCTAATTAGATCTATGACTAACTACGACATGTAAAATCATTTTACGTGTATGCCTTGTACTATCAAGCTCTGATAACACTGTTAGGTTTAGCCTGATGCATTGCATGCGTTTACACATTTCATAAGTGTGAGCAGCGAAAGAAATATTAATAGTTATATCTAATTATTACAATACTTGCAACACATGTATGTAGAATACAACAAGTATAAGGCATAATTAAAAATTAAAATTTTACAGAATAATAATTTATTCTAGATATACCTAACGAATGTCGTGGAATAGGATTGATATCAATCGAGCGGCTCTATCAATGCTCCGCCTCTACCGGTGATTCATGTCAAGCACTCGTCTAGATGAATTCTCAAAACACGAGTATGTCATCGTTTTCAGTACTAGCCGACGATTGACTACAGTCGATATGAGAGAAAACTATAATATTAGAAAACACGAAACAACACACATCGCGATAAGTTTTTTTGGGGCTTTTAACTAGCACTAGCAATCATATTTTCGGTGTAGTTTTTGGTGGTCAACCTTTGACAGACATCCTCAGGCCAGTCTCCTCCTTAAGAGCTTTGACCTCCTCTTTGAGAGACTTGACCCGGATATTAGATTTGGCTAACTTACAAGTCAAATCATAAATTAAAGAATACAAATTTTAGACATGGGGAGAGTCTACCTCATTATTAGGACCATCTGAAATAGATATACATCCGTGGCTTCTCTCGGACTGAGGTTCGAATTCAGATTCAGACTCTACCTCATACTCGATTTCAGACTTGGGCTCGGACTAGATTTGGGCCACTTGATCTTGTCCCATTAGAGCTAGAAGGCTCACTTGATTGCATTCCATCGTTTTCGATTCCTCCATAAATGATTCACACTCCTGCATTTTATTGTTCGTCAAATTATTGAAATTGAGAGGTTCTGTTACCTTGTGGAGTTGGGTTAAGTTATCCCAAAGCTAATTAGCATTGTTGAATTCTCTGACTTGATCAAGCTCTTTGTTGGTTAGTCTGCACTGGATTATGTATGTGGCTCGAGCGTCAACTTGGGCCTTCTTCTTGATGTCCGAAGTCCACCTCTCCATTTTCAGTATCTCTCCAAATTCATCAACTGACAATGCGAATCCCTTCTTGATAATGATCCATGCCTCAATGTCTTCAAATATTGCTCCATTCATCTTTTCTAGGAGTCGAAGTTCATTCCATCGAAGAGTGGTGGATGAGAGGTGTTGAGCCCTTCTTGTTGAGCCATAGAAGTAATTTCTTGCAATAACAAAATTAAAACGAATGTACCAAAACTTGATCTTGGATTAATAGTGCGGGAATAAGGATTCATAAATAATAAAATCGGCTCGAGTAGTGTTTGCACCAAATTCAAGCAATTCCTAAAAAGACTGAACAAGTTGTCAGAAGGGGTGATTGCAAACAATTCAGACTACTTGATCAACGAATGAACAAATATGAAAAAAATTTTAAAAATATGAAAAAATTGCTCGAATGGTGGTTTTACCAATTCAGAACGCCTCTGCTCTAATATCAATTGTAGGACTGGTGAGAGCGCTAGAGGAAGGGTAAATAACGTTTATCGCTTTTCATACTTTTTCAAAAAGATCGTACTACAAATACAAAGTACACAACGAAAGATAGCATAAAAATAATAATGGTGACTCGTATATTTTTACTTGGTTCACAGCCTCTGACTGCTACTCTAAGGCCTGTAGTCCTTGACTACTTTGTTGGTCAGTCCACTAATAAACTCTTTCTCTCACGAGAAAGAGTCTCACCTTTTCAAAAGATGTAGGAACGATAACACTTTTACCATCCTAAGAATTAAGTACAATAGACGAAATAAAATTAACAAGTTGGTTACCGACAAAAGGATTAGCAAATGTGTGTGGTTGTCAGTGTAACATTTTAGCATTGTGGTAGCGTCTCGACAACTTTGGTCATGTGTAGAGTCGCATAGAATGAGCGTAAATTGGTGTCATTAGGGTTCCCTTCACAACTACTTTTATAGACAAATTCGAGTGCCTGGAACTCCTTCCGATTGCCTCCATGTTGACTCGTCAATCCGCTATCAACGCTGACTTAGCATCTCTAGGCGTTTGTATCCCTTCCGGGCATCTGGAATGCTGATGTGGAGGTTATCGGATCAGCTTTGACTTTACCGTGTCTTATCCTTCTCCGGGCGCCTGGAACCTTTAGGGCACTTGGAAGCTGAGGTGTCCCTAGCCAATCTTGACTCACAATCTCATCTACTTCGCTAGCCTGAAGTGCTGACATCCGGGCACCTAGATCTATTATGGGTGCCTGGACTGTCCTGAAGCCCAGATCCAATACGGGCATCCGGAATCCAAAGTTTTGGTCCTTTAACTTCCTGTATCACAGAGTTAGCACAAGATATATATTCTACAGGAAATTAAGGTTTAGACAGTTTTACAACTATCTAGTCTTGACTTTTAGATTTCTAATGAAATCCTAGGTCAGACCGATATCTATTGTTCCCTTTAAGAGAACGGTCCTCACCTACTCCTCTCAAGAGAGTTTACCTTCTGCCAACCATTTGGTCCTTCAGACCTAGTTGAACTTTTGCTTAGCATCTGATCCTCGGCCCCTAGGACTTTCTTTTGATGTTTGGTCCTCGTTAACTCATCGATCAGTTAGACGTTCAGTCTACTGACCTACCTAGACTTCCTACCTGGTGCATGCCTTTAATTTGCTAAGACTTCTTGCCCAGTCCACTTGACTAGGACTTCTTTGCCCGGTCCACTGAATAAGACTTCCTTGTCCGATCCTATAGACTAGGACTTCTTTGCCTAGCCTCCAACTAGGACTTTCCTATACTACCTGCACACTTAGATCAGCTCGTTAGTTCACCACACGACCTTAACTTGAACTCTTTGCCATTATCAAATAAAGGTTCGATTATCTGATGCTCCCTGCACCAACAATAAGTATTTAGTTGGTTTATACCCCCAGGGTGCTACTCTAAGGACTATGATTCGTCAGATGGATTGTTCCCTAAATACCTTTAACCTTCTCCTTTCTGAAATAAATTCGGAGGCAGAGAAATCTCTTATAATCAATAAGATGGAAATAAACAAATATTGTATCTCAAAAAGAATGTGATATAATAACAAAAATACTTATTACCAAAGTAGAGATTCAAACCTTCATAGAGTGTCAAAATTGAGCACGAAAGAGCCTTCGAATGTGAGAGACAGAGCTTTAGAAAGAATGACTTGAGCGCTTTGAGGATTGCGTGAAAGAATTGATAATTTAAGCCTCAAGGCTCAAGGTGTTTTTATAAGATGTTTTTGGTCGACTGATAATCTTTGTGTGGTTGACTAAATAAAATATTATCCCACTCAATTTACTGTTCAAATAATTTTTTTGTCGACCGATCAACAGTAACGGTCGACCTATCATAATTGTGCCAATTCCTTATCCGGGTTCGTTTGCTGATTGGATCAACATCCTGCTAAATTTGGTGATTAGATCTCTTTTCGATCGCCCGATTAACAGTATCGGTCGATCAATACTCCTTCGATCTTATTCTCCGCTGCACATCATTCTCCACTTATTTGATGCCACATCGACTTAGTCTACCACTTTAGACATCGCTCGACTGAGCACACTTGTTCAGTCGCCTAAACCATCTAATTGATTGAAAGCCTATTTCCTATAAAATAGAGTTAGCACAATAGATAATAGAAGTAGTTCTGCAAAATAGAGTTAGCAAGTTGAAAATATGAACATGCATGTTTTATTATTTTGACAATTAAAAACTATCTGATCTCAACTTCAAAATTCATATTGGTTTCTTAGTATGATCACCGCCTAGCTATAGGATTACCCCCGTCCCAAAGTCAAAATGCTCCTCACAACCTTTTATTCAAAAGGACCTCTCCTAAACTTACTTAGCTTACCTGGTCAAACATCTGATCCTACCAACCCATTTGAACTTGCTCTACTTAGTGTCCGATCGACCCACCAGTGCTCTCTTCTACTTGATGTCTGGTCTTACCGACCCACCAAGTTTATCTTGTGATGTCTGGTTCATCAAATCATCTAGTCTTCATGTGCTTGGTGTTTAATCCACTAAGACTTTCTTGCCTAGTATATAATTTTTCTGATCCACTAGGGCTTTCCTTATTAAGTGACCTACACACTCAACACCACATCAGATCTCAAGGTTTAACTTTAAATTCTTTGTCATCATTAAAATACAAGTTCAATTATCTGATATTGCCTACACCAATAGACTGTTGATGCAACAATCAACTGTAGTGGTCAATAATGAACTGGAAGAGTCGTTTTACAGGTGCAACGTTCAAATTCTAGAAGAGCAATCAACTAATGGTAATAAGCAATCGATTGTTAGGTAGTTTCCAATCATGATTTGAAGTCTATAAAAGAGGATTTCAGATGCCAATTCTTTGACGGTTTTGGAGGAGAGTGTTGTTGTATTCTAGACTTTCATGAGGCAATCCCAAGCAACAAGAAAGCTAACAAAGCGAAATTCATTTGTAGAGTATTTGATAGGTTGTTTTGAGATTTGGATGGACCTTTAGGGGTTAGAGGGGCAAACAAACCACGATAAACTTTAACTTACCATTAGAGTTTCAACCTACGGCTTTAGTTAAACAATGAAAAATATTTAGTCGACCAAATAGGTGTATAGTCGATTGGAATATGTTTGTATAGGTGATTAGGTGAAACTTTGGTTTTATCAACATGGCCAACTAGGTTAAATATGTTTGACTTGTTGAGTCATTGTGACAATTTGACTCGGTAGCATGAGTTGGTTGGATTAGATGAATATGTTCGACACAAGTTTATTTACCCACTTCGACATATGCAATGACAAACTAAATGTTTTTTTAGCTAATCATCTTCTATTGTCCAAATTGGTTGAGTTAAATGGAACAATTAGTCACTAGATTAGTCTATTCTAATGAATTGGTATGACAACTTGACGTGGTAGGATGAGTTGATTGGATTAACTTTGCATGTTCAATTTGTTGCGATGTTCATTACCAACTTTGACATGATGAGGGATGACCGACTCGGTCGTAGTCCAATTTCTAGATTTATTGAGTTAGCTTAGTCAAGTCAAATGAAATAATAATTTGGTTGATTAACCTTTGCAAATGAATTGGTTGATTGTGTCAACTTATATTGATCAACCAAGTAATCAAGTCAACTTGGTCTAATGCATCTAGTTGCCTACTCAATGAAACAAATTGTTTGATTGTGTCCACTTAATTAATTAATCAAGACATGAACATTAATAATTGATTGGGTGAGCATCGAATTCAATTACGGGGCCTATAAGATTAGTTAAATAAGATTAGCAAGCTTGGACCAATTTAATTATATTATCAAGGCATAATCATATAAATTGTTAATTTTAACATAACCAGATAAAGAAGGATCTACGTACAAGAGAAAAAAGAATAAGTAAATAAATGCTACCAAGTTGACACAAACTTAGTATAAGGGGAAAATAATATTACCAAAATGAAAATTAGGATGCTCTTTACGTCTTAGTATATTTTTCATTCATCCCAAAAATACTTTTATTTTAACATTATTATAGTAGTTATTATGTAGTTGTTATAACGTGTTAAAATAGTTGATTTCGAATCTCTATAGATGTCTATAGATGCATGTTCTTGGGAAATTAGTTCCGCTCACCTAGGAAATTGTTTAGTATCATGATTTATCTCCCTTTTATAAGGCTTTGGGACAGACAATGAAGGAGCATTTGGGATAAACGTTATCACCTTTTATAATAATAAAATGGTTGCTAAAATATAGAGTAAAATTGCTTCAATTTAATTAAAATTATTATACATGGGGTATTGTTATATCAAAATATTTTTTACTAATTACTTGGTCAAAATTACTTCAATTTGATTAAAATCAAGTCAATATTATTTTAATAGCTATTATCCATAGTTATTATAATTATAGTAACTATGTATATCAACTATTAGCTCCTATAATATTTGTAGCAGTTATGGTATGGATGCTACAATATTGTAGTTGTTATAATTATAGTAGTTATGGACAATAGTTGTTACAACAATATTGAATCTAATTTTCACCAAGTTGAAATGATTTTAATCAAATTTAAATAATTTTGATAAGTTGATGAAAAAATATTTTAATATAACAATACTTAATTCATATGTAATAATTTTGATTAATATGTTGTAACTATTACAATAACATTAGGAGAAGGATGTTTTCTTAATGAAAAATATGTTAGGGTGTTATTTTAATTTGTTGAGAAAAAAATGCCCTTGAAGGTCGCCTATTTGATTTTTGCACAAATAATATTATATATTATATATAAAAGAAAAGATGCATACCAATTCTTCATATATTTCATAAGTTGCAATTGAGAAAAATTCTTATGTTAAGTGTTCATAAATTTTAATTCAGATTTAATCATAGGATATTTAATATATCAAATCGAAACTCGTTCATAGATCTATACTCGTTATCGGATGTAACTCATAACGGGCCAGTCTTATGTTAGAGATCGGAAGATGGCTAGAGAGGGGGGAGTGAATAGCCACTCCTTGAAAATCAATTTTTCTCCTACAAAAGATTAGTACGCAGCGGAAATAAAAGAAAAACAACTAAGAAACCAAAGACAAAGCTAACACGAGGATGTACGAGATTCGGGGATAACTTGCCCCTACTCCTCGGCGTGTCCGTAAGGTGGACGATCCCTTGATCTTCGGTAGATCACACCCCGGATGAATCCGGCTAGATAGTATCTCCTTCTTGGTAGAGTGACATCTCCACAACCAATCTCAAGAATAAAAGTTAAGCACAGAGATTATAAGAAGAAGGTTGAGGCAAATAGAACAATAACAACTTACAGCACTGCCTTAACTCAATCACAAAACCAAGAAGCAAAAGATCTTCTCGAGAGCAAGAGCACCAGCACCTTGCACCACCTCAGGCAGAGAACTCAAAGAACGAGCAATGAACACAAGCAGAGAAGTCACAACAAGCACACCACAAAACAACCTTTCTTTTGTTGTTGTTGTCTAACCTTCTCTCCCTCTCAACATGCCCTTCTTCTAGCCTCTTCTCTTCTGCTAGTTCAATGGTTACCTGAGCTCACCTGCAACACTGGAGTCATTCAGTTGCTGAGCCATCCGAGCCTTCCAGCACACTAAGGTCCCTCCTCCAGTTGCTGAACTAAGCCCTCTGAGCCCTCAACACCCTGAGCTCATCCTCCTGTTGCAGCTCAAGTCTCCCGTTGTCCTTTACCTGAAAACCAATGTTCGACAAATTGCTACAATGGAAAGCAAAGCCCTGACTCTCCCCTAGTCTTCATTTGAATTCAAAC
>NC_133864.1:2418570-2487835 GCF_044706935.1 Curcuma longa
CATATATTTCATAAGTTGCAATTGAGAAAAATTCTTATGCAGGTGATCGAGTTTTAAGTGTTCATAAATTTTAATTCAGATTTAATCATAGGATATTTAATATATCAAATCGAAACTCGTTCATAGATCTATACTCGTTATCGGATGTAACTCACAACGGGCAAGTCTTATGTTAGAGATCGGAAGATGGCTAGAGAGGGGGGAGTGAATAGCCACTCCTTGAAAATCAATTTTTCTCCTACAAAAGATTAGTACGCAGCGGAAATAGAAGAAAAACAACTAAGAAAATAAAGACAAAGCTAACACGAGGATGTACGAGGTTCGGGGATAACTTGCCCCTACTCCTCGGCGTGTCCGTAAGGTGGACGATCCCATGATCTTCGGTAGATCACATCCCGGATGAATCCAGCTAGATAGTATTTCCTTCTCGGTGGAGTGACCTCTCCACAACCAATTTCAAGAATAGAAGTTAAGCACAGAGATTATAAGAAGGAGGTTAAGGCAAATAGAACAATAACAACTTACAACACTGCCTCAACTCAATCGCAAAACCAAGAAGCAAAAGATCTTCTCGAGAGCAAGAGCACCAGCACCTTGCACCACCTCAGGCAGAGAACTCAAAGAACGAGCAATGAACACAAGCAGAGAAGTCACAACAAGCACACCACAAAACAGCCTTTCTTTTGTTGTTGTTGTCTAACCTTCTCTCCCTCTCAACATGCCCTTCTTCTAGCCTCTTCTCTTCTGCTAGTTCAATGGTTACCTGAGCTCACCTGCAACACTGGAGTCATTCAATTGCTGAGCCATCCGAGCCCTCCAGCACACTGAGGTCCCTCCTCCAGTTGCTGAACCAAGCCTCTCTGAGCCCTCAGCACCCTGAGCTCATCCTCCTGTTGCAGCTCAGGTCTCCCGTTGTCCTTTACCTGAAAACCAATGTTCGACAAACTGCCACAATGGAAAGCAAAGCCCTGACTCTCCCTAGTTTTCATTTGAATTCAAACCTCATCTGCAAACTCGGAGATGGATTAGCAAAGCAAGTATCAGAAGTATCAGAAATCAGAAATGAGCAGGGCAGAAGTCTGAACACGATCAAAAATAGCTTAATCGATCAGGCCATTGATTAAACGTTACAATTCGTTTCTCTGCAACTCGTGTAATCGATCAAGAGCCATCGTAATCGATTACCCCATAGCTTAAACGATCAGGCGGTCGATTAAGCTATGGTTAATCGATCAAGTGATCGATTAACCGTCGCTAATTTTATTCTCAGTAAAGTCCGTAGTCGATCAGAGAATCGATTACTCTTGTCCATAATCGATCAGTGAATCGATTATGGTGGATTCTGTGGATTTTTCAAATTCTCACAAAATGCTCTGTAATCGATCCGATGATCGACTAACCAACCTAGCCCTTGGTTAATCGATTCACCCATCGATTACACCAAAGTGAATTTGAATTTCATCCAATCTGATCACTTGGTTAACTCATGTCTAACCCGAGCCAACCACATTAGATTATGTATTCAGAGAACAGGCTCCCAAGCCTCCTCTGACAATGATCCGGTCCGAAGATAGGCTACCAAGCCTTCTCCGACCATAGTTTGGTACAGAGAACGAGCTACCGAGTCCTCTCTGAACTAATCCGGAGAACGAGCTCCCGAGCCCTCTCTAACTTCATTTGATCCAGAGAACAAGCTACCGAGCCCTCTCTGATCTCATCTGGTCCAGAGAACGAGCTACCGAGCCCTCTCTGACCTAGTCCGGAGAACGAGCTATCGAGCCCTCTCCCACTCCATCCGGTCCAGAGAACGAGCTACCGAGCCCTCTCTGACCTAGTCTGGAGAACGAGCTACCGAGCCCTCTCCGACTCCATTTGGTCCAGAGAACGAGCTACCGAGCCCTCTCTGACCTAGTCCGGAGAACAAGCTACCGAGCCCTCTCCGACTCCATCTGGTCCAGAGAACGAGCTACCGAGCTCTCTCTGACCTAGTCCGGAGAACGAGCTACCGAGCCCTCTCCGACTCCATCTGGTCCAGAGAACGAGCTACCGAGCCCTCTCTGATCTAGTCCGGAGAACGAGCTACCGAACCCTCTCCAATTTCATCCGTCATTGGTCAATCTGAATATATTAAACTTAATTCTTATCAAAATAAAATGAACTTAAATCTGTGTCAACATCAAAACAACAATCGGGACAAACTGCATCAACATCTTAGACTCAAAAAAATGATTTAAAATTTTTTTAAAGGTTCTGAATAATTTTTATCATTATTTTAGGATTATTTTAATCTTTTGTATTGTTAGAATTTTAAGACTATTTAAATCTTTATTTAGTTGTGTTAAGATATTATCTTTTATTTTGAATTAATTCTATTCAATTAAATCTAGAGATGATTTCTTTGCATTTGATGATTTCTTATATCTTTTTTAAAATTTCACTGTGAAAACGAACTTCTAGAATGATTACTATTCTATTCGGTGTCAAATTCTCTTTTGACTGATTTTAACTGTCCAATTAAACCAGGTAAGGCCATGGATGGACTCACATAGATTAATTAATATCACATATCTCAACTAAAAAATCTGCAAGCTTCTAACTATTATACATATATGTCAGTTTTCCCATATTAATTAGTCACTACAAATGCAGGTTGTTGGTGTGTCATGGGTTGAAGGAAGAACATATGGTCGACAAACACCTTTCTTGTTATTCCTTCATCTTTTGGCTATTGGTAGATGCATTGCATTCTTCTACCACTAAAGAAAAGAAGGGATTACCGGCGAACGAAAATAACCGACAACCTCATTTTTTGGCGGGCCTTCTTCTTCAGGATGGACTTGACTTTTCTTCGTCTGAACAACAATTTCAGAAGACAGACCATAAACTCAATCAGGTGCATTCCACCTGGTGCTTTTCCTATCACTTTTCCCCACCTTCATGTTTCTTGTTGAGCTCAATCTTTTACTTGGTTCAAACCTACAAACATATTTTATTCACTTGAGAAAAATATTGCTTTTGCCTCACCTAATTTATACTAACTTCTTGAACATGTCTTCTCTTCAGCACTTTGAATTGTCATTTTACCTCTAAGAGTTTAGAATTCTAGTCGAAATGCCCCTTCTTCGTCGATGACTAACTGAGACAAACCATGAAGAATCGGTCACAGTATTTTGGCAGAAAATTAAAATGACATCCTTTTTATTCATATCATCAAAAGGATATCCCTAGCTCTTTCAAAAATATATCAAAAGGGCATCCCGTCCTTTGTTGTTTTACGTGAGTACCCTTATAAAATTAAGCCCTTCCAAATTAACGGACCCCAAATTAAGCTCATCTTTCCTATATTAGTAATCATTTCATTAAAGGAAAATGTCCTGTAATGCGCCGTATTTAGGATTCAAACCATAGATGTTTGATTAATCTGTTGAATGTCTTGCTGTTGTACCATGTCCTGGGAGTTAGTCCCTCCCTTTGTTGTTCGACATTGGAGGGGTATTTTTGACGAAATTTTAAAGGTCAAGGAGGGTAGAATGAGGGGATAAATGAAACTCTCTCTTATCAATATAATTATTATACTAGAGAAAATAATTTCATGTCAAGAAAGTGGAGTAGGTAGCATGATCCAATTTAATTACTACCAGCAGTTGGAACATGAATATCAGCACACACATTGAAGCATTGGCTGAGACTGCTTCATGAGTTGCTTCTCCCTCAAAGGAAAGTGACCTGCAAAACCCTAACCTTTTGGATGACTGGTGAAACTACTTTGACCAAGCAAAACCCTAATAAATACATCTAGTAGGTTTGGTGTGGTGACTTATTATACCTCTGAAACAAGACCACTTAATTCAGAGAGAAAATAATCATGGTGGGTCTAGAGACCCCATCAGTAAGAACAAGCACAGCGTCAGGGAATCACTATCAGTAACGTTGGACTCGGCATCTACATGAAGGTGAAGAAAGGCGACCGATATCGCTATGATGCCTGCCATTCTTGCACTCCATGTACGTTTCACCTTCTCATAGATCACAAAATAACTATCAGAAGTCCCCACAAGCATGGTGCAATGATGAGGAATAATAAATATAATTAAGTTTTGCAAGCTTTGCTCTATCATAACCAACTCAGCTATATCCCGGAGGCGGAATAATCAATATAAGTAGTACTCACGATTAGTCAGGTAAAAATAATTAAACAAGTTCAGCTCTATACTTAGATTAACAAAAGCTAGAGATGGAAACTCCAGCTGTGAGCAAAACCACTTTCCATGTTAAAAAAAGTTGTGAGTTAATGCTCAGAATGAAAAGGAAACAGGAATGGAAGAGATGTAACAGATCAGTGCTGCATTTAATGAAGATGGACAATCTGCATTCCAGTGCACTACTGCAGCACTGAAGAGCTTAGTGATCAGTTACATTTAAGGCTGGCTGTCGAGCCTAATCAAATTTTAGATTATTTAAATTTATTCGATAAGATAATTGAGATAATATTTTAGTTTGTTAATGAGTATGAAAACATAAATTTATTTATTTATTTTGAGAGATTATTTATCTTGTCATAACCCTGATAATAATTTTATTAATGAACATGATTCCGTAAACTTTGTTCATGAGTTTGCGAACGAATAGTTTTCAATCTCTGTTCATAAAAATTGATCTTGGTGTATATCGAACAACATAAATAAGTTCTTATCAAATTTACTCATGAATATTTAATTTATTTATAATCCTAATTACACGAAGCCAAATTATTGATGTAAAACTATAGTGAACCATCTACCCTTCCCACCAGAATAAATAATCCATGGCCCGAAGATGCAAAGAGACAGCTAATCAATGAAGTAATTAACTTATTGCAGCTTGGCTGGTAGGGAGAATATGTTTATTTTGTTAAGGAAGTTAATTGAATGCATATAACTATAAAGGAAGTTACAAGGATAGGTATAGTTGATAGGGAATGTGAGATGAGATGGGCCAGTTGCCAAACACACAAGTTGACACAATGCTATAAGGAAAGCTATATAGTGCTAACCCACTTTGTCGTGTAAAACTGACAAAAAGGACTTCCATCCAAACCCTAATTTACTCATCATATTTTTCCCTTTCTATTTATCCATCCTCTCCTCCTTGCTTCTCTCTCTCTCTCTCTCAATACACTAGCTAGTTACCTTCTCTGTGTTGCCTACCGTGCGTCAAACTAACATCAAGTAGGGATCATTGTATGATGGAGTTGTCGAGCGATGCGAAGCGATCATGCCCTCGAGGGCACTGGAGGCCTGGGGAAGACGAGAAGTTGCGACGGCTTGTTGAGCGGTTTGGACCGCAGAATTGGAACTCAATCGCAGACAAGCTTCAAGGAAGATCAGGTGATGAATATATAGCTGAGTTTGTTATAATTTTGTCGATCGAGATGATCATTTCTCTAATGTTTTCTGGGTGAGAGATATGCATATTGATGAAATTGATGAGTGACGATGCTTGTTGTAGGTAAGAGTTGCAGATTGAGGTGGTTTAACCAACTAGACCCAAGGATCAACAAAAGACCATTCACAGAAGAGGAAGAAGAGCGGCTCCTTGCTGCACATCGAATCCAAGGCAATAAGTGGGCTCTTATCGCTCGCCTCTTCCCTGGTCGAACTGACAACTCGGTCAAGAACCACTGGCATGTTATCATGGCACGACGACAACGAGAGCGATCGAGGCAGTTGAGCAAGAGGAGTGCTGCTTCTCAAGAGCAATTCTATACTTCATTCCAATCTTCTCAAACGGAGACGGGACAACTCTTCAAATTCGGAAGTTCTACTCTTTCTTGGGCGGCTTTCTCCGGATCATTAAGAATGCATTCGACACCAGAGTACTCTAGGACCCAACCATTTCCATGGAGTTATACAAATTTTGATGGTGCAACTAAGGATTCTTCTAAGAAGGTCTATTCTCTAGGAGTTTGTGGAAAATCAACAATGATCTCAAGCCAAACGGTCTGCGATAATTCGAGCATATTGATGAACTCTCCTAGTAGCCGTAACGAGCATGATCAAGAGGGATCCTTGAAGAGGAAGGAGGTTACCTTCATAGATTTCTTAGGTGTTGGAATTACTACATGAGTAGAACATAATGAGTACGTGAACGTCAAGTTTCATTAGGTAATAAATTTATGATTAGAGACCTAGGAGATCTTTATGTTTGTTTAATTTGATGATCAAACTTTGCTCGTTAAGTTGATACGCTAATCTATGGAAAAGTCCAACAAGTTTTTCCTCATTGAGTTTCAAATCGAGAAAGAAAATCTCATATTTGGGCATATCATGTGAATATGTTTCTCTCAAAGTTTATAGCAAATGAATGTGCTAAGTAGTATGTTAAATGAGCATGTAATGAATGGGAATGTGAATGAATAGGTCTCACCATTTGTGATGGATATTGCTCATGCATTTGTCTACTTAAACAAAAGGTTGTGAAATCACTCTCATTCATTCAGGTGTCCTTTCCTCTTAATTTGCAAAGATAGACTTCTTTAATTTGTAGAAATATTTTAATTTTCAGTTTAGAATTTAAAAAATAAAATAAAATAAAATCATTAAAAATTTAAAATATGTATATTTATAATATTATTGTAATAAATTTAAATTTGGTAAAAATAATTTTAAAGATTTTGTTTATTTTTATTTTTACGTTTATAAATTTTCTTTACTAAATACCATCAACGGCTCAAATGTGAGCTAGTGCTCGTGGGTGTCCAACTTATAATATATTCAATAAATAAATATTATATATATATATATATATATATATATACGGTTTTGATATGCCGCGCGACATATCCCGCGCAACCGTCCGCGACTCCTCCGACGTTCGCTGCTTCTCCGCCGCTGTTCACCGTCGTCCGACCACCAACGGCCGCCGGACCGGATGCGTTGGAAGGCCAACTCGCCGGCGCTCCGGCCGGACCCGGATTCCCGCCGGATTGTGGCCGGCCGAAATCCGGCCAGAAACGTGACAGAGCCTCTGTTGGGCGATTCCGGCCGAAATCGGCCGGAATCCGGCCGATTTCACGCCGGAACCGGCCGCGGTCGACGCCCGGCGCAGGCGCGTCGACCGCGGCCGGTCTCCGGCCGCGATTCGGCCGGATTGGCCGATTCCGGCGGAAATTTCCGGAATCCGGCCGAATCACGGCCAACGCGCCCGGCGCCGGCGCGTCGACCGCGGCCGGTCTCCGGCCGTGATTCGGCCGGATTCCGGTCGATTTCTGGCCGAACAGATCCTCTGTCGCGTTTCTGGCCGGATTCCGGCCACAATCCGGCCGGAATCCGATGCCAATGTGTGCGCCGTCGAGTTGTGATTCCAACGAGTCCGAAATTGCGGCCAACGGTGATCGGACAGCGACGAACGGCGACGATGAATGAGAGGAGGTCGGCTGTCGCGGAGGAGTCGCGCGGCGTTTGTCGCGCGGCATATCATTCCTCTATATATATATATATATATATATATATATATATATATTATTTATTTATTGAATTGTACATATATATACATTAAAATTGTATTTAAGTTATTCGATGAGTTTACTAAGGGTTCTTAATAATATTAATAGTTTATATCAATCATACGGATATACATTGGGTTCAATATACAGACGTTAAAATTTTAAAAGCAAATAAACTTAATTAGTATGAAGGGACAAAAGATCGCATCTTTAATCAAAAGAATAGAGCTAAGGTGAAAAGAAAAGCTTACAGGGACAAATCTGGGGTGAAGAATGGGAGTTGTTCCACCTAAAAATCATAGATGGTTAAGTCATCAATCAATAATATGCTACCTCAACCTTTATTGATCCCGTCGACGAAGAAATCTGAAAAGAAATAACTGAGCGAACAGGTCAGCAAGGCGCCAAGAATTCTCAGCGGAGTCACTCCGACGATTAAGTTAGCAAAGAGCAAGACCAAAAAAGATATAGTATGACATGTGTAAAGAATTCTGAGAGAGCCTTTTTTCATACCTGTGGGGGTTTATATAATAACAGAGGGAGCGTAATCTCCGAAGATTAACGCGTGCTTTTAGCTGTTAATGCGGCATTAAAGGCACGATCTCTGAGGGTTTTCAAACATCCAATGGCTCAGCAGGGTTGATAATCTTCATTCGACGGTTGTGCACACAAGCATGCGGACTTTTCGGGGATCAGATTTGGAAACATAGTAACCATCCTTATCACCTTGGCGGCATTCTCGTGCTTAGCTGTCCTCTGATCTCCAGGATGGCTGAACAAGAATTCAAGTGGCTGAGCCGTTGGTGTTATTGACCGAGTTGACTTGAATATCTGGCTGAGCTGACTTGAATGTGTGATCGAGCCGACCTGGCCGAGTTGACCTGATCATGTAGCCGAGCTGACTTGAATGTGTGGCCGAGCTGACCTGAGCATATGGCCGAACTGACATGAATGTATGGCCGAGCTGACCTAAGCATGTGGTCGAGCTGACCTGAATGTGAAGCCGAGCTGACCTGAGCATGTGACCGAACTGACCTGAATGTGTGGCCGAGCTGACCTTGCCGAACTGACCTGAATGTGAGGCTGAGCTGACAGAGCTGCTGAGTGACAGAGTTCGACAAAGTGGCAGAGTTGCTGAGCTACTGAGGTTGCCGAAATGATTGAGGTTTGAACATGTAAGTCTTCAGATAAGTTTTATTTTCTCTTGACTTTTGACTCAATAGATCAGCTTGATTTTTGACTATATGTGCTGTGGAGGAGCAGTGTGATTCCGTCATATCACAAGTCTCCCCTTCGAGTCTAGTCGAAGGAGGCGTAGACCGACTGACTAGACTGTATTGAGATATATACAATCTTATAATTTTGTTAGAAGGGACTTCGAGATTTTGGCTGAGATGTTGAGATACCAGGATGAGGTGCCAAGTGATTAAGCGGCTGAGTGGTCGAAAGGTAGAGCCGCCGAGAGGTCCAGAAGCCAAGGGGCCAGATAGTCGAGAGACCGTGTGACAGAGCTGTCGTGTGCCGAGCAACTCAGACTATACGTGACAGAGTTGCCGCCCCCATGTGATATGGTGAAATCATACTGCTCCTAAGCGGCACATATAGTCAAAAATCAAACTGATTTGTTGAGTTAAAAGTCAAGAGAAAATAAAATTTATCCAAAGACCTATATATGCAAACCTCGGCACAACTCGATCATACGCTCAGAGCAGCTTGGTCATACGCTCAAGTCAGCTCTGTCAGCTCGGCCTCACATTCAGGTCAGCTTAGTCACATATTCAGGTCAGCTTGACCACATGCTCAGGTCAGCTCGGTCAGACATTCAGGTCAGCTCGGCCATATGCTCAGGTCAGCTCGACCAGACATTCAGGCCAGACATTCAGGTAAGCTCGGCTAGACATACAGGTCAGCTCGACCAGACACTCAGGCCAGCTCGGTCAGACACACAGGTCAACTCGGCCAGACATTCAAGTCAGCTCGGCCAGGCACTCAGCCAGGTCAGTTCGACCACACATTCAAGTCAACTTGGCCAGAGATTCAGGTCAACTCGGTCAAACATACAACTCAGCCACTCATGATATCAATGGTTCGGCCATCCTGAAGATCAGAGGATAGCTAAGCACGAGAATGTCACCAAAAAGTTAAGATGGTGACGTGTTTCCAAATTGATTTCTGGAATTCTCACGCATTTATGTTCACAACCGTCGAATGAAGATAATCTTTGTTGCTGAGCCATTGGATGATTGAAAACCGTCAGAGATCATGCCTTTAATGATGTATTATTAGCTCATTACAGCTAATCACACAGGGGACTCCCCGAAGACCCGAAAATCGCGCTCCCCCTACTACTATATAAATCATCGCAGGTATGAAAAAGCTCTCTCTCGAATTCTTTACACGTATATACTACTTCTTTCTTGTTTTCTTTTGACTTGAGCGTCGGAGTGGCCCTGTCGAGAATCCCCGGCGCCTCTGCTGACACCTTCGCTCAGTTCTTTCTTTTCAGGTTCCTTCGTCGGCGAGACCAGCAATGGTTGAGGTGACATATTATTGACTGGTGGCTTGATCGTCTACAATATTTAGCCGGAATATTTTAGCACCGTCTGTGGGAAACTCTGAGCTAGACGTCACGATGGTTAACATCAGACGCACCACCGACAACCGAGACCCTGCTTAAAAGGAAGCCCATGGACAGAGTGGGAAAGCTCGAACCAAGATGGGAAGGACCTTATCGAGTCACTTGCCGACTCGTCCGATGGGTCATACTATCTGGCCGACCCACAAGACAACGAACTCTCAAGGTCGTGGCATGCTACTCACTTGCGACCCTACCGCACTTGAGGGTATTACCTATTTTATTCTTTTACTCTTATAACCATTGCATATGGAAAATGCAGGTTCATTCACTTAGTGGGTCAGTCTGACCTCCCAAGTACTTAGTTTTCCTGTAGCCCTCTCAGCTTCATTCGCTCAGTGGGTCAGTCCGACCTTTCAAGTAGTTAGTTTTTTTGCAGTCCTTCAGTTTCATTCACTCAGTGGGTCAACCCGACCTCCCAATTATTTAGTTTTCTTGTAGCCCTCTCGACTTCATTCGCTCAGGTCAGCCCGACCTTTCAAGTACTTAGTTTTCCTGCAATCCTCTTCGGCTTCATTCTCTCAGTGGGTCAGCCCGACCTTCCAAGTACTTAGTTTCCTGCAGCCCTCTTGGCTTCATTCACTCACTAGGTCAGTCCGACCTCCCAAGGCTTCGGCTTCATTCTTTCAAGTGGGTCAGCCCGACCTCCCAAGTACTTAGTTTTTCTGCAGCCCTCTCGGCTTCATTCACTCAGTGGGTTAGTCTGACCTTCCAAGTGCAGCCCTCTCGGCTTCATTCACTCAGTGGATTAGCCCGACATCCGAAGTACTTAGTTTTCCTATAGCCCTTTCGGCTTCATTCACTCAGTGGGTCAGCCCGACCTCCCAAGTACTTAGTTTTCCTGCAGCTCTCTCGGCTTCATTCACTCAGTGGGTCAACCCGACCTCTCAAGTACTTAGTTTCTCTGTAGCCCTCTCAGCCCTGTCGCTGATGGCTCAGCCTTACGATAGACATAGATTTTTCATAGCTCAGAACTTCTCGACCCTCTCAGCCCTGTCGTTGATGGCTCAGCCTTATGATAGACACGGATCACTCATGGCTCAGAACTTCTTCGATCCTCTCAGCTCTATCGCTGATGGCTCCAGCCTTACTACAGGCTCGGATCACTCATGCCTTCCAGAACTTCTCGGCCCTCTCAGCTCTGTCGTTGATGGCTCAGTCTTACGACAGGCCCGGATAGCTCGGCCTTCCACAGCCCCGACCTCTTAGCCCTCTCAGCCCTGTCGCTGATGGCTCCGCCTTACTACAGGCTCGGATCTTCCACGGCCTTGACCTCTCGGCCCTCTTAACTCAATCGCTGATAGCTCCGTCTTACTACAGGCTCGGATAGCTTGGCCTTCCACGGCCCCGATCTTCTAGCTCCTTCAGCCATCGTCGCTTAATGGCTCCGCCTTACTACAGGCTCGGATAGTTTGGCCTTCCATGGCTCCGCCTTACTACAGGCTCAGATAGTTTGGTCTTCCAAGGCTTCGACCTCTCGGCCCTCTCAGCTCTATCACTGACGGCTTTGCCTTACTACAAGCTCAGATAGCTCGGCATTCCACGGCCTCGACCTCTCAGCCCTCTCAGCTCTATCGCTGACGGCCCCGCCTTACTACAGGCTCAGATAGCTCGGCCTTCCACGTCCTCGACCTCTCAGCCCTCTCAGCTCTATCTCTGACGGCTCCGCCTTACTACAGGCTCGGACTTTCTCAACCCTTTCAACCCTGTCGCTGATGGCTCTGCCTTACGATAGGCTCAGAATTACTTACTCAACGACTCAGAATATTGAGCAATCAGTCTCTTCAGTAGCCTCCTCACAAACCCGACTCTCGTGGGGAAACCCCATGTACTTAGCAAGCACAATAACCTTGGTCTCTGACGGTTCCAAAGTTCAATCTCTCCTAAGCTATAGGTTCCCCTGATCTTGGATCAGTGGGCATCACCCGTGCTAGGTTTAATCTCTCCCGAGCTATATATCCTTGGTCTTTGACGATTCCAAGGTTCAATCTCTCCCAAACTATATATCCTTGGTCTTTGACGGTTCTAGGGTTCAATCTCTCCCGAGCTATATATTCTCCTGGGTCCGAATCAGGGGGCAATTATCCTTGTCAGGGTTCAATCTTATATATCCCTGGTATTGGACCAGTAACGTTCTGAAGACTATCTCTAGTCTGTACCAACAGTTTCTTTCAGCAAGGGTTCCTGGCTTGCAGGCAACGCCCACGTTAAAATACTCTAACTTCGGATTATTATTGTCTTCTCTCGGACTCTAGGTGACTTATAATGCAAACATAAAATTAAATAAGAAATCATAAATTAAATTAAAATTAAATTCAAAATTAAATTAAATTAAATTAAAATTAAATCCATTAAATTAAAATTAAATTAAATTAAATTAAATTCGAAATTAAATTAAATTAAATTAAATTCAAAATTAAAATTAAATTCGAAATTAAAATTAAATTAAATTAAATTAAAATTAAATTAAAATTAAATTAAATTAAATTAAAATACAAACTTGAAAGCTATGAACCTAATTAAAATTACTTTTAATTATGAAACTAAATTAAAATATTAACAAATAAAACAATAAAAATAAAATTCAAAGTGTGTCAAAGTGGGTTGACACGCTTGGGTCTACACGATATGTATCAAATCAAGAATTTGATACATTATTAGAAAATAAAAACTATTGCTTGAATTGTTTGACTCATGCATAATTGCCATGACATGCATCTGCCTTATTTTAAATGCATATAACATGACATGTCATCATGTTTATTTTTGTGGATTAGAAATTAGGATAGTTTAAGGACCAACTACTTGATCAATTCTGTCATCTCGGCCTCACATTCAGGTCAACTCGGCCACATGCTCAGGTTAGCCCGACCATACATTCAGGTTAGCTCGGCCATATTCTCAGGTCAGCTCGGCCACATGCTCAGGTCAGCTCGACCATACATTCAGGTCAGCTAGGCCATATGCTCAGGTCAGCTCGGCCAGGTCAGCTTGGCCACATGCTCAGGTCAGCTCGGTCTCACATTCAGGTCAGCTCGGCCACATGCTCAGGTCAGCTCAGCCACACATTCAAGTCAGCTCGGCCATATGCTCAAGTCAGCTCGGTCAGGAAAGCTCGGCCACACATTCAGGTCAGCTCGGCCACATGCTCAAGTCAGCTCAGCCAGGTCAGCTCGACCACACATTCAAGTCAGCTCGGCTAGATATTTAGGTCAACTCGGTCTATAACACCAATGGCTTAGCCACTTAAATTCTTGTTCGGTCATCCTGGAGATCAGAAGACAAAGCATGAGAATGTCGCCAAGGAGATAAGGATGGTTATTGTGTTTCCAAATCTGATCCCCGAAAAGCCCGCATGCTTGTGTGCACAACCATCGAATGAAGATCATCAACCCTGCTGAGCCATTGGATGTTTGGAAACCGTCAGAGATCGTGCCTTTAATGCAGCATTAACAGCTAAATGCACGTGTTAATCTCCGGAGATAACGCTCCCTCTGCTATTATATAAACCCCCGCAGGTATGAAAAAATGGGGACTCTCTTTTGATTTTTTTACACACTCATACTACTTCTTGTCCTCTTCTGACTTGAGCGTCGGAGTGGCCCCACCGGGAATTCTCAGCGCCCTGCTAATTCGCTCGTTCAGTTCTCTTCTTCCTCAGGTTCTTCTCGTCAGTGGGACCAACAATGGTTGAGGTGACATATTATTGACTAGTGGCTTGACCGTCGACGACATCCATCCGGAACAGGAGTTCCTGAGGATGGGCCAGAAGTAACAAGCGTTGTCAGCCCACAGGAAAGTGAGGATGAAGAAACCCTAGTGGAAGTAGATTCAGGTGTAGCAGACAAACTCTTCTTCCGACAGTCCATGTGGCCCGTCCACCGTCAGCCAAGTGTGACGAGTGGAGACACCCTCGCCTCCGTCAGTGCTCATTTGGGCGCTAGGGCTGCGGTCGATCAGTCCCTGCTCCTCGTCGATAGGCTCCATCGCACCCTCTTCCAAGAAAGAGCCTTCGTCTTCATTCTTTAAACGACAATTTATCGAACGTAGGTAAAGTTGCGAAGGGTACTTCGGGTAACTTTTAATTTATTATGATCGTCCAAAGTAATTTTAATCAATTGTTACAATCGATTAAAAAATTATTTTTTTTAAATCGATTAAGAAGTTTTTTATGATAAAAAATTTATTATTTTTAATACGGTATATCGAATTGGTGTTTGAGGACATGGATATATTCAAGAGTATTTTCAAGAACATAGGATCTTGTTCCATATCATTTCAAGCTCCCTAGGACCTAAAAATCTTGAAATGACATGAAATTAAGTCCTATGTGCTTGAAAAGTACTCTTGAATATATCTATGCCCTTAGATACTAATTTGATATACTATACTGTGAGCAGCGATTTTTTAAACACAGATTGAATATGACAAACATGTCGAAATCTCATTATAAATGATAAGATTATAATTCGACACCACAATTGAGATCCTTAGACTCCTTTCTTTTCAAAGATATAAATTTTTTTAATTTTTTTAATAGCTAAGGTCCATCAGTCGATTTTGTCCAAAAATAATTGATGGGCCTAGAAACTTTGAATAACATAGAATTAGGTCCTATGTACTCAGATAGTGCTCCTGAATATATACATGCCCTCAAATATCAATTTGATACATCATATGGGGAGTAATAAATTTTTGATCATAGAAGGTTTTTTAATTGATTTTTTTAAGGACAATAGTCAAAAGACAACCTTTCTATTTTTTGAATTATCAAGATCGCGCCTCATGTTGATTTTTTATCAAAAGGACATCCCACCCCCTATAAAATGATACAACTGTCTTCCACTATACAACATCAGTTTACTCTCATTATTATCTCTCATATTTTTCTCCGTCTAAATCAACGTATTATAGCAGCTACTAATTGTGGTAATTATAACTGAACTATCACACAGCTGTATCAGCTACAGTTTCGTAACTGCTACAACATGAAAAAAGATTAAAATTATTTGAAGGATTTAAATAATATTTTTTAGTCTAAAACCTAATCATTATGGGTTTCACCTGATAACTAGTTGTAGATCTCTTAACGAGTTTTAATTGATATATTGTGTGTCTCATGATTTAACTCGTGTTAAAAATTATGACCCTCAAAATTTAGAATTTAGCATTCATGTTGTAGCAGCTATGAAATTGTAGCTGCAACAACTGTATAGCAGCTACAAAATCATAGCTACTACAACAGCGAAGCTCGTTCAGAGATCTTCGATTTGATATATTATGCATCCTATGATTTAATCCGAGTTAAAAGTTATGGCCTTTTAAAGTTTAACATTCATTTTATAATAACTATTATTTCATAGCTACTACAATTGACCTACCATGTAGTTGTAGTAGTTATTATTTCATAGCTGTTACACAATTGTAGCAGCTATGGTTTCGTAGTTACTACAACGTAAATATTAAACTTTAAACTTTATGAGGTCATAACTTTTGATTCAGATTGAACCATCGGACTCACAATATATCAAATTGAACATCGTTCAAAGATCTTCGATTTGATATATTGTGTGTCCTGTGATTCAACTCAAGTTAAAAATTATGACCTCTCAAAATTTAAGATTTAATATTCATATTGTAACAGCTACGAAATCGTAGTTGTTACAACTATATAGCAGCTACATGTTAGTAGCTGCTACAATACGTTGAGTTTGATGGGAAAAATAGGAGATAGATAATAACGGGAATAAGCTGCTATTATATAGTGGAGGATAGTTGTATCATTTTATGGGGGACATCCTTTTGATAAAAAAATCAACATGAGGTGCGCTATCTTGATGATTTAAAAAAAAGGTCTTTTAACTTTTATCCTTTTAAAAAAAAATTTATAATCGATTACTACAGTATAGCAATCGATTAAAGTTACTGTTCATGGTCACAGTAACAAATTTAATCGATTGTTACACTGTAGTAATCGATTAAAAATATTTTTTATTTTTTATTTTTTTAAAATTGATTAAAAAGACTTCTATGATAAAAAAAAATCACTACTCTCAATACGGCGTATTGAATTGGTATTTGAGAGCATAGATACATTTAGGAGAATTTCCCAAGCATATAGGATCTAGTTACATGTCATTGATAATCATCATTTTGTTAGAATAATTAGGCTACTATATTCGTGCTTTTTTTTATCTTCTCGTGTGTTAACTTCACGTTTTTATCATATTTCATGAGTTAGATTCATTTTTGAACTTTAATGTAATTTATCTTTTATTTGTGGAATTATAGTTAATCATTTGAATGTGATCTTTGTAGGCAATCAAAGGGTCATGGATTCATGTCAGATTGATCCAAATTGGGTTTAATTTTGTGATTAATTGAAGAGAACCAATTTGGAGCGATCTAAACCATTCATCCAAGATCAAGAGTGATCTGAATCATCCATTACGATCCGAGTTGTTCAAATCAAAGGGATAGTAGATCAAGACCACTGATGAATATCTGAACCCTTGGATCAAATTTGAAGATGCTCTTAGTCCTTAGATTAGTTCTACACTATTGTCAGTTATCCATGCAGATCTAGTTCAAACGAGAATGCTACAGGAGTAAAGAATCATGATTTTTTTGATCGGGTATAAGAAGCTCATGTGAGAGAGCATAGGGGGATCGACTTCATCTTCTTCCACCCTCCATTGCTAGTCGTCGAGTTGATTCACCTTCATCCATCGAGGTTAAGGGGTTTCCCTTCCTTGTCCATCCACATCTGGAGAAGTTTAGGGAATTTCCTACTTCGATCGCGCGCGCAACAGAGGAGACCATCACCTCACAGAGGAGATCGTCGGGCTACCTTCTCCATCGCAACTTCACTTCGACCATCAAGATTTGATCGTCGGAGAAGAAAGGAGTTCCCTCCTCCAGATTCCGATCTTGAGTCTTCCACCATTCATATAATGCCTCACCACCATCATAGTCATCGAATCCTGTTCATCATCGTCGGATCCGTTGAAGAAGAAAGGGGGTTCCCTACGCCTTCATAGGACCCGATAACACTCTACTTTCACCCAATCTGCCCTCGATTTCATCCCTATGAGAGCTATCGCTGATCATCATCACTACCGGATCATATTCTCTAATTCATGATAGAGCCCAACTTGGGGTTGCCCTAACTGATCTATGAGCAATACTTTGATTTAGTTCTCCTATGTTTGATTTGAAGTTCAAATTACTTTGAATCTATTTTAGTTCAAGTTGATTTGGTTTTACCCTGTATTATTCTTGCCAACTATTTGAATTCTTGTTTGTTTGTTTTTTTGAATTGACACCGGGTGTCCAGCTTGATTTAACACAATGTGGATTGTAGTGATTGAAACCTTAGTTGTTTTCTGTTGGGTTGCAAGGGTGCAAACATAGTCCCACATTTAAAGCACATGGAAAAGATCATGGGTTTAAAAGAATGGAAGATATCTCCATTGGTATGAGGCCTTTTGGGGAGAGCCCAAGAACAAAGTCATGAGGGCTTAGGCCCAAAGTGGACAATATCATGTCATTGTGGAGATACAAACATCCTTTTAGACCCAACAAGTGGTATCAGAGCAAGACCGCTCTTCACCGGACTAACCGCCGAATGAGTCATGATCCAGATCTAACCATGTGGTTTGAACCTTAAACAAAAAAGAAGTGGGTGCTCCCGTGTTTGAATCAAGAGGACCAGACACCAGGTGAGAAGTCCTAGTAGGTCGGGTGGACCGAGGGGCAAAAAGTCCTAGTTGCGGCTAGGTGGAAGTCCTAGTAGGTCAGGTGGACCGATGGGCAAAAAGTCCTGGTGGGTCAAAGATTCAGACTGGGGGGGCCTGTGGTCCTTTGTTTGAGGGGGGGGGATTGTTGGGTTGCAAGGGTGCAAACATAGTCCCACATTTAAAGCACATGGAAAAGATCATGAGTTTAAAAGGATGGAAGATATCTCCATTGGTATGAGGCCTTTTGGGGAGAGCCCAAGAACAAAGTCATGAGGGCTTAGGCCCAAAGTGGACAATATCATGTCATTGTGGAGATACAAACATCCTTTTGGACCCAACAGTTTTCTACATCGTAGTAGCTAGGTTTAGGATAGATCGATTGATTTTAATTTTCATGAATTGAATCGTATTCTTAGGGTATGTTGTTTGAATTTCCATTAAGAGCATAATTTTAGTTCCCTTAGTTGCATTTGTTCATTGCATTGTTAGGAGAAACCTCATTTAAAATATCAAAAACCCCAAGGCATTTACAAATAATTCAATCCTAGAATTTATCGAATATCGGCTTCATTTCTTGTGAGAGATGACCCGAGTTATCCTATACTACAGTAGTATAGTTAGCGGGTTGGAATTAATTTGAATTAGTGATCGTATATGACACACGATTATCAGTCATTCCGAGGTCCATTTAGTGATCAATGGATTTAGAGAGTTCGGAATGACATGGACCAAGTCATATGTGTTTGGGAAGTGCTCTTGAATGTACTCATGCTCTCAAATATCAAATACACCATATTGAGAGCGACAAATTTTTAAACATGAATCAAACATGAGAAATGATGTCGAAAGCTCATTATAAATGATACGACAATAATACTCACTGATTGACACCACAATTGAGATCCTTAGACTCCCCTCTTTTTGAAGATATAATTTTTTTAATTTTTTGAATGACTAAGGTTCATCAATCAATTTCATCCAAAGTAATTAATGGATCTAAAGAGTTCGGAATGACATAAAACCATGTCATATTTGCTCGAACAGTGCTCCTGAATATATCTATGCTCACAAACACCAATTTGATACATCATATTGAAAGCAACGAATTTTTGAATACGAATCAGGCATGAGAAATAATGTCGAAAACTCATTATAAATGATACGACGATGATACTCATAAATCAACACTACAATTGAGATCCTTAGACTCCCCTTTTTTTTGAAGATATAATTTTTTTGATTTTCTGAATGGCTAAGTTCTATCAGTCAATTTCGTCCAAAAGTGACCGCTAAACTTAGAGAGCTTGGAATAATATGGAACCAAGTCCTATGTGGTTAAGCAGTGCTCTTGAATGTATCCATACTCTCAAATACCAATTTGATATATCGTATTGAGAGCAACAATTTTTTTTTATCATAGAAGACTTTTTAATTATTTTTTTTAAAAATAATTGAAGTAGCAATTGATTAAATTTATTAACCATCGATTGCTACATGAATATTAACTTTACATTGCTACATTGTAGCAATCGATTAAAAAAAAATTTATGGAGGGGAAAAATCGAAATAGGGTACACAATTTGGTCATTTTGAAAGTAGCCGACGCGTTTTGAGCATTTCACAACTTTACCTGTGTGGTTCGGTAAATTGTCATTCTTTAAAAATCTGACCAGTTTGGGCAAGAAATTCATCACTCTACCGGTATGGTTCAATTGGCAGGACAAACCAAACCAAGTCCACCTAAACCCCCCTTATATTCTCATCATTTAATAATTTTGACTAAAACTACTAAATAAATATTGATTAATTAAATTTCATAAGTAAACAATGTATATATGATGCTTCTAATTATGTGTCAATTATTCCAAACAAACTAACACAAATTATAATGAGTTTGGCATCATATTAAAACATCATTCCAATGTTGCTAAATGTAATTGGGTTAATCATGTCAAAGAGTAAAATTCTAGTTAGAATCAAATATTTTTGAGAACTCAAATGCCAATTTGATAGTTGTTGCTCATTCAAGGGCACATTTAATTTATAGGAACAATTATTTTATATTTGTATTAATTTTATGAAATATTTATTCCTATGTCTAACCACAAAAATGTACAAAAAAAGGGCGTTCTTTTTTTTTGGAATCATGAAGATGATATTCCATTGTGATTTTTTATCAAAAAGTGCTCCACCCTTTGTACAACTACCCTTAATTATATTATTCTAAGTATTATCTCTCCTCTATATTTTCCATCTAAATTTTAAATCGGAGTATGTTGTAGTAGCTATTACACAATTATAGCAACTACGAAATCAATTTCGTAGCTACTACAACTGAGCTGTTACACAGTTATAGCATCTGTAATTTCGTAACTGCTACACAATTGTAGTAGCTATGAAACCAAAGTTGCTATAACTATGAATGTCAGATAAACTTTGACAAGTCAAAAATTTTATCACAGGTTGAATCATGGAATGTACAATATATCAAATCAAAATTTGTTCAAAAATCTATATTTATTATCAAATGTAATTCATAAAGGTCCAATCTTAGATTCAAAAAAATGTTATTTAAATACTTTTCAAAGGCTCTAAAAAATTTTGATCCACTTTATTTAAAATTATTTTCCATCTTGTAGCAATAACAGTTTCATAACTACTACACTATTGTAGTTGTAATAGTTATAAAATTATAGTTGTTACAATTATAAACTACAATTGTTATAGTGGTACCCGTTACAATACTGTAACTCCTATAACATTCATTATTGCTACAATAAATTCGACTGATTTAGAATTTAAGAGAGAAATATAAGAGAGATAATAATGAAAATTAATATTGAAAAATAATTATATCATTTTACGTGAGAAAAATAGAACATCCTTTTAATAAAAAATCAAAATGGAATATCTCTTTCACGAAGACATTTTTTTTCTCGATCATCGATTGTTCCTTTCTCTCTCTAGTTCTAAATAATTATTTTTAAATTTATTTTACTTTTTAAATAACACGTTCAATTTGCCCAACTAGACATGTTAAAAAGGCCAACTGAATTAATTGTTATTCAACCTAGTCAAGTTATAACAAACTAATTAATCAATTTGGGTGATCCAAACATGCTATGAAGAGCTTGTTAGGTTAGTTAGACTAGACGAACCAAAAACAAATTGGGGCAATAAGTACAAATAGGGTGATTACGCTTGACAAATCTATTGAGGCAGATCATGTGACTAACAAGAATTTAACAAATTATTTATATAGAAATTCGTTAACGCAATATAAAAGTATACTATTTTATTATACATATTCACAAGCCTATTCTTTTTCACCCACTAAAGAATTCTTATTTCAACACTCTCCCTCAACGCACACACTAAACCCACCATAAAGGCAGGCATCACAACTAGTAACTTGAAACACTTGTGTATAAAGATCATATATCAGTTATGCTACTTAAAACTAAGTAGTTAAACTTTATCTACTTCTCAAATGATTCTCAAAGCTAAATATGAACATTTAAGCAACAGTAGATGCCCCTGCTTGTCTATTACTGATTGATAGGGTTGAGTATCTGTAGAATGGTTGGAGGGAGTTTCGGGTGCATGTGGCATTTCGAAACTTCTTTCAACCACTTGCATACATGAGTCTCATAGCAGACAGCAATCCTTCCAGTATGAAACTGCACCTCAAAACTGGCATGAAATCCCTGCAAATTTTGCTTCTGTTTCCTTTGTCCATTAACACTGTTATTGTAAACTATGAAGCCAATTTTGCTCTGTACAATGTGGCGAATCCTGATTGTATTTGGCTGCTACATCTTTTATGAACAGTACGTACGAGATAGAATGGAAGATGGATGACCTCCCATGACCCAGCTCAAGTAGCAAGCAGGCTTCACAAGGCTTGGGTGGTTTAGCATTGGATAAAGCTCCAAAGTTCTCAATGAACATGGCATCATCCACATTTACAAACCCATGCTCAATCTTCGAGAACTACAGGGGGTTGGAGCCTTGAAGGGGGTAGTGTCAAGCCAAGGATCTGGGAGGTTATTGCTCGGCCTAGTTGTATAGCGCGATGAATTTACAGGGCTGTTGTTGGATGCTCCTGCTGAAAAGCCAGGATGAGGTGGAGAAGGCATGCAGCTTCTGTTGGCTTGTTTGAATTGCCTTAATGGGCTGGAACATGGGGAGACAGGTAAAGACATATTCATTCTCATGCTAGGTAAATCCCTGCAAGACGAACAACAATGTTAACACCAATTGAGGAGCAAAAGGGAATCCCCTGCTTCAGCATGAACTTAAATAATACCTAGAATTCTTGGAGGTAAGAGGAGATGCCAAGTGCAATGCAGATGAGGGACAAGTGCTTCTATTGCCCTGATGTGCATCGAGCAAGCAACATTAACAAAATAAACATAAAACAAATCTTAAAGAGAGAATTATTCCAACATGGTTTCTAACTTGTTATTGCATGTTGAGGGAGCAAGTACTATAGACAATGGATCGAGTCCACCAAATTAACATTTATATAAGAAGCAACTCAACGAATTTAGAATATTGTGCGAAGCTTGAGGTGAATATAATCAGATAGCTCTAAGCATATTGAATTAGATCATCAGGCTTACTGATATTTGACCTACATCAGTGTTATAATGGAGCACATCCTCGACCGAATTCAATTTAGGAGCTTTTATTGTTGCTTGGTCTTGAACAAAAGGATGATGCATCAGTTGAGCAGCTAGAGGGCGTGCTGATGGATCGCGCTGCAAGCATAGCTTTAGAAAATCCTTTCCTTCGGGAGAAAAATGATCTGGTATTTCTGGTAAATCTTTACTATTGCCAATTTTAAATATAGCAGCCACCTATTGATTTGAAAGATGAGCAATAAAATTAGGAAGTGTTATATAATAAATCATCAAAGTTTGAAAGAACATCTATGCTGGATATTCATTTCAGAATAAGGTGTGAGACAAGGATATTGTACCCCTTCAAACTGGCTCCACGGAGGTTTGGAAGTTGCCATCTCAATAATTGTACAACCCAGGCTCCATATATCTACTGAGAGATCATAGCCACTGGTATTCATGATAATCTGCATTGTTTTAAAATTTTATTTGGATCTGTCATTTGGTGATTTCCTATAAATTACAAGAGGCAAGCAATAAACCACATACAGACATCGCTTAAAAAGACTAATCTATAAATTTACCTCAGGCGCCATCCAGTAAGGGCTTCCTTTGAAAGATTTTATTGAAGTGTATGCAGCCATCTGCTTCCAGATAAACATTGTCAAAAATAGAGCTTTCAGCAACAAGAAAGGTGAATCAGCATCTGATGGGAATTCTCAGTACGAGCAGAGTAAAAAATGATATTTATATGCCTAACACAATACAAGAAGGATAAGTCTAACTTTTTGTTAGTCACTAGAGTACATACATGCTTATTTTAAACACAGTTGCATCTTAGAATGAATATCTATAACCAGTGAATTAATTTCCTTCAATGCTAGAATCTTCGAGTTTGACCTCATATAGTCTCCACTTGCTTGAATTGAGCTCTCTTGATCTATGTTCTCTGTAAGTGAATTTAATAAGACAATTTTGTAGCCACTATTCCCAAAATCTCATACATAAACTTTTGTAGCTTGTCTATAAATTCCACTTAGCACTGAGCTACAAATTCAGAGTTATCAAGAATATTTGTAGAAGACCATTATGTATGATTTAGTTGCTAATTAACCACCGGTTCTGCATTGGCCTGCTTTCTCGGCATTGCAACACAGATGAACCTACATACAACATTTATATTAGTAAGTTCAACATTTCTTTTATTCTTTCATGACATCGGTTGATTCCACACACTGCATTGGTTTCTCCTCAGTAAATCCTTTCTAAGATCTATGAACCTATTCTTTTAGCAACCGCGAAGGCGTTAGCTAAAAGAAACAGGGGGGTATATATGACAAAGAAAGATTAGGCTCTGAAGTTGATCACTCAAGTATTTTCATAAGATGAGTTCTACTAAATGTCAATCAACTTTACCAAGATTCAGGATTGATTCAATCTCTTTCCACGCTCAAGTACATAAATGAAATATTGCCACAGATACTCTAGAGCTCTGTTTTCTGTGAGCATAAATTGCAATGGCCATTAATTTGTTTCTTTCACACATAAAGCAGGCATGCTTCTTGTTTTGTTATTTTCTTTGTCGTCGTTCCCATCACCGTCTGTTACATGAGTCTATCCTTACATGTATCTACTACACAGTTGCTCCCATCTTCTTCTCTTATTATAATCCTGTGCCAAAACAGCAATTGTAAGAAACAGTTTGTTAGATTTAGTGTTGAAGATGGTCCATCACTCATCAGCATTGCAGTTGTGTCAAAATCTGATCACAATCTGACTTGTTTCATTTCATAAACCCATTGACAGATAAGGCAATTGGGATCTTCACATGAGGAAACTGTCAAACTTCTGTTGTAAGAGCCCTTTGAAAAAAACAATGTCTTCATCAAATCTCAAATAGAGGCTCTCTTCAACAAGATTACCATTACTTGGTGGTTGGATGTTATGCTTAACTAGTTTCAGCTCTTGTCTCTTGACTATCTATAAAAACCCAATCGTACACAAGAGAGACGTGAAAAGGAAGTAGTTTGCCTAATCAATGTCTTTTTATAGATTGACTTGATGCTTGCAAAGGAAGTTTGTTCAGCAAATTCCCAAAGGGCGCATTTTAAATTTGAGAATCCCCAAAAGACGCACCGAAATTTCATTTTTCTCAAAAGGCACACCTATTAATTTTTTTTCTTTCCTCTCTCATTTGCATGCAACATTTAATATCTTATCTTTCCTCTTTCCTTTACATGTAACACCTCCTCTCTTTTATGCCCCCACGGGCTTAGCTAAAATGGTAAATGGATGGTATACTTGCACAATGAGCAAAGGATCAAATCCCGATACTAGCAGGGCGTAAATTCCTATACTTTGGAACAACTCATCCACCCATCCATCTTACCTCTCAGTTACTGTGATTTACCTTCTCTGTGCTAGTCTTGAGGCAAGCTAGCAGGGGTGCTGGGGGCGAGCGAATTCGCCTTTTTGCACAATTTCTCTCTTCTCTTTCCTTTTAAATTAAATTAAATTTTAATTTAAACTCTAATTGGCATAGATAATCCTCTAAATTTATTTATTTATATTTTTAATTTTAAAAAATTAAAAATATAAAAGAAAGCTAATAAAATATTAAATATATATTTATTATTTTTTTTATATCTTCTATTTTTAATATCTAATTACAAAAGAATAACAAATAAAATTAATTTTATTAATAAAAATAATAAAAAATGAAATAAAAAATTATTTTGGTGTTGATCTTCATAAACCAGCACCACAGCTTAAACACCAACATCGTTGTAGTGCTGATTTTTGAAAACTAACACCACAGTGTTATGAAAGTTTTAAATCATTTTGAACATTGTTGGGAGAACTTTACAATAGTAAATGAGAGTTTATTTGGACTTAAGTTCATTAATTAAACCCAAAGGAGTTGTAATGAATCCGATCGAAACTCTGTAAGTTCACTAAAATCCATTGATGGATCTAGACGACATATATTTTTAAAATTTTGCAATGAAATGGAAATGTGGAGTGTGTAGAAGGTAAATATGGTGAGAAATATTAATCTTGAGTCTCCTACAAAAAGTTATAGGCCCGTGTCAATTGACACAAAGTCTAAAACTTTCTAAATCTTTTGAGCAATGTTGGAATCCTTTATGATAATAACAGAGGACACCCTTGTACTCCAGGGCACTGCAAAAACCTACAAGAATTGGAATGAGCCCAATCAGAGTTCTATTTCAATTCGTTTTGAGCACTATTGAGAGATCATTAAAATAGTAAAAGAGACTTATTTGGACTCAGGTTCACCTAATAAATTCACATGAGTTGGAATGGGTTCAATCAGAGCTTTTTAGGTTCATCAATGTGTTTTAGTCGAAACATATCAATGGACCTATGGTACTTGGATTTTTAAAATTTTTTCATGAGATGGAAGATGTGAGTGTATAGGAGGTATATATGGTATCCATGCCTAATTCTGGCATTCCTATGATAAGTTGTGTATGTGTCAATTGTCTACTTTCAGAGACTATAACTTTTTAGCTTGGATATCAGAATGAGACATTCTAAGCGGCAATCAAAGCTCGTTCCAAGAACTACAAGGGTGGAACCTCTTAACGGGCCATGTTTCAACTCCAAAAAATATTATTTAAGGCATTTTCGAAGGTTCAAAAGAAATTTTATTTTTTTAATTACTTGTTATCCCTAACTTATCGTAGGGATATCAAAACCAGTCATAAACACCACAAATACATTAACTGTACTACCCTCTTCCATTTTATGATAAATTTTCAGAAATCCAAAACTCCTAGATCCATCAATGGATTTTCACCAAAACACATTGATGGACCTAAAAAAGCTCCGATCGGATCCATTCCAAGTGCTACAGTTTTCTAAAATTCCTCAAAGTCTAGTGTCCAAAGATATCAATTTGAAGTCATTAACAACAATGATGAGAAAGTTTTTAAAGTTTCAGATTTTAAGGCAATTGACACATACACATAACTTATCGTAGGAATGTCAGAACCAGGATAGGACACCATACATAACTTCACTACACTACCCTCTTCTATTACATATCAACTTTTCAAAAATCTAAGTCATCTAGATCATCGATGAGTTTCAGTCAAAATTCATAGACCTAGAGATCTTCGATCGAACTCATTCCAACTCCTATGGATTTATTAAGTAAATCTGAGTCCAAATAAACTCTCTTTTACTGTTTTACAACCCTCCTAATAGTGTTTAAAATAATTTGAAACTTTCAGAATACTGTGATGCTAGTTTCTGAAGATCAGCACCATAGTGGTGTTGGTCTTCGAAAATCAATACCACAGTCTGTGCCAGTTGGCACGGGATTATAACTTCGCCTACGTGTATTATGATCAAGATTGGACACCATATATACCTTCTACACACACATTTCTTCTATTTCATTACAAAATTTCAAAATCCAAAATTTTAGGTCCATCAATGGATTTCGGTCAAAATCCATTAAGGGACTTAGAGAGCTCTAATCAGGTTCATTCCAACTTCTATAGATTTCTACAGTGCCTTAGGGTCCAAGGGTGTCCTCCGTTATCATCATAAATGATTCTCAACATTGTTCAAAAGGTTTAGAAAGTTTTAGACTTTGTGTCAATTGACACGGGACTATGACCTGGTGTAGGAGACTCAGAACCAAAATTTCTCATCATGTCTACCATCTACACACTCCAGACTTCCATCTCATTACAAAATTTTAAAAATCCAAGTCATCTAAATTCATCAATGAATTTCGATCAAAACTCATGTATGAACTTAGAGAGATCTAATCGGGTTTATTCCAACTCCTGCAGGTTTCTGCAGTACCCTGGAGTCCAAAAGTGTCCTCCGTTATCATTATAAAGGATTCCCAATATTGCTCAAAAAGTTTAGAAAACTTCAGAATCTGTGCTAATTGACACGGGCTTATACTTCACGTAGTAAACTCAAGACTAGGATTTCTAACTATATCTTTCTTCTACACGCTCACCTCTTCCATCTCATTGTAAGTTTTCATAAATCTAAATATCTTAGGTTCATCAATGGATTTTGATCAAAATATATTGATGGACCTAGATAGCTCCGATCGGACTCATTCCAACTCCTATGAATTTATTATGTGAACCCGAGTCCAAATAAACTCTCGTTTTCTTTTTTAAAGTCTTCTCAATAGTGTTCAAAACGATTTGAAACTTTCAAAACACTATAGTATTGGTCTTCGAAAATCAACACCACAACGATGTTGGTATTTAAGCTGTGGTGTTGGTTTTTGAAGACCAGCACCAAAGCAATTTTTTATTCTATTTTTTATTTTTATTAATAAAATTAGCTTTATTTATTTTATTCTTTTATAATTAGATATTAAAAATATTTTGAATGTTTTATTAATTTTCTTTTATATTTTTTAATTTTTTATTAAAGTTTTAAAATTAAAATTACAATTAAAAATAAATAAATTTAAAGGATTATCTATACCAATTAAAGTTTAAATTAAATTTTAATTTAATCTAAAAAGATAAAGAAGAGAGGAATGGTGTTGCATGCAAAAGAGAGAGAAAAAAAAATTAAATGTTGCATGCAAATAAGAGAGGAAAGAGAAAGAAAAGGTCAGCAAGTGTAGGGGTAAAATGGGAATCAAGTGCGCCTTTTGGGAAAAATAAAACTTCGGCATTCTCAAACTTAGAGTGCATCCTTTAGGAATTTGCCGAAGTTTGTTTATGCCAATGGAGTTAGTAATACACCAAGTAACAGAGAGTTTGTGATTCACAAATGACTTCCCTAGCTAATAATAGCAGTAGTCAATACATGTCAATTTTACGAAATCTACAAGCAAGATATTAACAAGAAACTTACATGCTTAGCCATGCCAAAATCAGCCAGTTTGATTTCACCATTAGGATCTACCAATATGTTTGCCCCTTTAACATCTCTGTAAGATTAGATATCATTTCATGGACTATAGAAGAGGGGAAAACACACAAGACAGCTTATCAGCAATACATGTGACACGAAACATAAGTGGCCAAGTACCTGTGTACAGTATTCCTCCCATGTAAGTACGCAAGTCCAGAAAGTACTTGAGCTGTGTAGTTGCGAATTAATGTTTCCCCAAAAGCACCATATTCTTGAAGTATCTTGTGTATAGAACCCCCAGAGACATACTCAAGATAAACAGATAGTGTGTCTTCAACCTGCAAAATAGATGTTAAAACAGATCCTCATGACTCGTGTAATAACAACTTTGAAAGAGTAAAACTAACCAAAATTGGACACAGTTTTAAATCCAAACTGGTACTAGTTCATTCATGCTATTGTTGTCGAGAATAACGAAATTCATACAGGTCACAAGCCACCTAGTGAAATAGTGAACTTACCAGCTCACTGCCATAGTACCGCACAATATTGGGATGTGAGAGCTGACTAAGTAAAGCTATTTCCTGTGATTGTGACCAAAGGATTCAAATTATTTTCCTCATTTCATGACTAGCATATATATACAAAATGACAAGTGCATACTTCAATCATGAGAAAAAGAAGAGAAGATATCTTATGAAACAAAATGAAAAGATTAGAAGATTGCCTGGTTTAGTTGTTTCAGAGATTCCTTGGAATTTGCATCGTCAAAAATATCTTTGACCTCTTTGATGGCACACATCTGACCACTTTCACTGGAGCAGCAACACATAAATGTAATGTTATATGATATTGAGGTGTAAACAATGGATAACTCAATTACATATGAAGTATGTAAATAGGTGTTTACTAATAGCCATAACATGGGAATTGGATGAACATCACAGGATTTAGTTTATCCAATATATAGTAAGATAGTAAAGAAGAAGGTACCTGTTGAATCCAAGATAGACATGACCAAAAGTACCCCTGCCGAGCAATTTCCCTTTCTTCCACTGTGTCTTTGGAGATCGTGAAGAGGAAGAAGACAGAGAATGAGAACTGCTCGGAGAGCTTGGCGGAAGAGGTAGGGGATGAGGTGGGCTGGGCAAATTATCTTGCCAACGGTTTGGGGATGTTGGGGATAAACCAAATGAACCGGGATGCACAGTTGAAGTAGAAAAACGAGACCCTTTCAGGCCAGGGGAAGGATTTGCAGTCCTTCTACTGAATATGGTCTCTGTCGAAGTTTGAGCATGAGAATAACCATTTTCACCAACAGGATGCTCTGAAACTGGACTGCAGGTGAAGACTTGCCTGCCTTCGGCCATGTGTTCCTGCCTTTGCACTTCATTTCTGCCTCCCGTTATGTTGATTCGGTCAAAACACCTACAAAAAGAAAGCAAAGTAAATCTTAGGCACTCAAACTGCTGGTGACAAACCATGATCTTTCCCATTAAAGGCAGAGATTTATGGGAGGAAGAGAATGATCTGGTTAGGAAGCATTTCATTAGACTGCATGAGCAAAAAGAGGACACTGGTTGAATTGGGGGAAAAAGCAAGACCAGTGAGTTGAAGCACCTCATTGGTTAATAACAAGATTTTTCTTTTGATGGATGATATTTGAGAATTTAACCCAGAAATCATATCTTTAGAACAAAATTTGCAAAAATTCAAGATCAAAGAGAGATCCCCTAAGGCAATCAACTTTTTCGCACTGCAACAAAAGAAATCCAGCCAAATCTCTAATAGGCGACAAGGAACTAAAAAAAATACCTGTAGGATTGGAGATCCGGCCTCTCATCCGACGACCCGGAGGAGCTGTTACTAGACGCCGACGCCGAAGACGATGCTGACCCCGTAGGCAGGCCCTGGGAAGAGATCCAGGAAGGAAGCGGCAGCGGATGGCCGCACATGAATCCCATCCCAGCTCCACCTACTCCTGGCGCTGGCGCTGGCGCCATCGGCGCCGCCGCCGCCAAGGGGAGGGTCGCCACTCTTACTAGAGACGAGAGCCTCGCCAAAGCTACTACCTTTCTCCTTGGTTCGGCGCCTCGTCGCCTCAATCTTGTCTTCAAGCGTCCCCGGTTCCTTCGTTCGCGGGCTGGAGGTCGAATTGGACTTGCACTTAAACTTTCCCTTCCACCACGCCGGCATCTTCGAGGAATTTCGATCTGCTCGGCAGCAGAATCCCAAGCGATCGCTGCCAGAACAAGGATAAGGGATCGATTCGCCGACAACACGCGAAGAACGGAAGGACGGAAGGAAAGCGAACAGAGCAGCGGGCAACTCACCCGCGTGAAGCAGCGTGGAACGAGTCACGTTGGCCTTTTTACCCCACTGAGAGCTCCAATGAGCAACAAGGTATGAGCACAGCGCCCCCATTTAAAACCCCTGCCGGCGCGCAGCCCCGAAAGTAATGACGCGGGAGACATTACCCTTCTCAAATAACTCAAACATGTACCAGGAAGTTATTAACTAACTGACGAGAGCAATTACCGGGACCAGCTCAGGCCCACGAGCCCTAAGATACCGGTAAACATGGGGTAAAAGTTGGGTGGTTTGGCCGCAAAGGATGGAATCTTCCTTAGATATATATTTTTTATTCGATTTTTTTTATCGATTTTGATAATTTTTCAATCCCGTATCATACTTTAAAAATAATCAAATGACACATTAATTTACGATGGATTTTCCGTTTAATCTTTCTCATCTTTTCACACATAGATTTTCAATACATCCAAATTACATTATCAAAAAATCTAATTTAAAAGTAAGTTTTATAATTCGAATGGATATGATCTCATCATTCTCTCACCCTCTCTCTCCATTGCGTAACATTGAGCTTTATGCTTATTCGTGACCATTCTCTTCCATCGTGACCAACTACAGTTTCTCGATTTACCTTTTCACAGATAGTCGTGGGGCAGACCGTGTGGAAGCCCCTGGGATGACGGATTCTACCTTTTTGCAGAATAATTTTGTGCTTACATATCTCTTTCTGTTGTTATAAATGTAACATCATCATGAACGTGGAGTTTGATGGAATTGCAAAAGAGTAAATAGAAAGCGGAAGTATTATCGTAAGGCATTGAAGAGGTAGCATCGAAAGACCATGACATTGAAGAACATCAACATTAAAGAACATGGTGTTGAAGGAAAAAATTTGAAGCAAAATTGAATATTATAGAGGTAGGCATATAAAGATATATGTATAATATTTGCTACTATTTGTAAAATTGATCTATAATGTGTAAAAATACAACGTGCATAAATGGTGTAAAAAATACAATGTGCATAAATTGTGTTTTGTTGTCCATCGCTATGTGGGCAAGATTTATCAAACAACGCCTTCAATATGGTGTCCTCTATTACTTATTTCGGGCTCTCTGAAAGTGTTCCATGATTATGCTAACTTTCTTAGCAACAAACAATGTAGTCTTAGTCTCCGGGAGACCCAACCCAGACCAGGTCCGAGGTAGTGCTAATCTCCTAGCACCATGCCCATGTGTTCGTTGCTTAGAATCAATATTTGACACCATCTGTACCTTCTCCTTGCTCAACCTTTCCTAGTGGTTCCAAGGTTGCAGAATTCGAAATATCCTAGATACATTAGTGAGTTTCAATCAAAATTCATTGATCGACTTAGACTGGTATGATGGCATCCATTTCAAGTCCCATGGGTTTCCAAGACTACAAAGAGTCCAACGGTGCCCTCCATTGCCTATTTCTGTCTCTCCAAAAGTGCTCTACTATTATATTAACTTTCAGTTAGAATGTGGCCCTGTCTCAGGGAGATCAGGCGCACGTAGGCTTTATCGTGGTAGTGTTGATCTCCCCACTAGACTCATATTGTTTGTTGCTCAAAATCAAGGTTTGACATCATATGTACCTTCTCCTCGCTCAACCCTTTGTAGTGGTTGCAAGTATTCATAAATCCAAATAGCCTAGGTCTATCAGTGGGGTTCGATTAAAACCCAGTTATCAATTATGAAAATCTAGTATGCACAACATAATATCATTGCTTGTTTTTGAATTACAACACCACTTGATTCTAACATTGTAACTTTGATAACTACCACATTCTACTTGAGAGGTTGCATAATAGTTGAGCACCTGCGGGGAGATAGAAATAGGGAATGGATGGCATTGTTGGACTCCTTGCAGTCTGAGGAACACAAAGGACCTGAAATGGGTCCGATCTGACCTGCCTATGTCGATTGATGGATTTTGATCGAATTCATTGATGGACCTACGCTATTTGGATTTCTACAAACTTGCAACTACTAGGAAGGGTTGAGCGAGGAGAAGGTAGATATGATGTCAAACCTAGGTTCTAATTAAGGAACAACGTGAGCCTAATGTTAGGAGATCAGCACTACCACAGGTCTAGTCTGTGTAGGGAATCCTATGTGATAAAATAACAAATCGCAGCGGAAAAAGGATCCCCTGAGTGATCCATGCGAAAGAAATCTCATACAAGTTAAATCTATAAAATCCTATCTAATAGGGTATGCCTTTGTTGTGTGCCCTTCGTTTATTCTGCTCTTCCAAAGTTTGTCGGATCTTTTACACATTCAAGTGTTCGTGCCTCTATGCGTATCCACACTAATACTCATTTTTTAGAAAAAAAAATTAGGTTGTGCTAGCAACCCCTTAGTGTAGTTTCGGCCAAGAGAAAGAAGAGGGAAGAAGATGATCATCCAACATGACTCTTGGAACGAAAAACTCTTTTTATACCCAAGCCATGAATACCAAAGGTTTTTAGACTTTTGGTATTCTATCATCGATCATGATTAATCCTATTAATCATGCATGATAACTTCATCTTCTTCAATACATGATTAATCAACCTTCATTCATCAACTTGGTTTAATTTGAGTCTAACTCAAATTCAACCAACTTAAGTCTAACTCCAAGCATGGCCATCCAATGAGTTTAATTGTTCCTTTAGTCAAACTAAAATGAATCCATCTCCAAAATATAATATTATTTGTGTGTAATCCAATAAGTTCTTGTAACGTTATGTCTCTAAAATCTATTTTAGAAATATAAACAATAAGTGGCATCTAGCAATGCATCATTGCTACCCAAGTGACAAGAATGTCGAGATCCGACATAACCTTCGTGACTATGATAATGTATGATCATGTCCTTCTATCCTTGATATCTAGATTGATCAATGAGGCATAGATTGTGGCATTCTCTTATCAATCTTTATGTTTCTTGATCCCCAAGTAGACTCACTCAAGCAAATGAGCTCAATATCTTATATTGACTCTTTTGAGCATGGTCATGTATTTCGTGGTTCTACTCTATCAAGAGGCCTCAAGATATCACTTCCATCATATGGGAGGAATAGATCCCATCTACATCACTCATATCCCTCCGCATAATTTATTACATACCCAGTGATCGCCTTTATATTCCACCTTGTTATGGGTGACGTTTGACGACACCAAAGTACATAACTTCATGTGTAGGGAACCGTAGTGACTTTAGGTCAAAGAACTATTCATACCAATAGTTACATAAGAAAGTTTATGACACTCATATAACTATCCATGCTTATGACGAGTCAATTCAGTATACATTCTCTAATGTATACTCATGTGCCAACTCGATATCCCATATCCATGACTTGTGAAATCAAGTCATCTAGTTGACCTACATGCTAGTCTCAATGTATTAATATCGTACCTGAATAATGCTTGACTAGGAATGATTAAGAGTAGTGTTTGCTACATCATTTCACTATCGATTCAAATAATTGATATGATGTAGATTAGAACTAGCTACCCAATGACATTATTATACTTAGTTATTTGGCACAAACATAAAGTAAGTATAATAACTAAAAACTCTTACCTTTATTAATAATAGAATATGATACAAAGTCCCTAGTCAATCATCACATAATTGGCTCTAGGGATATTACTAACAGTCTGATGGCCCAACGTGGGCCTGATCTCCAAGATATCATAATCATGTTCTAACTGAGAGGTTGCATAACAATGGAGCACCTACGAAGAGTCAAAATAGGGAATGGAGGTCATCGTAAGCTCCATGCAGCCTTAGGAACACAAAGGACCTGAAATGGATTTTATTTGACCTATCTAGGTCGATTGGTGGGTTTTGACCCAAACTCATTAATAGACCTAGGCTATTTGGATTTCCGTAAACTTGCAACCACTAGGAAAGGTTGAGCAAGGAGAAGGTAAATATGGTGTCAAACCTTGGTTCTGATTAAGGAACAACATGGGACTGGTGTCGGGAGATCAGCACTACCACAGTCTAGTCTGATCCCAGACCAGGCCCAACTGGGCTTAATCTCCAAGACACTAGGACCACATTCTGACTAAGAGGTTACATAACAGTGGAGCACCTAGAGAGAATCAGAAATAGGAAATGGAGGGCACCGTTGGACTCTGTGCATCCTTAGGAACACAAAGGAGCTGAAATGAGTTTGATCTGACCCGCCTAGGTCGATCAGTGGATTTTGACTAAAATTCACTAATGGACTTAAGCTGTTTGGATTTTTGTAAACTTGCAACCATTAGGAAGGGTTGAGTGAGAAGAAGGTAGATATGGTGTCAAACCTTGGTTCTGATTAAGAAACAGCGTGAACCTGGTGTCGGTAGATCAACACTATCACAGGTTTAGTCTAATCCTTGACCAAGCCCAATGTAGGCCTGATCTCTAAGATACTAGGACCATATTCTGGCTGAGAGGTTGTATAACAGTATAGCACCTGTGGAGAGGTAGATATAGGGAATGGAGGGCACTGTTGGACTCCTTGTAGCCTCAGGAACAAAAAGGCCTGAAATGGATCTGATCTGACATGTCTAGGTCGATCAGTAGAATTTAACTCAAATCCACTGATGGACATAAGCTATTTGGATTTCTGCAAACTTGCAACTAGGAAGGGTTATATGAGGAAAACATAGATATGATGTCAAACCTTTGTCCTGATCAAGGAACAATGTGGGTGTGGTATCGGGAGATCAGCACTACCACAGACCTAGTTTGTTCCTAGACTAAGCCCAACGTGGGTCTGATCTTCAAGATATTAGTACCACATTCTGGTTGAGACGTTGCATAATAGTAGAGCACCTGCGGAGAGCCAAAAATAGGGAATAAAGGGCACCGTTAGACTCCATGCAGCCTCAAGAACATAAAAGACATGAAATGGATTCGATTTGACTTATCTAGGTCGATCAATGGATTTTGGCCCAAACCCACTAATGGGTCTAAGTTATTTGGATTTATGAAAATTTGTAATCACTAGGAAGGATTGAGCGAGGAGAAATTAGATATGGTATCAAATTTTAATTCTGATCAAGGAACAAGGTGGGTCTAATGTCGAGAGATTAGCATTAATTACCATGGGTCTGATCTCAAGATACTAGGACCACGTTCTGGCTGAGATGTTGCATAATAGTGAAGCACCTGTGGAGAGCCAAAAATAGGGAATGGAGGGCACTGTTGAACTTCGTGCAACCTTAGAAACACAAAGGACCTAAAATGAGTGATCTGACCCGTTTAGGGTGATTAGTGGGTTTTGACTAAAACTCACTGATAGACCTAGGCTATTTGAATTTCTGTAAACTTGTAACCACTAGAAAGGGTTGAGCGAGGAAAAGGTAGATATGATGTTAAACATTGGTTCTGATTAAGGAACAACGTGGGCCTAATGTCGGTAGATCAGCACTACCATAGGTTTGGTCTGATCCTAGACCAGACCCAATGTGGGCATGATCTCCAAGATACTAGGGCCACGTTCTGGCTGAGAGGTTGTATAACAATGGAGCACCTGCGGACAAGCAAAAATAGCGAATGGAGGGCGCTAGTAAACTCCATGCAACCTCAGGAACACAAGGGATTTAAAATGGATCTGATCTAACCTGTCGAGGTCGATCAGACTCAAACCCACTGATGAACTAAGGCTATTTGGATTTCTATAAACTTGCAACCACTAGGAAGGGTTGAGTATGCAGAATATAGATATGGTGTGAAGTATTAAATCTGAGTAATATAAACTAAATTTTGGTCCCGTGCCATTTGGCACAAACTCTGGAACAAGATAATCATTTCCAGTTTCAAACTTGCTCGGATTGGTTTACATGATGGTATTCACGCTGCATTGTTTCGTGCCAATTTGGACATTATGATGATTTCTATTTGGCTAGGCAATCAAGTTATTCCTGCGACCATTCAGTATATACTTCTTATACCATAGATAACATCGTCTATTATACAATCAATACTACATATACTACATACATTAGGATTAAATATAATTTGTGAATTGAATATATATAAAAGTAACAGCACTAAACAATTGTAGCTTTACATTTCCTACCCAACTATTTTTCTTGCAATAGTATGGATAATTAATGCAATGTTTTGCAGGACCTACCCTCGAAATTGATACTTGACCATCAATTCTAAATTTTTTCCATGTCTACTTATTTGAAGTCTATTGTCATATCATATAGTAGACATCAAATATATTACATCACAAAGAAAGCACAGTCGACATTGTAAATAACATAAGTAATTTTAGTATTCAATATTTAATATAAAATTTTAAATTCATACTGTTTCTCCTTTACTTACTTAGATTCTTGTTATGAATATTCTACTGTGAGAGAGACCCATTGATCCAAGGGATGATGACTTTCTAAATAAGGATGAATTGCAACAAGTTTCTTACAAGTATATTATTTTAATTTTGATACTTGTAAGAATCAACTGGACTATCAAATAGTCATCAACTGGAATTTATACTACAATATTAACTATACATGATTATTGAATGCTCATTGCTACTTCAAAATCAAATTTCCACTTGCAAGAGAATTGTAATGCTTGAAAGTCATTGCTTTGGTGTCGCCGGCTAACAATAAGTGAAAGTGTGCTCGATTAGTGGTCAAAGATATAAAAATATACTTAAACCCTCCATCTGTCTTTATCATTTGTTACATGGGAGACTTTCTTGAGGATTTTAATGTTGACTACAAATATGCAAAGACATATATATTTAACCAAATAATAAAATATATTATAATATTATATATTCGTAAATCATTTAAATTTTTTATAGTGAAGAAGGTTGAACAATAATAGATTTATTGTATAATCTACCAGATGATGAAGCCCCCCTAAATAGAATAATATAATAGGTGGCAATTAATTCTCCTATTGTAAAAACCTCTCCATTCACACCAGATAAGAAGGAGGCATAATTAAACTAAAAGGTCGTTCCTCCTAAAATATTTTAGTTGTAAACCTACAAAGTAAATCAATTATTATAAATCAGAAAAATAAATTAAAGAACCAGATAATTATCTTAATTTGCCACTTAATTGAATAAACTATGTTATTCATACTACCATACTTTAACTTCTCCAAATGTTTTAACAAGTAAGTCACATCTTCATCTTATGTTTTCTTCTTCGAAGTCTTAACTTGCTTCTTGACATACTACCACCATAAACATAAAATAAATTTAATTAATAATTTTAATCAAATGATTAAAATTAATTTATGTGTAAATACACACGATAATGGCTTGTTTTCTCATTTTGTTAAGTTGGGCAATCTTTGTTGCATCCTTCTCCTCCTCTTCTTCGAAATTGTCTTCGATAATTAAGAGAGTCCTTCTTTCTTCTTCCATATCATCCCATCAATTTTACCTTTTCCTTTGTCCACAATATCTTCAAGTTCTTTTATAAATGTTTCACCCTCTCCTTCTACTATGATGTTCTTCGTAGGCTAGTAGATTTGTACCTTGCTCTGCTTACTCTTAGATAAAAGTTGGAGCTGCAATGGACTATCAATTAGAGTATCCCTGTAATCATAGCAACTTTGGTCACACCCTCTCCTACTCCTTGTTGCAAAAGCCACTGATTCAAAATGACAATTGACTATAGGATCGCTTGATTTAGCCTATCCCTTTATTTCCTATTATTTTGAGTAATTCTTTCACCCTTACATTAAGTTGCATGTTCTTCAATATTAGCTCCTAGATTCGGTTTGCTTGAATGATACAGTTATGGCATTCATTATTACTTTGGCATCTAGCTTTTGTGATATCTAATTGTGATGTCTCCATTGGACGTGAAGTATCATCAACGAAATAAATGTTCTCAACCAATGTATTTTCATATTTGGTAGGGATTAGTTCAATCATAACCTATCAAATCATAAAAATAAATCTTAGAAACTGCATATTAATCTAAATTAGTTGACAATCTTCACTATTTGCTTCTTCAGGTGAAACTCAATCGAACAAGATCCTCACCTTCTAATATATGAAGGAATATTCCTCTACTTGTTTATTCGTAGTCCTTCATTATTGTATGGTTTCTGGATTGGAACATACTCCAAAAATCATGCATGATTTATCATAAAAAGTGTTACATACGCATAAATATCCATAAAATATTATCAAATTTAATATTAAGAATAAACTCATAGCCAGAAAACCAACAAACCCCTTTAAGTAAAGGAGTGTGGTGTTAGATTGATCTGTCTGAGTAGATGAAAATAGGTGCCCAAACTTAGGTAATTATGGAACCATAAATTGATAAATGGCTTCATCCAAGTTGAATTTATCATGATTGTCAAAATCATCTACTATCTCTAAAAGACCTAAAGGAAGCTTATATGTACTAGAAGAAGATAAAATACAAATAAATATATACAAAATATACAATTTATAAAATACAAAAATATTATCATCTACTTCAAATCTATGGGAATCAAATTTAAGCAACTCCTCAATTCTTGATCTGATATATTCTTTTTTATTTAAGAAGTGAGCAAGAAAGAGGTCATCAATGCTTGAGTTGAATCCATAGGAACCAAAGCATCCCGGTCTGCAATACCAAACAACAAAGACACGTCTCTTCGAGTGAAGGTAACTGATACACTTGAAAATCTAAAATGATTAGTTATCTTCTACGATATATTTTCTACAGACTAAAATAAAAAATATTAAGTTTCACCAACTATTTAATTTTACTAAAGTACTAACTACTCCATGCTTAAGTTTCACAACTGAAAGTTGTACTTAAGAATCTAAAAGTTTTAGATACTAAATTCCAATTTTGAAATATATTAACCAATATACCACGATATGCTTCATGTCTTGTACATCCATGAAAATATCAAAGGAACACTGTTTGATAATCACTATGTATCGATCATGTAAACGAACAGAACCACAATGTCTTCCTTTCAATGTGGATGCTCCAAAAAAACTTAAAGTGATCTAACACACTATTCCAATGTAGGTTCTACCCAAGATCAACTAAAGCCTATAATTTTTCAATATTAAAATTATTAACAACTAAATACACACTGGTGGATGTTTTCCAAATCTAAATAAACATTGTTATAAATATATCCAGTACAATAGTAGTGTTGTTTTAAAATTCAACAAAATTTACAACATAACTCATCAATGAAATTACAGACTTCAACAACTTAGTGTGTTTGTTAAAAACAACGGTATCCAAACCCACAGGAGACAAACACAAACACTAAAACTAAACATGTATATGATACATACCTTTGCGGATGATCTAGCACCAAAGGCCGAAACACCTATCACACCTTCTTGCAGCATTTTGAAATGAGAGTTGAGAGTATAGATGGCAAACAAAATCCCAAACTCGAATATAGAGAGTTAAACCAAATCAATATGTGGGTTTCGTTGAAAACCCTAAGTGAGTTGTTGTTGCCTGAGAGGGACACAAGAAAACACTTGTGAATGTTTTTGGTGTGAGACAATCTCGCTGACTAAATAGAGTGTCGCATTTTTACCTTCGATGACTTAATAGAGAAGATATTAAGTTGGCATGCACGGAGAGAGAGAAGAGGAGGGAGAAAGATGTTGAAATTGTATGCATTCAAATCATCGAAATTATTTTAAAATTAAAATGTTTCAAATGTGACTCAGATATAGAAAATCGACATATGGAAAAGCGAGAGGGGTGGAACGGAAAGTCCACCACAAATTAATGCGTCCTCTGAGAATTTTCAAAATCTGTGCACCCTTTGGTAAATCATCATTTTTATTTTTTATTTAATAATACCATTATTATTTTAGGACTGACATTTAGACCCATGTCTGAAATTTGTACATAGCATTAAAAGGTCCATTTCTATTTATTTTAATAATGCCCTCTAAAATTGTTTATTGATTCATTAAATTATTTGAACGTGTTCGTCAATGGCAGTAGCATAGTTAAAATTTTCATTCTTCTCCAAGGTGGAATCCGCCACCTTAGCGGCTCCACGCCACCTTAGCGGCTCCACATGATCGACCCCACAATTGCAGTTGATCACGACGCAGGAGGGTATTACCTGGCTTAGCCAGGATTCGAACCCTTGCCCTCTTCTGCAACTCTGCTGCGTCGTAACCAACTCAGCTATGCCCTGAGGGCTAAAATTTTCATTCTTCTGCAAAAAAAGGTGGATCCGCCACCTTAGCGGCCCCACACGGTCGGCCCCACGACCATCTGTGAGGAGGTAAATTGAGAAAGTGCAGTTGGTTACGACGCACTAAAATTTTCATTCTTGGAGTATAGTTGAGTTGTTTAATGTAGGACAGATTTGTTGAAAGTGCAAGGGTCAAATCTTGACGAAACCGAAACAATATCCTTCCTCATAGTGTCCAACTATAACTTCTTAATTTACTTTCTCACATATAATCGTGGGACCGACCGTATAGGATTATTGGGATGACGGATTTCACCTTTTACTGAAATAATTAAAATTTTTAATCAACAAAGATGAATTTAATAAATTAAAAAATAATGTAAAATAAAATATATAATAAAACTCATGTATTAATTTTATATATTATTATAACAATATTTTTCAAGATGGCATGTTTAGAAAATATTAAATAATAATTTTATTATTAACGGTATCAAATACATCACATTCAATATACACTAGTAAATAATTATTTTCTAAAGATCTTAAACTTATTTTATTTCACAACTATATACAATAATTTTTAAAAAATATATTTCATAATTATAATGCATCAATACTTTTATAATCCAACTCTAAAAATTCAAAAATACTTTTAAAAAATATATACTAAATTTTTTAAAAATTTCAACATTAATATAGGTTAATTTTCACAATTCAAAATTTTAAATTTCAAATTTAAGAAATTGAAAACAAACTTAAATTCAAAAATTTTAACCTCAATCTTTGATTCTAATTGAAATAACGGTCTGTCGATCCCAAAACTATTTTTCTTCAATATCTATTCAAGAACACAACACAACTCAATCAATCAAAGTTTAAAGCTTTTGATCCTAAATGCCCAAAAAATCAAACCAGTAATTGAAAACTGAACACTTCCACTCACTGCATCGAGAGTGACAGAGCTACCCTCCTGTATCGTGACCAACTGCAATTTCCCGATTTACCTCCTCACAAATAATCGAGAGACCGATCGTGTGGGACTGCTAAGGTGGCGGATTCCACCTTTTGCAGAAGAGAATGACAGAGCTACATCGAGAAGACTAATAACATGGGAAAACCTTCTATATTGAAACATCACCTTCCGGTTGAAAATTAGGAACAAATTCTCTTATTATAACATAAACTGAAATAACAAATGCATGATCTATCAATAGGTTCAAAAATTTTCCCTGCCCAATGAAATAGAACCTAAATCAAGCAGTGCCTAGTTAACTAATAGGAGGATATGTCATGTTTGGCAACTTTTGGCCATGAACAAACGAACTGAACACGCGAAGAGCTCTAGCCGGTTGCGCAAATGGAACCATGTGAGATGCACCTCTTACAGTCGCAAAAGTTAACAGGTTACCATACTCGATCACCCAACCACCAACCTTGCAAGTCACAATGAGAAGAATGCCCATTAGCATGGATACAATATTTCCCGAGCTACATGCTCATAATCTCCAAGAGTTTCAAATGCATCTTGCAACATCTATCATGGTTTCTAAAGTTGCATTTTAATGTGCATTTGAGACTGACCAAGGATGTTTTCATTACCTGACCATTGTGTAACCAAGCACCATAAGGGACGGTAACGCCAAACTTTAGGTGGTGTGCCAATTCCCGAACTAGTGTTCTAGACCCGAGAAGTGGCACAACTGAATCTTGGTCACCACTGTAGAGTAGAGAACAAGAAGCAAATGATAACAATATCACAATGAAGAGAGGATGTTACTAGAATGTTCAGAACTGCGCTATCGATAAAAAAAGACTTTACCTGAAAATCCAGACTGATATTTCATGCTTTATTATTCTCTTCAGCAATGGCAAGATGTTGATGTTTCCATCTGCATCGCTGTAGTTGAGGAGGCTGGCAGGATCGAAATCAGCAAAAAGTCAAGAAAGAATTAAGCATAGTTCTTAAAGCTTATTATCAATATGTTTCTATTGTCGATCTAACATGGACAAGTAAATGGGTTCATAGCCAGATGAGCACAAGTGAAACTCAAACATAGGGCACGAGTGATTCACTTGAAGTAGACGAGACTCGACTGAGATGGTTTATATTCTTGCCAAGGCAATACAACATGACTAGAGTCGATTCAGTTTGGCTGAAGTGCTTCACTAGACTTCCTGAGTTTGAACCTCCTTTTTCTGTCACTCGCTAGGGCGATTGAGGTCACATGTAGCCAATACAATATGTGAATTATCTCCAATATGCGTATTAGAATCTATTAATTTCATGAAAATAGCAAAAAAAATTTCAAAATAATATCTACAACTTACCCGCTGCACATATTCCAAGAATATGGCAATTTTGTCCTGTTGGCATGCAGAGCCAGCTGAACTTCCGGGAGATTGAAATAGAACCTCCTTTCCAATGACATACATACATCAACCCCGACGCTCATCTTTGTAACCTGAGGTTGGCAATCAAGCAAATGCAATAAGAATTCAAGTGGTAATGACTTTCTGATAGTAAAACTAGAAGATTCGGGGAATAGTTTGAACAGCAAATATACATATTGTCGTAATCTCAGTTCCTGCTCCATGATTGATGGATAACAAACATCTAGAATCACATCGTATTCATTGATGTAATCTCCGACAATAGCATTTGCCTTCTCAAGGGCATCATTGCATACTTTGCTGACATTGTGGGGAGTACCAAAGGTATAGTCTTCAAAATCACATTGATTCATGATTGTCAGGCCTATCTCATCAGAAATCATACCATGCGACCAAAAGAACTCATAGGTTGCTGGAGCATCCCTATCAAGCTTCAGAAGTGGATTGCCAATCTGAGTCATGAGAGAGCTGTTTGTGTTTAAATTTTTTTTAACTGTATATACAAAGTCATCGAACAATCCATTAGAAGAAATCATTTTCTTACAGCAACTCCTTTAATCTTGAATTTGAACCCTGTAGAAAGCTGATTATGATTGAGAAGAACATTTGCCAGTTGTGGTATGTAGTGCCCTAAAACAATTTAAAAAACAGTGAGGAAGTACACGAAAACTAGAGAATTTTGTAAAGGTGTTCAGTTGTTGACCTGCATAGCTTTCTCCAGTGAGAAACAAATCCCTCGATCTGAACTCTGGAAACTTGTCATACCATCGTAACAGGAATGTATACATGTCATTGGCTTCCAACATGAGATAAATATCATCAGACGAAATATGGACGGGAGATAGTGTTCTTGGTTAACAGAACATTAGCAAACAGATACTTAACTAAAAGCAATGAAATAAAGGACAAGGTTTAATATTTGGGTATAAAACCTACCACTTGATTCATCCCCGCAAGTATAGTCAGAAGTTGTATTAGAGTAGGACCATCCAACACCGGCAGGAGATTCAACAAAAAGAAGATTTGATACTACGATATTGAGGAATAAACATCAATAAGTTGACAAGAAAAGTATTCATGGAAATTGTTCTACATTGGCAAACAAAAATAACAGCACCTTTGTTCCAGGAATCTTTGTTCCTACGGAGACCTCGGCCATTTCCCTTTGGAAAGAATGGACCTAACTCAGTAAAAGCACCACCTCCAATCGATGAACAACCTGGACCTGCATATAGCATCAATTTTAGACATTATGACCGCCAATCCATTTCAAGTTATCACAATTGGGCAAGAAAAATTCATTCAAAAGATGATGCAAGCCAAGACACTATTTAATTTGGTGGAACTTCAGGCCATGACAAAAAATAGCATACCCGAGGCGAAGCAAATAACCATTTTGGACCTTTCCAAGATGAGGGCATCATCAGGAAAAAATATGTATCACGAATCATGGGGCATCAGCAGCAGGCTTGTGTGCAAGGGTATATGTATCCTAACTATTTGGAGTTAGCTATATGAATAATATCCCATATCAAGTATGTAAGGGTATATGAATGGTAACATCTTTTAGTATATTGACTAATATTTTATTTGAACTCCCTTTACTCCTTGAACCTTCCACTCTAATGATATACTCACTTTTTCTAACCATTATCTTTGTCTTCTTTGAACATCTTCATACCATCTTAATCTATATTCACTCATTTTTATCATCTATTTGACTAACACCTAAATGATGAAATTATTTCTTTCACTCTCAAATAGTCTTGTTGATGAAATTATTTCTTTGTTATAATCACTACAACACAGATATGTTTCCTTAAATTTAGTTTAACATTTCTTTATCATAAAACATAGCCCACACATTATTCCATTCCCTCAATTGCACCAATTACACAATATGAGATTTGAGAGCAGCCAGCATAAGATGCTTCAAGGATTCTTTCAATCTCTTGTGCTCTAGGAATTAATGGTTGCAACAAGGCCCCTAATATGCGAACATATCCAAACAAAAGTTCTCCACATTCTTTTTTGTTAGTGTGTGCACCTATGTGCCAAGACACTCTTATGTATTTGTGGATAATTATTTCATAAAGGCAAGTATTTATCATTAATCATTTACTTTTCTATACGTATGTGATTAATAATAAAGTTCCACAGATTAATGGTTATATTAATCTGCAAACAGTCCTTGATCAGATAAATATCTAAAGGGGGTATAGATATCTAGATCAACGCTAAGTATAACTAGGTCAAGATAGACGAGAGATGGATATCCAAATTGTACTTGGGGGGTGCCTCAAATTTAGAGGTACGCTGGACACGACCCGCTTGAGAGGAGAACACATATTAAGCTTCATTGGTCATTCCTCTTATGAACGAGTGTAACAAATCTTTTGACTTGAGATCTTCATTTATTCTATGCGTGGAATTATGTACTTTGATATCGTTAAAAGTAGTCTTTAATTGGATTATGATTCATACAATTGTTGGGTGTATGACAAAGTATAGAAAGAATAGTGTTGAGTCAATATAAGATTCATTGCTCTCTTGGATTAGAGAGTCAACATCCTGGTTGCTTGATAGAGATATTAATGACTTGAAATTCATAGCCATGGGGAATGATTTATCATTCAAGAGGAATTTATTGGATCTTGAAAATAAAGTAAAATAATTAATTGGTGATGATATATAGTGCACTGAATAAATTGGAATATAGTCTAGATGAAGAAATTGAATTACACAGTAATCGGTTCATAGTGGTTTATAGTTTATGACTAATATTTTATTACATTGGATGACTAAAAACTGTTGCTAGACGGTTACCTTAGTCTGTGTATGGATTTACACTGTCTTCGTGTATAAAACCTAAAGGGTCGCATGCATAGCACATAAACATAAACAATATCTGTAATTGATTATTTTAGTGGATACTAAAATTAATCAATTTATTATTTCTGAATAAGAATTAATTGAATTATTAATTAATTCTAAAATATTGGAAGCTAGAACGGATCAAGATCAAATATGATTTTATTTGATCCAAAAAAGAGAGAATTTGGATAGCCACAATCATGATGATTCTTGGAGAATTAATAAAGAGTCCCTCTTCATCTTCTTGGAGAATTATTGAAACCCAAAAACTCTGCATCTTCCTTGTATTAATGGAGACTCTTCATCTTCTTTGCATGAGGCTCTTCATCTTTCTCTTGGAGGTTATAAGTAGCGACCCTTGAAAGACGAGACTAGAAAGAAGAACAAGGATATAGAGCTCTATCTCCACTTCCCTTTCTTCCATCGAAAGAGATCCATAGTACTTCCAAAAGATTTTATCGATCCAAGAGGGTAGCACCTAGGGGATCGTATCTAGAGGAGTCACACGTGGGGCTCTCACTTGTTTGTGTTGTCATTCACGATTGTCAAGAAGTACAAAGTATGTTCTTCATTTTATTTTGTTTAAAATTATATGTACCATAAAGATCCATGTTAATTTATAAATATATTCCGCTGCGCTTCTGATCTATTATTTTTAACTTTTCTAAAGTGTTCCTTACATTTCATGAAAGAGAAATTGAATTATTGAAACTACAGAGAGAAAAAACTAAATCAAAGATGCAACATAACGTGCAAGAATATCTTCATTTCGTAGATATATAATAACTAGTTAGATCAATTTTGTAGTTCTCTTGATATAATAAATTAGTAGAGTTCTGATTTCATTTGTATTCTTCTAGCTTCTTTATTAAATTATATATTGGGATTCAATCTAGTTAAAGCAATTGGCCCAAAGAATGGTTCTATGTTTTGATTCAATCTACTTTTTTGGTTGCATCTAGCTTATGTTTAAAGATTTAAAAAAAATAAAGCAATTCGGTGCACAAAACTCCCGTCAATGCGAGATTCCAAAGAAAGATCGGAATACATTGGATCTATTGTACACAACTTTACCCTGCATTACAAGAGGCTATTATATGCGATTCAAACCCGTGACCATAAGATCACACGACAACAACTTTACCATTGCGTCATGGTTCCCCTTCAAAAACAACAAAAATATAATCTTTGGTGGATAAAAAGAATATTTTAACTCTTAACAATTCTCTTCATATTTTAAAACTTTCAACGATTAAGATATTAAAGTGTGAAATAAATGTAGAGAAAAATAAGTAATTGATCACAATGCTAATACAAATATGTAGCATGGTTTGAAGACTCCCTACTACATCAAACAACCCTTATATAAACCCTAAATCTCCAACGATCCACTAAAACACTTTTTTATATAAGGAAATAGAGAAAGTCTTTACATTGAAAATAAACTTCACTGACTCTCCTCATAACAACAAACACATTATGAAGGCACACAGTGCAAACACCCTCGACTAGAATTTTCCTAGTTGAGACTTTCCTCGATCTAGATTTTTCCTAGCTCGAAAGCTCACTTGATATAAACTTTCCCTGGATCACACCCTCTGGCTTAAGCTAGATTTTCCTAGGTTGAGTCGACCATCAAGTATCCTTGCTCATCTTCCTATGACCCTCCTCGAAGGATTAGACAAAACCTTATTGCTAGAGATGTTCTAAAGCAATCACATTGTCTAGACGATATGAAATTACAATAAGATTAAAACCTCTACCTTACCCCTCGAGGTGAGAAAAGACTTACCAAGAGTTATCAGAAAATACGGATGAATCCATAATTTTTGCTTTTCCAACTACTTGGTGATCTTTTTTGTAGTTCAACATTGATGGGGGATGGCTACAAAAGTTTTTGTTTGAGCATTGATGCTAACAACACCAAAATTTAATTTTAAATAACGCCTTAATAGTCATTTCCAGAAACCAAGGTCATCCTATAAAACCTTATAGGTCGATCTAATTCCAATTTTTTGACCTTTAGAACCTAAGTAAAGCCCACTATTTTTTTTGCCTTTTAGAAACCTTTATAAATTGGCAAAGAAGTATGAATACAATTTAAGCACAAATTGCCAACTATAAAATCAATACAAAAGTAGAGTAGTTGCTCAAATAAGAATCATAAAGACAATAAGAATATAGAGTTGCCGAACCACTTGATTCCTGAAGAAAAATTTTTGGAGGAATGAAGAGCACAAGGAGCGTATAAAATGATCTCAATGTATTTTTTGATGTTTTTTGATGTTGTGAAGTTCCCAATGAGACTACTTTTATAGGTGTCTTCTGGTCGACCTGAACCCTTATCCGGTCAACCGGACAAGCGATTATTCGATGTCATTATTTATTGATTATCCTCCTTTCGATATCTCCTTCCAATCACTCCACTTATCTGATCATCTAATTTGCCACATCACCATTTGACTCGAACTGAGTACTAATTGGACCATCTGATTGACCAAGACTGTTGTTCGGTTGTCTAAAATCCATTTTTGACGTTATCACATTATTAGGTCGGCTAGAGTTGTTGTTCGCTAGCCTAAACATTTGATCAACTAGATACCATTTCTAGTCCCCTAGAAATAAATTTTGAGTTAACTGTGTTTGAATTTAATTTTGAAACTCCTATTGATTTCTCAGTCAAGTCAATTGCCTAGCGATGCAAGAGCTACCCATGTCCCAGATACAAGTACACTTCCTCATAGCCTTCTTTGTCAAAAGGTCCTCTCCTAGACATGCCTTTTGCCTAGTCAACCAAGACTTTTTACCTTATCAAATTTGTGGTCCAAATGTTGACCCATTTAGACTTTTCTTGCCTGACATCTAGTGGATTTACTTACCAGATGTCTAGTTTGTCAACCCATCTAGATTTCACCTGCCAAATATATGATTCATTGACCCATCTAGACTTCCCTTGCCTAGTGTATGGTCTTGCTCTAACCTATCGGAACTTTACCTGCTTAGTAATTTACTACACTTGCACACTCGACACATATATTAGAATGTGCATGACTTTAACTCTTTTTCATATATCAAAACACTGATTTGATCATCTGGTGTTACCTGCACTAACAAGTTGATCCAATAAGACTATAGGTCAACCTTATTGGTGTAATCATGATTACTGAAGTGGTCAATGCAATCATGACTCCAGTGTGGTTAAGTTTGATTAAGTTTGTTTTGATACGGTTGACAAAGGGTTTACGTTAGGTTCATCTTGCGTTTTTGATACATGTTTCAAGAATACAAGTTTTGATAGTTTGCACTTGAAGCTTGTAAAGTTGAGACCGTTTGGTCAAGTTTGACCATTGATTAGAAGTCTAAGATGTCAAGGTCAACTAGGATCTTAACAAGGTAGGCAACTATTTTGAAATAAGATACTCTCTGTTTGGTTTGAGTCAACTAAAGTTTGGCCTAAGCAACCAAACTTATGATGGTTGGCTCGTAATGGTTATTTCAATCGATTGAAAACATTCACAAAATTAGTCGTTGCAAGATAAGATTACTATCTTATATGTTGGAGTCAACTAAAATGGTTTATAATTGATTAAAAGCTATACCAATTGATTGTGATGGTTTTCTAGTTTACAAGGATAGCCATCGATAGATAAGATTGTGACCTTAACCTATAAAATTTTCTGCACTCAGATACAATCAACTATAGGCAAGAAAAATCAACTAAAAAGGTGTTTAAGTCAACTAGAATGCTTGCAATTAACAAATAAAGGTTTCCATATTTGAATTTCAATTGATGAGGGGAAATTTAAGTCGACTAGATTCAAGCAACGCTTATAAATCCATGCTGAGATTCAAGACTAAAATAGAGGAGCAAAGGAACCTTATTGTCACTCAATTGTGTACATCATCCCTTTTGCTCCTAAGTGCTTCTAATGATTCTCAAAATTAGAAATCATCAAAGCTTCAACCCATATTAGGATTTTAGCTCTCGGTAACTCTTCTCTTATGCTCACGTTCTTATGTTCTTTTTATAAGATAAGACATGTTATATAAAGTTTCTCCACCTCTTGAAGGAGAATTTTTCATAGTGGTTTTCAAGGAGTAATTCTCCTAACAAATTAGTAGACTATAAAGTAAAATAAGGGAGTATTAACAACATCAAAATATTTTAGTAACATTTTTGTGTTTGTTTTCATGGAGTGATTCACCTAACGAATCAGTAGATCGTGGAGAAAAAGGACCACATCAAAATATTTTATTAACATCTTTTTGTGTTTGTTAGCCTAATGACGTAGGAGGATCCATATATTCTACTCCACATAGTATGGTAAAAGTTTGATTGTTATTGTTGTATCTTTATGCGTTTGCTTTTCGATTGTATTTATATCTCTTATATTAACAAACACAAAAAGTTTTATTAACCACTAACTTTATTTATTAGTTTTGTACTTGCAAGGATAAAATATTTTCATAAGACTTTGTAGTTAACTATGCTTAGTGTGGAGTAATTATGGGATGGGTGACTTCCTTAGAAGCTCTATCTAGGAGTTAGATTCTATAATGGGTCAAAGTTGTGAGACCAAATCGTGTTTGTCTTTGACACACCACCTTGAAGTTTCCTAGTACATAGTATGTTAGAGGCAAACACAATCAACTATGATGGTACTTTTATTACTTAGTCAGGCAGAGTTGTTGCATCCATATTTAGTTATATAGTAAAAACTAGAGATGATTCTCAAATAAACTATAGATGCTTTCTCTTTACTTTCAGATTTCTTAATTTGAACTGCTAAGCGATATAGTCATTTCATCTTCAACCAAAATATTACTTTCATGTAAAAACAAGGGAGCAAACAAGAATGCCTGTCTAGAAACTTTGAAAATGTGCATGAATCTTTAAATAAAAAAAACATCCAAAAAATATCAAACAATGCATGACATTTGGGATGCAATTAATCTACTAAGGGACTAGATTTCTTGATAACGAAAGTAAAGAGAAAGCAGCTTGCTGTTTCTTTTGAGAAAAACCAAGCAAGTGATAGGCCAACCAAGCACTAGTGTAGGCTCATAAAGTATGCTTTCACAAGCAATGCAACAGTGATTAATAAACTAGTAAAGCTTTAGCCCTTGACACTCCTTCAAATGAACAACCGCGTTCATCTTTATCCAGATGACTGGCAATAAAGATCGAGTGCCATGAGAGATCAAATGGAGCAAAACAATGGGGGAAACAAACAATAATGGCACAAAGATTAGATTTTGACAGGAAAGGGCGAGAGACGCAAACCTCCGTTGAGCCAAAGAGCGAGAGGCTTCTTGTCGGCGTCGCCGTCGGCCTCGGCGAAGTAGTAGAACAGGCTCCTCCCTGCCTGCACGTCCACCTCCACGTACCCCGCGAACTGCCTGAACCCCACCCTCGGCTGGCCAGGCAACCTCTCCACCAAGTCCTCGCCCGGAAACCCCTCCACCATCGCCGCCACGGCCACCACAATCGCCGCCACTGCGCACAGCCGCTCCATGAGGCGACTCCCGAGAGAAAGACGCCGGCTTTGGCTTTGAGGTTTTGAGGCGCGTAGAATACGGGGGCCAGAGGGAGTAAATGCTACGGAGCAGTAGGTGAAGAAGGGAGGACTTGCGATAAAAGCTTCTGCCGCGATCAGTGACCAGTGGCCAGTGAACAGCTTGCTTGCAGAGTCCAAGCAGTGCAGGGCCGAAGCAGAGGTGGCAGGCAGTCCTTTAACGTTACGTGACACCGCGCCATAAAGAGAGAGATGCGGCAGGAAAAAGAGAGAGAGAGAAATAGCCGTTGGAGACAAAGGTTTTACGCAGGGGGACGCTTCATGCTCCGCCAACTGCAAGAAAAAGACAATGGCAAAAGGAGGGAGCGAGGGAGGGAGTGGCTCAAAGCGCGTGTTGAGGTAATGATGAGCAGTTTGCCCTGGATGATTACAGAGGGAGGCTGTATGTGAGTATGGTCCTGTCTGGTCTTTTCTTGGGGGAGAGTCGAGCGTTTCTGGTCAAAGGAAAAAACGTAGGGCAGGGAGGCAGCGAGGTCCATGGTGTGCGAGGGAGGCCTAGTGAAGAATATTTGGCATGTGTGATGAGGTCGATAGAGCATGCACGCAGGCGTGATGATGATGAAGATGAAGATGAAGATGAAGATGGTGATTTACACTGAAGCGGAAAGAGGATTGATATGATATTTATAGAAGCGGGGAGAATCTGATTTTGTTTGGATGGTCAAAAGACTTTCGGCGATTTTTCAAAAGACGCACGTAAAGTTAGAAAATTCTCAAACGTATACTATTTTAAAATATCAAAAAGTGCATTGATTCACCTTCTTATCCCTTCAGTCAGTATTAATTTTTCATACTCAATTTTTAAAATATATTACATTTAAATTATTAAATATAAAAATTATTTATATGATTTGAACGTATATAATCTCAATATTTTTTTCTTTTTATTATTTATTTCAGACTCTTTAAAAGTTATGCTGTCTGAAAATTTGGAGATGAGAAACGAAAAATGCAAAAATGGAAATGGAGAAATGGCAATAATGAAGTTTCCAGATTTTGGAAACGTACAAGAACCCCCTTCGTCTTCTCCGTCGCACCCACTGTTCCACCAGCCCGTCCGCTCTCATGTAGCGCGCGCAGCAGCTGCGCCCCCTTCCATCGTGTTCGGGCGCTGCAATCCCCCTGCATCGTCGCTACCACCGCTCTTCCCGCCTCCGTCGGTGCTGATCCAGCCTCCGCACCGCTGTATATCATCGCCATCACCCCGATGGCGTACTCCCGCCCCCTCCCTGTCATCTTTTCTACTGCTCCGGCTAACGCCGGTGCTGTCGCGGGGTGGCTCCGCACCTCCGCGGCGCCGTCCGGGACCGTGCAAAGGAGCTCTAGCGCTGCTAGCGCCCGCTCTGCGGTCGCGCCGTCTGGCCCCGACGCCGCTACGGCCTCCATTGGTCGTTTCTTGTAAGTGGAAACGTTTCTCAGCATTTCGGAAACGGAGACGGTAGTCTAAACGCTGTTTCCAGACAGCGCAGTTTAAATGTACTTCAATATTATACTAATTTTTAATTCAAACTTTTAGCTAAAGATCCTTTTTCTCTTTGACACTATTAGAGAAGTCTGAAAATAATAAAGGATAATATATTTGGACTCCTTAGCACTTTAGAAATTCATAAAATTTAAAATTAGTACAATCAAAGCTCTCTAATTCGATTAGTGGATTTTAATCAAAATCCATTTACAAATAGAATAAAGTTTGAAGAAGATAGATTTGATATCAAATCTTAATTTTGATTTTAATAGTTTAATTAAAAATAAATAAATTTGAGTTATATAAATCTACAAATGAAAGAGGAAAGGAAAGAGATTTACTTTGCACGAGTGGAGAGACAGATAAAGAAAGATGTTGAGATTGCATACAATCAATTTATAAAAATAATATTTATATTTAATAGAGAGATGTTGAGATTGCATATATCTCAATCATAAAAATAATTTGTATATTTAATCTTCTAAATGTGACATGCTTTGAAAACTAACATCTAAAAAGTTAATGTTAGCGGGAGGGATAAAATGGAAAGGTCACTGTAAATTAGTGTGTTCTTTAATCATTTTCAAAATATGGTATGTGATTTAAAAATTGTTCAAATCTATATGCACCTTTTTATAAATCATTGAAAGGCTTTTGATCTGTTGTAAATTTATTGATAAGTATATTTTTATATAAAAATTTTTTATTTTAAAATTATTATAGTAACCAATTAATAATTACATAAAACATTTTTATATAATTGTTTTAGTATGTTAATTATAATTTCTTAAACTTAATAAAAATCATTTTATATTGCTAAAAATCACTTTAAACTAATACACTATTATACAATAACAATTAAGTCTTATACCTAGTGGGTAGAACTGTCAAACAAGTCAACCAATGGCGAGGCGGACCAACTCACTAAAAATCCATCATACGACGGGGCAAAGCGAGCCCATCCACTAACTTGGCAGGTTTGAAAATCTCCAACTCAACCCAATCCAAGGCGGGTTGCGGGTTAGGCGGGCCAATCCACGGGTCTGTTAAAAAAAAATATTAAAAATTTTAAGTTTGGATTATAGTTTAAATTGATCAAGTTAAAATTTTTAAGTTTGAATTATACTTTAGACAGATCAAACCCACTAATTCATTGAATTTTCTAGTTTAATTTTAAAATTTAAAATAAATTAATAAACTTTCTCAATCCTGCGGGCCAATCTACGCGGATCGCTAGCCTAGGCGGATCAACTCATCTAAATCCATCTTAAAATGGATTGATAAAATTTTAACCCAACCTGCCTAAATTACTTGGCGGGGCGGGTCAATTCGAAGGGCCTAACCCAAATTGACAGCTATACTAGTGGGATCAATTATATGGATCATTTTACGTCATTAGGTTATATACCCTACTATATTATTTATATATATTAAAATAAAATTTTATTATATTATTATTATTATATTTTTTAATCTTTATCTTTCTCATTTAATTTGTGTATTTGATATAATTTCATGTCGTCTTACTCGAACATTTATTGATCATCTAAATAGATATTCATATTATATTAAACATATCTCTCGAAGTTTTTCTTCAATAAGTAAAATCTCGACTTTCATTCTAATATTTTCATTTTTATCTTGTCTATCCTTATGTGTCCGTACATCCGTCTTAACATCCTCATACTCATCTTTACGACTCTCATCGTCTGTCCGTGTGTTTAAGTTATAACCAACATTCAACTTCATGTAACACAACAAATCTGACCACCATTTTATAAAATTTCCCGTTAAATTTTAGAAATAATTTATGATCACAAAGAATTCCTGAGGCTCTCTTCCATTTTTAATCATCTTACTTGTATTCTATATAAGATATTTTCTCAACCCCTCCAACATTTTGTAAAAATTATTTTAAATAATTAAAACTCTCTGTTATAGATAACTTAGATATTTTCTATCTTAATAATTATCTTATTATGTTTAATATCACTAAACTTAAATTTCATATATTTTATCATTAATCTACTAAATCTAAAACTTTTCATTTCTAGTATTTTTCGTCAAGATTCAAATTTAAAATTGACTCCTTTACGTATCTCATCTATCAAATAATATCCAAATAACATGCACCATGTTAACGTGTCTTAGATGTGTCTAATGAGTGAGTTCATTCATGATTAGTATAAAAAATAAGGGCTTAGAGCTGCTTTTTTATGTAACCCTATCTTTATATAAAATACTTCAATTAATCTATCTAGAGTTTTCAGTCTTATCATTACATCCTCATACATATTCTTAATTATTTCAATATATATTGTGTTAATATTTTTTTAGAATTCTCTATATGATTTTTCTCATGACTCTATCGTAAGCTTTTTCTAAGTGAACGAATACCATGTGTAAGTTTTGCTTCTATTATGATTATTTTTTAATTAGTTGCCTAAGAAAATATATGGTTTTTATTGTTGACCTACTGGCCATGAATCCAAATTAATTTTCGATCATTATAGTTCATTTCATTAGTATTTTTTTAATTACTCTTTTCTAAAATTTCATAGTATGACTCATTAGCTTAAGACTCCTATAATTTGCACAATTTATACATCTTCTTCAATTTTATCTAAGAGGACTAGAGTACTTATCCACCATTGATTAGATTTTTTTTTATTTTCAACATCATATTAAATAACTTTGTAAGTCATTCAATACTTTACTTCCATAGATAAGTTCATACCTCTATCAGAATATCATTTAGTCCAATTACTTTTCCATTTTGCATCTCATTTGAAGCATATTCTACTTCTAAAGTTTAAATTCTGTGATGAAAGTTTAAATTTCTATACTCCTTTAACATATTTAAATTACCTAAGTTAAGTTAATCACTTAAACCTTTATTAAAAAGTTGATAAAAATACCTCTTTCATTGTTCTTTTATTTCAACATTATTCACTAGTGCCCTATTACATTCATTTTTAATGCTTCTTATTTAGATAAAATCTCATATTTTTCTTTCTCTCATTTTAGTTATTCTATAGATATTTCCTTCCCCTTCTTTTGTATCCAACTGTCGATATAAACGTTCAAAAGTTCTATGGGGTTCACTTATCACTTTTTTGGTCTCTTTCTTAGCTACTACATATTTGTTTAAAGTTTTTCTCTTTTTTACAAGTATATAATGATTTATATGCTAATCGTTTTTCCTTTACTTTCTCATTCCACAATCAAGATTCTTTATTTGATGACGTATATTTTTTTGATTCACCGAGTATACTCTTAGTTATCATTTTCAACTTTAATACTCATACCCTCTCTTTAAATATATTTTGTTTCTCATCCTTTAACTTCCACCACTTGATTCTAAGAGTCGTCCATATTTTTCTTCTATTGATATTATATTTGAAGTGCATATCTAACACTACTAATCTATGTTGGGTATTTAAATTTTTCTAGGGATGACTTTGCAATCTTTATAAATTTTTTTATCCTTCTTCTTAACTGTTTCGGCTCCTTGCCGACGATAGTCACGCCACCAGACAATATAAGGTCGCGTCAACCGGCAAATCCACGTCGACGAGAAGGGCCTGAAGAAGCAAACACTGAACGAACGGATTAGCAAGGCGCCGGGGAATCCCGACGTGGCCACTTCGACGCTCAAGTCAGGGACAGAGAAAAATGAAGTGGTAATGCGCGTAGAGAGAATTCAAGATCTTTGATTGTCATACCTGCGAGGTTTATATAGGGGTAGCGGGAGCGATATCTTTGGATCTCGACGTGGATAATTGGTGATGAGGGCAGGAACATCAGACTGCCTTCGTGATAGGCTCCGCATATCTGATAGTTTAACAGCGTGGGTTATCTTCTTTGGATGGCTGGGATCATGCGGGACTAAGTAGGGGGACTTGGTCTATAACCCAACTCTCATAGATAAGTTGCTCCACTTGATGAAAAGGTCAGCATGTCGATCCGTTGATATCCACTTCGTAACCTGAGGTCGGGAATGGCTGATTTGTATGTACGGTTGCGCGGCGCGGGTATATGATAAGCTCAGACAGGCTGATAAGCTGAACTAGGCACGCGCCGAGCTCCTTGTGGGAGTCGTAGCTGGAGGAAGTGATGCGAGGACCAGGTCATGAGGTAGGTAGATGATGTCAGGACTATGTCATGAGGTCGGCATACGATGCCAGGACCATGTCATGAGGTCGGCATATGATGCCAGGACCATGTCATGAGGTGGGCAGGCGATGCCAGGACCATGTCATGAGGTCGGCATGCGATGCCAGGACCATGTCATGAGGTCGGCATGCGATGCTAGGACCATGTTATGAGGTGGGCAGGCGATGTCAGGACCATGTCATGAGGTCGGCATGCGATGTCAGGACCATGTCATGAGGTCGGCATGTAATGCCAGGACCATGTCATGAGGTAGGCAGGTGATGCCAGGACTATGTCATGAGGTCGGCATACGATGCCAGGACCATATCATGAGGTCGGTGCTTCTAAGCTTATTGCGAGAGGACGGAGTTTATTCCCCATTGTTCTAAGTGTTGTGGCCCGTGGCGACCTTCTGAAGAGGTTTATCTGAAAACGACGAGGGGCTTATGGAGATTGTGAGGGATTGGTTTGCGTGCACCGAGGTTCAGAAGAGCTCGGTTTGTACTTTAAATTTGGTGCTGACCCCCTAGCGAGGTCGGCCATGGAATTTTATGAAAGATCGAACTTAGTATAGGGGTTCGAGGAGGAGATCCAACCTGATAGTGAGGTCGGATATTAGAGGGCGTATCATTATTGAGAGATTGCGATCTATAGATAGGAGTTATAAAGAGCCCACCTTGGATACCAAGGTATACGCTGACCTCTTGATGAGGTCGACGTTTCGCTAGATCACTAGTTGGCTTGGGGCTAAAGTACTGACATCGATAGGAGAGGAGGTTTGGGCGTTTTGTAAGAGATCTTCACATACTGTACAGAAGGATGAGCTCTTCTTAGGGAGGTCGGTTTTTCCTCCCTTCCTTATGACCTCGAGAGAACCTTGCCCCGTATTTATTCTGGGTTTTATTTATCCTCCACGTCTTCATGCCACGTGCTTTGCCATCCCCCTCGTCACCAGGCCACGCATTTCACCATCCTCCACGTCATCATGAACTGTTCTCGCCGGATCACAAGCCTCCCGACCTAGTTTAGTCGAAGGAGACGAAGTGCGACTGACTGAACTCGAGCTTAGCCGCTAACGCTTCTTTCGCTCTGATTTTAATGAGGCCTATGCCGGTAGGTTTTTTGCCTTATTTATCAGCCCCTTATGACCGTAGATTAAAAAATAGAGCATCAACGGTTGAGATCGACCAACCGTTTGACTTAAACCCTTCTTCCCTTCCTCGTCTTCTCCACTCGCTTCGACGGTGTTCAAACCCTAGTTCTCGCGCGCTCTGTCTCCCTTGCTTTCGCTCCTTCTTCACCCATGTCTGCCCTTCCTAGTAAGTCTGGTCTCTAAATCCTTTATATTTTGGCATTCCTGCTTCTTCCTTTGCTACCGACAAACCCTAAGGTTCCGCCCTCATCTTCTTCTTGTGGTCGGGGTTAATCCCCCCCCTTGCTTTTCGTCTCTTTGCAGGTTTGGCCCGCCTGTTTTATTCTTCGTTCTCGACACTCTGTTCCCCTTCCATGGAAACCCTAGCACCCTGGTATGAGACCGAGACTTCCTTGCTCGCCTCCGAGGATGACGAGATACTCCTCCGGAATCAGTACGGCATCCCTGTTGGGGTGTATACGATTTTTCAAGACTTTCTCATCAATCCCATCCGACCATAGGATTAGAATGCCTTCGTCCACCCAGCGGCCACACGAGCCTCCCCCTGGTTACATCACTTTCTTTCAAGGGCAGCTAGAGGGGGGCTTGCGTTTTCCCATTCCTCACTTCTTACAGGACTTAGCCACATATTTTCAGTGTTCTCTTTCTCAATTGGCTCCCAATTCCTATCGTCTGATCTGCAGCGCCTCCATCATTTTCCAGATTTATCAGGTCCCTTTCGATTCCCTGACTTTCCATTACTTCTTTTTCCCTAAGAAAGGTGAGGTCGGGGTTATATATTTCTCTGCTAGACTGGGTGTCAAGTTTCTGATAAGTGTCCGACCTCTCACAAAGGTTGGAAACATAAGTTTTTCTTTGTGAAGCCTCCTACTCCCTACACCTGGCCCACTGCTTGGAAACCTGCCATGCTTCCTCAACCTGTCTTAGGGTCATATCAATTCAGCATGTCTTTTGTAAATGCTAAAGAAACCCTATCTCATTTGTTGTTTGATGCAACCAAATTAGTGGCTAACGAAGCTCTCCTTTATCGGGTCAGCCTAAGCCCTAATATCATTTCTTTGGACGCTTCTTTGTGTAAGTCTCCTTTTTCTTGTAGAGTTCTTTTCAATACTAACTAATTTTTTCCTTTTATGATTGCAGATGAAGTTCTATTGAGTGCTTCTGTCAAGAAAAATCTGAAGTGGGACCTAACCACCACGGATAGTTGGTGGGTCTCTGAAGATGCTGCCGGTTCCTCTGGTGCTACCCCAGAGTAGGGGGATTCTGCCGCTGCTACTGAGCCAGGGAATTCTACAGCTGCTGAGGAGTCGAGGACCTCGGTCGTTGCTACTGCTGAGGATGGAGTACCCCAGCTGGCCCCTTCCGAGGACCTTGTCCACTTTTACGTCTCTCTCGGATCTTTTGAGGGGGAGACTTCAGACACAGTCGTAGAACTGGTCCCTTCTCCACCAGTCGAGCTTCCGGCAGAGGCGTCAGTGCCTGAGATTCCCACTTCTACCACAGTCAGGGAAAGCCGCTCAAAGAAAAGGAGCAGGGAAGATGGGAAGGAAACTCCTGAAGTGCCAGGAGAACCAGAGACTATCATTATAGATGTCCCTGAGGCTGAGATCAGAGAGGATCGGGTTCCACCCTCTGCGTCAGAGCCTTTGGCCGTTTCTCCCCTGAGATCCCTCCCTCTTGAGCTCCGCACTAAACAGCGTCACGACAAAGGAAAATCCCCGGCTGCCTCTTCCGAGACTGCTTCCGTTCCCCTTGCTTCTCCAAGGCCTATTGCTTCTCCAAGGCAAGGGAAGAAGTCTCGGGTTGCCCGTCCCCCCCGTGCTCCTTCTGCTAGCTCAGAACCATCTTCCCAGACTGCTCCCGCGGGTAGAGTTGACAGAGCTTGTACTTCGGTGGAGGATTACCGCAGGTATGAGACAGAAGTCCTGCCCAAACTATCCAATGATTTGCTGTACTAGCGTATAAACGATTCACGGGGCAAGGTACGTCGATACTTCTCTTTCTTATTTCATGAATGATTTCTAACATTGTGGCTGCATTATTGTGTTTGTCCTTAGGTCTTGAAGGAGTACCAAGAGCTAGAACGTAGGGTCCCGCGCCTGGAGCTGGCTAACCGTCAATTAGAGGTGCAGGTGGTCGATCTCCAAAGCCAGCTAAAAAATTCTATCCCTGAAGCAGAGGTCTCCCAAGCCAGAGCAGCTGTGGAGCAAGCCAGATCTGCCGCAGAGAAGGCTGATTTGGAGGCTCGTGCCGAGGTTAACAGACTTTCTGCAGAGTCAGTAAAAATGAAGAAGGATGCCGAGCTTCGGACAAGTCAACTTCTTCAGTTAGAGCAGGAAATGCAAGTGTCTCAGGCCGCTAGGCAGGCCCTTCAGGGGGAGGTTGCTTCTGTTCAAAAGGAGAGGGACTACTATTTGCACTGATAAGGCCCCACACAGCCACAACTACATATCCACATACAACAATGAAAATGCCAAAGCACATCGATAGTACTCACAACAAAAATCCAACGACAAACTTTACAAACCACACATCGAAAATAATTCAGACGATACAAATAAATACCAACAAGAAACCAACGACTCCTGTTGCTGTGAGATAGGGGTAGTCCGGCAGAACTACAAACTTCAATATCCTTATATGCTATGTGAGGAGATAGAAAAAATCTCAGAGTCTTGGTGGTGAGTATGAAATACTCAGTGTGTACTAGATAGAAGTGCACAACATAAATATAAACAAGGATATCAAAAGTATACAGTCTCAATATGAACAAAGTTAAACAATTAGGATATGCAACAAATATATATAAACCAAGTGCAACAACCACACACATATAACAACAAGTGCAACAACCATAAATACAGTAAACAATGAACAACAAATGCATGCATGATCACTGTCTGCACTCACTACCCCGAGTCACCCACCCAGTGCAGTGAACTGAGGCGTACGACAGGACAACTGCACACCCTCCAACAACAGACCACTACACGTGAGTGGGGAGCGGTCACTACCTGCACTCAACATCCCTAGACACCCACAATATGTAGTGAACTGGGACGCATGACAGGAAGTACTCGCTCCAACAACAGATCACTACACGCGAGGGGGAGGGGGAGTATTCCAGGAGAGCTATCTAGCTAGTGCTAATAACACCCACACTGTGTAGTGTTATAATGTTCTCACGCACACAAGCAATGAGAGTCAACAACATGCTATGATGCACAATTCAATAGATAATCATTATATCTACCAGTGCATACTCAACATTAATCAGAAGAAGTTATTACAGATTAACAACGAACATTGAGACTGTATGGATGACAAATAGATCATATCAAGGTCAATGGTAAGTGTCAAGTAACGAATTAAGCAACCAATGAAATAAGAATAGCAACAAAATTATACTAAATCATGCACTACGAAAAGAAACCTGTGTTCACAAAGCACAGGAGTACCCACCAGGTAAGATGCACATCGAAATAAGAACCTCTCCGTATAACAAGATCCACAACTCAAGATCCTATAATTTACAAAAATGCAACACCCTCTAAATATAATATTATATTAAATTTTTACAACAAAATGAATCCCAATCGAATCTAAAGTTGATCTAACCAATTCCAACTAACCTAATTAGCACAACTCAACCATTAAATTAACCTAATCTAATCCACTTGACACAACTCAACCATTAATTAGCTACTATTAAATTTATTTGATTGCTTAAATTTTTATATTTTAAAGCTTGTTTAATTGACTAATATTATTCAAGAATAATTCACAATATCTATTCATGAATATTAACGAACTAAACATATATGTATTCAAGATTATTTATTTAATTTAATGAGTTGTTCAAACATATTCATTTAATTAACTTTATGTGTATTGAATGAATATAAATAAATTCTTACTAAGTCAAACATTAAACTTACTTATAAATATTTTATTCATTTACGACTATAAAGAAAACACACCCTTAAAAAGATAAATAATGAGTAAAAATCTCAACCTCACATTATAGATAAAAATCTATTTCTATATGAGAAGAGTGTCAAGCAAAAGAGCTTTAAATCCAAAGATGAACTTTGTCTTTACTATCAAATTCTTTTGATTTTTTTTTTTGGTAATCTAGGTATTCAATTTTTTGAACTGATTAATCTTGGAGGTGATCGGTTTGGTTCTACAGAAGTTTCTCATTAGTCATCAAGATAAATCTGAAAAGCATAAATGGATCTTGACGAACAATCCAACATTACGAGGCACCGCATGCATATGAGGTGCCCTATGTGAAAATCAAACCCTTGTTGTATATAGAGCTGTCAATTTGGGTTGGGCTTGTTGGGTTGACCCGTCCCACCAAATAATTTAGGCAGTTGGTTTAAAATTTTATCAATCCATTTTAAGGTGGGTTCGGGTAGGCCAACCTGCCTAGTCCTATAACCTGCGTGGGTCGGCCGGTGGAGGGCTTAAGTTGGTCTGCGGATTGAGAAATCTTTTTTTTTAATTTAAAATTAAAATAAAAAATTCAATAGACTAATGGGCTTGCCCCATTTAAACCATAATCCAAACTTAAAATTTTTAATATTTTCTATACTTTTTTTATTTTTTTAGGCTCATGGGTTGACTCGCCTAACCCGCAATCCGTCTTGAGTTGGGTTGGATTGGAGATTCTTCAACCTGCTAAGTTGGTGGGTTGACCCATCCCATATAATAGATTTCTAGTGGGTTTGCCCATCTCGCCATGAATTGGTTCGTTTAATAACTCTGGTTGTATAGGAGTTTATCATACCATTTACCATCACATTATGCTCTGGAGGCTCCTTGATGGTTCCTTTGGATCGAGTAAGATAGAAGATGATTGGAGTTATTTTCTTGCAAGCATTGGTGCTAAACCAAAAAGGCACTTTGGTTGATCAAAAGTCACTTGGGCCAACCAATATTTGTAAGAAAAATGATACGCTATATGAAAAATGTAGCATGAAATTCAACATGACACACTCAACTGCATGAATACGAGTCCTGCATTGGAATTCGCAATCATCACTCTCTCATTACATTTGTTTTTGTGCTTAATTTCATTAGGTCGGTATCGTTGTAACCGATCTTATACTTTTGTACATCGCTAACTCTCTTTCGTAAGAGGGGAGTTATATAGTTGATTGTCTATCGAAAATGATCATTTGATTGTGGACCTTGAAGTAGTAGCTTGTGGTTGTGAACAAAGTAAATCTCTACGTGCTCTGTCCTTGTGCTTTTTCTTTTTACATTGCATTCTATACTTCTCTGATCGCAAAAATTTACAAGTACTTTTTAAATTTAAAAAACACAACATACACACTATTCACCCCCCTCTAGCGTTGTCAACAATCCTACATTGAGGACTTAGCACGAGATGTCCTTGCAAACGAAGTGCAAAAGATAAATTCTTACATGAGCTATGAGAGTTGAGAAATTTTTATCCTAAGGAGAGGATATATTTCAACTTAGTCGAAAATGATCGGACTCAAGGTTCCAATTGACTAGTGAATTGAATTGACTAAGAAGTCGACTCAAATTGATCTATCAATAAAATTATAATTGAGTTACTTACATAGTCAGGCTCCGTGGTTCGTAAATAAAATATTTTTTGCTCGTTCCCAAAACCTTGCTATATCAGCCTAGCCACTTGATTATGAGCTTGCAATAACTATCTAACCGCAAGTTCATCATTAATTGTAAGTTTGCCTACTATAACGAGTGCCACTAACCTCACTCTTCTTTCTTTTAATTCTTCCTAAACTGACTGAGCTTAATGGTTAGAGTTGATTTATTCCTCTATTTAATCAGCTAAATTGGGGAATTAAGATTTGGTCCAAAGTAGACCAATGCCTTGATGATTTCTCCATCTAAAGAATCCACTATCTACAACCTACAATGCACCTACCATTTAAACATTATCACAATGCATTATGTCATAAGTGCACTTAACTTTTAAAAGTATCTAAAGGGACATCCAATTTTTATATTTATCAATACTATTTAATAATATTATTTTTTATCTAATTTTTATGTCGATCATCTATGTAGTAATAATTATAATATATATTTAATCTATTTAATATTGATAAATATTCAGGATTGTATGGTTAACATTTATATACTTTTATATTTTTATTAGAGAATGATATTTAAAATTAAGTGTAGTTTTTAGTAAACAATTTAAAAGTTGAATGTGACTTTTAGATATTTTTTAAAGTTGAGTGGGAGCTTTGTTAAATTGCCATGTGTTAAATTAATAAAGAGCGTTCCTCGCGTTCTCTTCTCTCCCTTGGGGCCGCTTCTTCTCTCTCCACTGCACCGCCCGCCCTGCTTCTCTATCGTCTCTATAAAACTCCAAGTTCAAAGCTCCAACGATGAAGAAGCTCCATCGGACTCCTCGGCCCTCTTTCCTTCTCGCCGTCGCCATGGCCGCCCTCTTCTCCCTCACCCTCCTCTTCCTCCTCCTCCTCCCCTCCTCGCTTCCCTTCCCCGGCGCCGCCCAGCCCTCTGCCGTCCGCCTCGCCTGTCGCGCCACTCGTTTCGCCTCCTCCTGCCTCGACGCCCTCTCCCTTTCCTCCGATCTCCAGTCCTCCCCCTCCTCCCTTGACCTCCTTCGCGCAGCCTTGCTCGCCCCCATCGACGCCCTACCCTCCGTCCGATCCCAGGCTGCCTCCATCCTCGCCTCCTCCTCCTCCACTCCCGCTCGGGCCAACGCCGCTAGGAACTGCATCGGCCATCTCGCTCTCTCCCTTCGCCGCCTCTCCGACTCCTCCGATGCCCTCTCCGCCGGCCGCGCCACAGACGCGCGCGCCTGGACCGGCGCTGCGCTACATTACCAGTACGACTGCTGGTCCGCCCTCAAGTATGTCAATTCCTCCCGCCGCGTCTCTGATGCCATGGCCGCGCTACTCGACCTGACTGCCCTCACCAGCAATGCCCTTTCCATGATCGCCGCCCTCCAGCGATATGGCCCCGATCTCTCCCTCTGGGCGCCGCCGCAAACTGAGCGCGACGGTTACTGGGGCGATCCCCCCGCCGGCTCCGCCCTCCAATCTGGCAGTTCCGCCCCCGCTTCCATCTTCCCCACCGCCCGCCCGCCCAATGCCACGGTTTGCAAGATCGGATCTTGCGACTACCAAACAGTCATGGAGGCGGTCGACGCCGCACCCGATCTGGGATCGGATCGGTTTGTGATCCACATCAAGGCCGGCGTCTACGAGGAGACGGTACGAGTTCCCTTCGAGAAGACCAATCTGGTATTCGTAGGCGACGGGATGGGCACCACCGTCATTACCAGTTCGCGAAACGTCGGCCAAAACCAGGGCGTCGTCACCACCTACGACTCTGCCACCGTTGCTGTCCTAGGCGATGGCTTCGCTGCCCGCGACCTCACCTTTGAGAATAGCGCTGGCCCCGGCTCCCACCAGGCGGTTGCCTTCCGTTGCGATAGCGACCGCTCCGTGCTCGAATCGGTCGAGTTCAGAGGACATCAGGACACCCTGTACGCGCACTCCCTCCGCCAGCTCTACCGCAGATGCCGCATTTCCGGCACGTTGGACTTCATCTTTGGGAATTCCGCCGCGGTGTTCGATCGTTGTAGCATCGAGGTGGTGCCGCGCGCGGAAGGCCCAGCTAAGGCCGGAAGCAACCCGGTGGCGGCCCATGGGCGAACTGATCCGGCGCAGGCCACCGGATTCGTGTTCAATGGGTGCTCGATCAATGGGAGCGCGGACTACCTGGCCGCGTACAGGAGGAAGCCAGGGGCTCACCGGGCATACCTTGGGCGGCCGTGGAAGGAGTACTCGAGGACGGTGTATGTGAATTGCTATATGGGGGAGGTGGTGATGCCCGAGGGGTGGTTGCCATGGAAGGGAGACTTTGCGTTGAGCACGCTGTTCTATGGGGAGTATGGGAGCCGGGGGCCGGGGGCGAATCCGGCAACCAGGGTGAAGTGGAGCTTCCAGATACCGGAGGAGCATGTGGCCTTGTACTCCCTAGAAAATTTCATTCAAGGGAATGAATGGGTTCCATCCGAGCAGTGAAGGATTCATGAATTGGGGGAGGCTGGTGAGCAATTTCTAATATCTGCTTGATTTCAGGTTTTGTTCTACAGGATCAACGATGGACATTCTCATTTCTCAGGGCATCTGGTGCGAGGAACTCATGGCCGGCCGTCTGAACTGACAAAGTGAGTTCTCTTTAAACTCCATGAATAATGTCTTGATTGAGGATAATGAGTAGAGTATTTTAGGTAAATGAAAATGGCTGTCATACAATACAATGGTTTGAGATCAATGTTTCGAGATAGCAGCATAGAAGCCTTTTCATAGGTGGGATAGTTTAAGACAGATCAGATGTATCAAACATCTCCCCTGTGGTACGTGAAAACTTGGCCATGTCTTGCCATAACATGGCTGCCTAAGTATGAAAGTTTCTATCTCTATTTTGAATGAATGTCTGGCATGGAAAAGGCCGGTGCTTCACGGCCGAAGCTTACTTACCTCAGGACAAATTTTACCACTTACCGAATAGGGAATGAGTCTTATTTGAAGATTGATTTTTGTACTTGAAAAATACCACCCTTTACCTTAGTTATTGCCGCCAAGAAACTTGCTTAGCTAGCAGCCTAGCACTACCTTGAAACTATGTATATTGAATGATAGCAAGTGCACAAGCCTTTGGCACGTATAAAGCTTGTGTATATATTACACTGTATTGAAAGTTCTTGTAGTTGAATTTCCGACACAATATCTGAACAAAGTTTAGCAAAAGCTAATCTATCTGAGATATTGAAAGATGATCCAACATACATCGGCTGATTGTTCCAAATAACATTGAGGAAATAAACACAAGGAAAAACACAGTAGTATTGGCCAACAAATTCAATGCAACAGGAACTCAAAATAATATATTGTTGATGAATTCAGAATGTTTTTGGCTGTATAATTGCTTGTCTTATTTTTGTTGCAGACATGCTTGAGATATTTGAATTGTATGTATCATGGTGGTTTTTTAGCACCTCTTTTCACCCTTATTCTTAGGGTTGTAAATGAACCGAACGTTTGTGAACAAGTTTGGTGTTCAGCTTGATAAGAATTTGTTTATGTTCGTTCAATACACACAAGATCAATTAAATAAACAAGCTTGAACAACTCGTTAAACTAAACAAATAAATTTGAACACATGTGTTCAGCTCATTAATATTGATGAATAACATTTGTGAACAGTGTTCGTGATCAACGCTTGTGAACAGTATTCGTGAACAACGTTCGTGAATAGTATTCGTGTGAACAATATTCGTGATAATGTTCATGAACAACATTTATGAATCATGTTCATTAATAAAATTTTTATCAACATGTTAAATAATGAATGAAAATTTCAAAATAAATAAATAAATTTGTATTATCAAGTTCAATAATCAGTCAAATAAGTTTAAAATGTAAAATTTTTAAACAATCAAACAAGCTTGAATTGAGAACTCGATAATATCTAAACGAACTAAGCTCAAGCCAAACTTGAACTAAGCTCAAGCCAAGCTTGAACTAAGCTCAAGCTAAGTTTGAACTAAGCTCTAGTTCATAAAAAAGAAATTAAGCCAAATTTGAACAATCATTTCAAAAGCTTGGTTCATTTTATACTTGACTTAGTTATCTTATCAAACAAGCTTGAACATTATAAAGTTCAGCTCGGCTTGTTTATAGTCCTATTTATCCTAGGGAATTGGGAGTTGTTTTGGTACAAGAAGATTGTTACTGGCGATTTGAGATATCACTAGATTTATAAGAATCAATATTTTGTTACCCTAGATGTCATTTTGTATGGAATAACATGGGTGAAGGGTGAACTTACGTTTTCCATTGTAGCAAAAAAGGTGGAATCCACCACCCCAGCGATCCCACATGGTCGGCTCTACAACCATCTGTGAGGAAGTAAATCAAGAAGTTATAGTTGGCCACTGTAGGGGAGGGCATTTTTCTCATGCATTATCATGAAGCATTTTCAAGATAACCTCTTAGATGTTCCTATTCTCATGAAGCATTCGTGATGAAAGAGGGTACTAGGGATGAGGCTAAAGGTGCTATATCCATATAGCATTGTGATCGAGATTTAAAATTTTGAATCGTGTAGGAGTTTCAATTTATGATTGAAACAATACAGTTTCAGTACCGTATCATGCTGTGCCGTGTCGAAATCGTTTCAATACTTTTTAAAATATAAAATATTTTTATTAATATTTAATTGTTATAAATGTTTAGTATTATGTTATATTTAAGATATTGAATGTTGAGTTCAAGTTTTGATATTATCTTATAGATATTTGATGCTTATTGGATCTTTTGTTTGAATGTATAAATTTAAAATCTATATTTTTATTATTATTGCACATAATTTAATAGTTTTAATTACAATTTTATTGCAAAGACATTCAGTCTAAGAGTTTGCATTTACAATGGTGATGAAAATTGATTTTTAGTTTCAAGTTTAATTGCAAGGGCATCAAGTTCGAGTCCGTGTATTATAATGGCCATGATTTTCGATTTCGACATTTTTAGATATATTTTGATGATTTTAAGGATTGATTATGTTATATTTTTTGAAAACTTTAAATTATTTATGGATTAATGTAATTTTTTATTTTGAGAATATGTAAAAATATTGTAAACTCCGCCTGTGATAAGTTTACCTTATCATTGCCGGTCCCAAGCCCGGATAAAGGAGGAGGGTTGCGTTAGGTTGCCAGCCAGCGTTAAACTAAGGCAAACACTCATGAATGGATCCATT
>NC_133864.1:2487935-2535435 GCF_044706935.1 Curcuma longa
AATATTGTATAAATGTTTTATTGTATAGTAAAATAATAAATGGATAAGGATTGATATATTGAGTATAATAATTCTTGAATAATAACTTTAATTCTTGATCTCTATTGATATTATAAAAGTTAGAACATATAAAATCTTTTAAATATTAAATTTTATCTTATTTAAAAATTTTGTATTTTAAATATATATATATTTTAAAATAAATAAATAAATAAAATTAATATTTTAACAATTAGAATTAAATAAAAGTCAATTTAGAATTAATTGGAGTCCACTATATAGACACATTAATACATTGAATTTATCTAAACTTAAACTAAATTTATATTAAAAAATTAATTTAATTAAAATAGTATTAGAGTTATATTATATTAATTAATTAATTTATCTTTCCTAATTATCTATCTTCTTAAAGAAGTTTTTTTTCTCTATCTTTGAAGAAATAATTTTTTCTCTAAGAAAGAAATTAACAAAGAAAAAATATTTTTTTCTAATCTTTGAATTTAAAAATAAGAAGGGAAAAATAAAAAATTTAAAGAAAAAGAAATTAATAATTAAAAAAATAAAAAATCAGTTAAAAAGTAAAAAAATGAAATAAGAAAAAAAAAAGAAAAATGTTGTCGCGAGGTCACGGGCTCGTGGCGTCAAGCCGCTACCTTGAGGAGGTCGTGCCAGGTAGTGAGGCATCACGAAGGTCATGCAAGACATCACGGAGGATGCGCGTAGCCTTGTTGCCTCGTAGTGACCTTGTTTGACTGTGGGGCCTCGTGCGAGGCCTTGTTGCCTCACGGTCAAGTAAGGTCGCCACGACATCGCGCGACATTGTGGAGGGTTGACCATGGGACCTCACTGTGGCCTCATGCGATGCCTCATTGCCTCGTGGCGGCCTCGAGAGTTTCCGCCCTATGCCGATGTCGATCGGCGGATGGAATGGTATGTTCCACCAATACCATTATGCTCGTTTCTGTCCGTGCCAACTAATGGTGTAGCCAGGATTTTAATTGCCTTAGGCTTCAATTGTTGGGCTACATTGGGCTTTAGACTGCACTGGACTGGATTGACTGGGCTGCACTGTAAAATAATATATTGGTTTTAATTGCTGCGCTGCATTAGGTTGAAGCCCAGTATAACCCAGCCCTAGCTACACCATTGGTGCCAACAAGTATGAAAATTTACACCATGATTGTGACATTCTAACCTCTTGCAATACCACTCCTTAGGATGGTTGGTGCTACAAAATATGGCTAAAAATTCTCTGCATCTAGTGAATAAAATATAGCGAAATACTTCTCTATAATGCACCAGCTAAGATATCCACCAACTCAGTGGTAAATTAAATTAGCCCCCTTGCTTTGAGCAAGTCTCGAAGGATGCTGACTCTCCTTAAGGTGGTTTTCATTGATTTGATCTGCAATTTTCAAAGTTAGATTTCGTTGCTGCTTTTCATCTCAAAATACATTTTGGTTGGTTATTAGATTGAGTTTCTAGGTGGATGGCTTGTACCTCTAATCAGCTGTTGGTGAGTTAGAGGAGGGCTCTAAGCCAGAGTTCTCCTGTGAAATTATGCCGTTTTAAGGAGGAAATTTTGAGAGGGGCTCCTTATTCTCATTCTGCATTGCATCCAGATAGTGCTTGGATGTATAAATACCTTAAGAGGTCCTATTAGTAGCAAGGTACGAAGAGAGATGCAGCTAATTTCCTAACTCAGTGTTTTGTGTGTCAGAAGATTATAGCACAATATCAGAGAACATCAGAGTGGAGATCCCAAGCTGCAATATATTTTTTCCGGAGAATATTTTAGTATTAGTATAATAGTTGGATCGATTTATACATAATATTTGCTTTTTATTTGACATTGATTGACAATGTAATATAATCCTTTTCCTTTATCTGGGTTTGTGATCAGCCATGATAAAATTTATTTGTATTTTGTTTTTAGCCTTTCAAGGTCTAAGAGGGACATGATTTTATTTGGGTGGTAGTCAACCATTTGACTAAGTAGACTCACTTTCTTGCCCCTAAATTGTTTCATTGTGTTGTATTAAAGGAAAAATCGTTCAAAGTGCGTTGAAGAATGTTGGGTTTGGAATTGTGAAGAGATGAGGTGCATAATTATTTCTGAGGTGGGAAAGGAGAATACTTATCCACACTTGCAGCTCTTGCACCTAGAACACCATCCCAAACTAGAGCGTATCTTTTCTTACTACAACGTTGTTGCTGCTCCTAGCTTCTTTAATCTGCGAAAAATAAATTTGTGCGAGTGTTGATTGATAGGATTTGTCTTTGCAGAAGAAATGATCAGTCAGCTTGGTTGTCTAGAAGAACTGGAAGTCTCTCGCTGTGAGAAGCTAAAAACGATAATCAAGGGATATTTTAAGACAGACGGAATGTGTCTGCCCAAATTAAGGTGTATTTCCCTCTCAAAATTGAACAGTTTGGAACAGCTATGGTTCAACGATCTGTCATTGCCTTCCCTTGTTGAGATCAAAATCCGTCAATGCCCTAACTTAAGGCCACCACGGCTAACCAACGAGCTTGTACCAACATTACAAGTTGTTGAGGCAGAGGAGCGGTGGTGGAACTCTTTGCCAGAAGATGCAATATTTAAGTTACTCTTTGCATCTATCTTTAAGCCATCAATTAAGCTCTACACAATCACGGAGCCTGCCCGAAACTGGTAGCTTCACAGGCATCTTCTAACCCGTCCACGCTAGTTCTTCCCACTAGGTATGTCTTATGTTATCCTTGGTGTGGTTTCGTATGCTTGTTCAGTTTTGTCTATTTTTTGGTAACTTGGGACATGATAATATGTTCTTTGATACAAATGCAGCTAGTCTAGGTTCTATGTTTTTAGCTCATTGCATGCACGTTAAGCATAGCTACTAATTCAAACTCTTTGGACCTAATCCTCTCCAGGAATGTTCTCGGCCGAGGTCCGAGTTAAATTCTCAAACAGACTTAAATTTGACATTGCTCGTAGGCACCACACTAGATGTGGAGACTAAAGGAAGAGAAGAGGTCGTCATCTGAAATTTCTCCCTTTGATAATGAAGAAGTTACTTGAATCTGTGGCTGCAAGTTCAGAAATTTCTCAGAACTCAATTGTGATAGATAACGACGAGACATGCGAGTTGATAATATGCTTGTTCTTCTTAAAATTATGGCCTACTTTTTAAATAAATATATATTAATTTAGTTGACTAGAGCGATGAGATCCTGAAAAATGTCAATAATATTTTTTGAAAACAAATTAAAGGTATCTGATTAAATCTTTTTAATTTCAAAATTCCATCCAATTGAATAGTCATTAGGTCATTAAATTCCATCAGACTGACTTGAAATCTAATGTGGAATTAGATTGCTAAGGATAAATTTAAACACAATAAATTAATGTTAAAATTATCTTGGTCAATATTTTCACTTATGCGTAATAAAATAAATTAATTTCAGAATAAACTTTGCTTGATGCAAATTTACATTTAACGATCAGCAAGCGTTGAGATCGTGGAAAAGAACACTTGGATTTTCTTAAAAGTTGAAGATTCTGATCAAAATCTAGCTCATGGTTGTATCAAAATATTTTTTATAATTTAAAACCTCCTTCGAATTTTTTCTCTAAAGAAAAAACAAAGGAGAATCAGGAGAACACAGAAGGGAGTCTTTTTCTAGATAAGGCTGCATGGTTTCTTTGCGGCATAAGCTTCGTGTTACATTTCCGAAGGCAACGCCCATTTCCAAAGGCTCTGTCCAGTTAAAGAGACCTTTCAACTTCTTTTCTTCGGTTACAGTGTCAACTCTCTCTGGCACTCATGCTCTTCTTCTATATATATGCAAAGAAAAATTACGGTCTTCGCATATCTCTTTGCCTGCCAAGGAGAATCTGCTACAGCTGGTAGTTATCTATTTTCTTCTTCTTTTATCATATGTTCAATTTGTATTCCTTACGTCTCTCTATATTCTTCTTGCATACATCTGCAATTGCATTCCTTCTCCAGGTGGGAGGTTATTGGCACACTGTGCTCCCGATTCCTTACATTATTGTATACTTTCTTTGATTTTCCTGACACTGTTTTGCAGATCATGGCCAGGAAATCACACATTGCGTACATTGAAGAGATGTCTACCGCTCTGCAGAGTCTTGGCGTTCCTGCTTGTGTGTTCCAGCCTGAAACCTATCTGCTGCATGGCTACACTGATGCCTTACTTGCTAAGCTGCTCCGTCCTTTAAAGAACTACGATGATGCAGTTAAGTTAGAGCGTGTGCTGGAGATCGGTATCTTTCACCACCATTTTGATTCCTACAGCAGTGCATCAGCCGACCAATTCTACAATTTTCTCAACTTCTTGAGGACTCCCGACGGCCAGAACGACCTGTCGCTGGTTGCTCAGCAGGATCGGCTCGCCCGGAGGGGCGGGGAGCACTTCACCGTAGAGGAGATGGCCTTGCTCGCCCTGATTGAAGCACAGCGGAACGACCTCACTAGGCGGCTTGACGATTTTCGTCGTGATTTTAAAGCTGCCATTGATGACCTTGAGCTTCAGCTGTGCGAAGCCCGTCATCAGCTTGAGACTGAGTTGGCCCAGATCGACGAGAAGTTCTTGCCTGCTAGTCTCTACACACCACTCTGCGATGCCGACTTCAACAAGGCGTGTTGGACTGAGTACACGCTTGAATGTCGTCGGCAGAAGCAGCTACCTGTTGAGATCTCCCAGGCTTCCCTCCATGATGCTGTGCTGAAGTTCGGAGACCAGGTTAAGCAGCAACACAAGCTTGATTTCCTCGATGTCGGCAATCGCAAGCAGCAGCTCCAGGATTACATCGGCCGACGGACTAAAAGCTCTCCCCGTGGTGGACATCAGTCTCACTTTTAAAACAAAACACCACGTATAAACATTTTGAGCTAGGTTGGTATTGTAGTCGTAGCCGCCCTGAAAGTAGTGTTCTGTTCCATTTCAAACCTTTTCTTCTAATTCTGACATGATTATATGCTTTGTCTTCTCCATTTCTATTTGAGCTATGAATTGAGCTATTGATGGATTATACTATAATCAATTTTGTATGATGTAATGCCAATCTAAATTCACTTGTTAGAGGAATTGCCATTTGCCAATACTAATAGATATGATTTCCACAGATAAATGCAATTTTAGGATCGATATTTAGTGCTAACACATGTATAATCTGACAGTTTGATTTAAAACAAAATTATAAAAACGGCCCAAAAAAACTTCATGCTACTTTTGTTACCTTATAGTTAATTCTTACATTATATGGACAATGATTATGTTCTAAATCCAGCTTGACCCGAATTTTCAGATGATCAATGAACATTCATTCAGTGCAGAACTACGTAAAGGAATAGTCAATAGAAAGCTTCATGGTGAAATACAGCATCAAATCACAAGGCAGGCATTCACCATCTAAAATTATCTTCAGAAAACTACTACTTTGTCTTAATAAATTATGATCACAATAATTTCTGATGTTTTGACATTTTTGCAGTTTAAGCGTAGCCTACCTCTCCAAGGGCCTAGCTCACAGAGAGTTGACAAGTTTTGTTTTGTCTGCTTTTGTGGATTGATCTTGTTGCTTCTGCAATGGCAAGTATTATATTCTGGCAGCATGCATCATACGTTGTACCGATAGAATGTCTCAAGCTTCTATGGGATCCCATGACTCGCCATCTTGCTTACATTTTCTATCTCCGGCGAAAATTAACGGAACTTGAAAGGAACAAAGAGGCACTTAAGCCTCCGCTAAAGCAGTACATGCTTCCGCATCAAGATAGTGATGCGGTACAAGCTGGCCGGGGAAACAAATGGTGAGGGCGAGTAGATTTTCTTCTGATGTTCAAGGGAGGAAACCGGTGAATTTGTTCGTTCCTCCTCCACCAGTTGCCGTGCTACCTTATCCTACGCCGCTAATAAAATACAACACATCTTCTCTTCTGCCCTACAACACATCTTCTCATACATTAGCGAAGTTGTGGGACTTCCTACAGGATGTCAAGATATCTTATGGCAGAAAAACTTAATTTGAATTGGTTTTGACCTGCAGAGAGTTGGCCCTTTAGAGCAGTCTAGACCATTTAGAGCAGAGAAAGGGGCGAATGAGTGCTGCAACTTTTGAGAAGAAGAAGAAAGAAAAGAACTTTTATAGGAGAAAGAAAAGAGAAAAATAATTAAGTTATAGTTAGGAAAGAAAAAATTAAGGAGGAAGGAGAAAATTAGACGAAAAGAAAAAGATAAGAAGAAGAAGAAGAAGAAGCTAGTGCATGGAGGCTTGCTCATGAGGTGGTGAAAGCGAGAAACTATTTTTTTTCAAAAATTTCTTAATTGGTTTTAAATCAATTAAATCGATTTAATCTAATTAAATTTATATCAACCATAACTTAGACCAAATCAGATCCAAATTAATCTCAGTTTGGACCAATATATTTCTTATTTTCGTACCTACCTGATAGATTTTGTTCAACCCCAATTTGATTTTAATCCAACACCTTCATTCAACCCTAATCTGATTTTAATCCAACATATGCACCTTCATTTCCTGTTCGATGATTTGATTAATTAATTAATTTTATTAAAAATTTAATACCTAATATAATATAAATAATAATAAACTAGACTTATTTATTTTGGGCATCGGTAGTAACAGTTCCTTATTTTGTTTAATTATCTTATCAAAGAGGTTGTTGATTGCTAAAAATCATTAAAAGAGTTGTATGAGTTAGAGGCATTGCAACTAGGGGTGCAAATCCTAAACAAATTGAGCTTGTTCGCAAGCTTTTTGAGTTAGTTCGAATAATATTTGATTCGTATTTGAAATTATCAAATTCGAACCGAACTCGAACATGTTCGATAATATTTCGAGCCGAATTCGAATCTATATAATATTATTCGTGAGCTGCTCGAATTAAGACATTTCGAACTAAAATTTAATTTTGATCGAATTAAAGTTTGAATAATTCGAATCAAACTCGAATAATTTAAGACATTTCGAATTAAAATTTAATTCTCTTTGAATTAAGGTTTGAATAATTTGAATCGAACTCGAGCTCGAATCATATTTCAAATCAAACTCGAGCCAAAATTATAGATATTTTCGAGCTTCGAATCGAATTCGAATATCGTATATATGTTTCGAGCTTGAATTCGAATATCAATATTTTTTATATTATTTGATTCGATTCGACTTGTTTGCACCCCTAATTATAACCACTATTACCATACCCATGCCCAATGTGCTACATGCTCTTGAACACTGTTCAACTCTTGCCAAAATTGCTCTAACCATCAAGTTTTTGCCATTAGGATAGATGTTGACTTGGATAGGTATCGAGTTGATTGAAGATAATAATTAACAGATAGAGTTTCCATGATCAATGTTTCAGTCGATTGATTCCTAGAATGGTAAAACAAAATAACTGATTGGAGCTTATTCATACTCATTTCAAAGACTATAATAGAACTTGTCTTATAATGAATGATTAAGCAACAAAGAATAACAACAAAGCTACTATCCTACAAACATTTCATAGCTCTTTCTTTTGTCTTGTATTCTTTTGTAGTCTTTATGTATAGGGGTTAAGGTTATAATTATTTTATATATCATTTATTCTCTTTAGAAACTTATAAGGCTACTTGTTCTCTCTACTTTCAAGATTTTGTAAAAGTTTTATCTTATTGAAAATTAATTATTTGTGTTAAACATTTTGACTTATAAAAACTCCATGGATTTGACTAAGGTTTCATTATTAAGAAAAAACAAAACAAAATTATTTGATCACCATGAACTACTTAATGGATGGATTAACAAACAGTTTGTCATAAACGATTCGGAATTAAATGACTAATTAACTAATTAATTTAGTAGTGGACATACACGTCCCACTCCAAGATGGCGTTGCCGTTGGTGGAATTTAAGGCGTAGGTCTTCACGAGGACGTATCCCCGGGCCCACCGGAAAGCCCCGCTGCCTCCCACCACTGGCAGCTCCCTCACCGGCGCCAGCACGGCGTCCCGCGACAGGATCACCAGCGTGCTGCCGGCGTGCCGCCCCTCCGTGAACACGAGGCTCGTCGTCAGCAGCAGCGCCGGGTCGGCAGGGCCCTGCGAGGCCAGGACGTAGAAGCCCTGCGCGCGCCCCACCAGCTTCGACGCCGATAGGTTCGGCCCCTCCGTCAGCGGGTCGTCGATCACCACCACGTCGCCGAAGTTGAAGAGCGAGGGCGGTCCCGCACTGGGCGCCGGCTTGGGGCCGGACGCGGCCACGACGGCGGTGGCGTTGGGGCCGCTGGGGATGTCGTGGAGGTAGAAGTGGAGGTGGACGCTACTGTGCTGCGCCAATGCTGCCATGGCCATGGCGGTGAAGAGCAGGAAGAGCTTTGGCAATGGTGGGGAAGCCATGGATAGATGCTTATCCGTGAGGATGTGTTGCTTACGATTTTGTAGGAAATGTCAACTTTGAATTGGCTCTTGGGCTGCTAAAAATGTGTTGTCATTCATATTCATTGTTCAAAAGACAATTGAAGATAGTATTATTTAACAGCTGTAGCTAGCTTAGCTTAGCTATAGCATAAAAAATTTTAGATCTAAAATTGATAATAATAACCGGAAGTTGAATGTCACCAACAAGCACGTTACCAAGAAGTAGAATAATGACTTAGTGCGAGCATGACAACACATTTAATGACTTGGTCCGGTGGACTATGAAGAAAATTCTAAAATGAGAAGTATCGAAGTGGTGAGCTTGACTTAGTGTAGCTAACTTGGCTAGCTAGGTAGCTTGACATCTATTAGAGATTGGAGAAAGATGGAATAAGATATTCAAGGGATTGTGGGTTAAAGAGCATCGAGGTGCAACTTTGATGGTAGCTCAATGAATACAAATTATGTAAGTGAAGTATGAAGGAAGACATGTGAAACGAGTTAAAGGTTTGATGTATATATGAGATAAATAATCTGATTTTGTTGACAAAGTCAAGTTGTCTAAGTAAGATGTTATTTAAGCTATTTGAGTTGAGAGACTTATATCTTTGGGAGAGGTAAATTCAACTTAAACAAAGGCTCAATCATTAGGATGGCTATAGTTAGGGTTCCAATTGATTGGTGGGGGTTCCAATCGACTCGTGGTGCTTCTAGTCAACTAGTAAATTGAGTCAACTCAGGCTTGGTGGTTCCCAAATAGAGTGTTTATACTTGGAGCCAAGTGGATTTAGTAATCGATTGATTTGAGTTCAATTAATTGCTAGCGAATTTCAATTGACTAATGACAACTAAAAAATCCAAAGTAGTTGTTAATCTTACATGCTAAAACTACAATAGTTAAATGTTCTAGTGTCTATTAGGAGATCAATCGATAAATGATGAAAGTTAGTTGATTGAGGTAGTCATTGGCAAATTGTATAGAGTGTTTATATAAGTGAATGGATTTAGTCATTGATAAATTGAGTCTCAAGTGGCGGTTCACAAATAGATTTATTTGGAGCCAAGTTGATTTAGCAATTGATTGATTTAAGTTCAGTTAATTGCTGGTGAATTTCAATTGACTAATGACAACACAAAAAATCTAAAGTAGTTATTAATCTTACATGCTAAAACTACAATAGTTAAATGTTCTAGTGTCTGTTAGGAGATCAATCGATAAATGGTGGAAGTTAGTTGATTGAGGTAGTCATTGACAAATTGTAGGTAGAAGTGATGGGAAAACATTTGACTAATTAATGACAAAACAATAGAACAGTAAGTGAAGGTTGAAGAGATTGAAAGCTATAAAAGGAGGAATAAGAGAGGAGCTTTTGAAGGCCGACGAAATTTAGTTTAAAAATCCTTTGAGCTTTTCTTGTAGCCTAATCCTCTAAGCTCTAATTTGGAAGAGTAGAAAGCATCCAAGATGGAGAAAGATTGATAGGAGTGACTCATTGATGAGTTGTAGATCGTAGAGTATGAATATTGATTTTAAACCATATTACATCATTTTATTAGCGATAATTGGCACGTATCAAATTGTTTATGTATTTATTTCCACTGCATAACATTGCTTTTTTGTGCTTATTAAGGAATTAGCAAGAGTAGAAAGTTTGAATTTGTAAGTTAATCACTATTCACCCCTCCCCCTCTAGTCGATTCCTCAAGGTCCTAACACATTAATCTAAATCTATGCTATGAATTCAAGAAGGAAGCTTAAGGGAATGTTAGAATGATTGCATAATTTTGCTTACCCTCATGGGCTCCTCTTAGTTTTTCTTATATAACCTTCAAATTGTCTTCAACCTTTATTATTTTATTCTATTTGTAAGATCTTGAGCGGGGAGGGGGGTGAATAGCGCGTTGTCGCTTTTCTCGATCGTTCGTTTCTATCAGAATAACTTGCAGCGGAATATTAGAACAAGATGCAGGGGACTCACGGATTTATTTGATTCCTAACTCCCCAGGGTTAGTACGTTTAAGGCCTATGTACGGGAGGCACCCGTTCACTAGTGGTCTCCTTTCCGAACTTTGTTTGGAGGTGGAGAAACTCGTCTTATAGTCTGTATAAACAAACATATAAATGAAAGTACAAAGCAAGGCAAGTAAAGAAATAGTAACCAAACAACTCGCCGATCTGGAAGCCCTTAGCGCCGCGCACTCCTCCTAGATCTTCCCCGGTTGTAAACGTCTGACCTCGTTCGCGTTCAGAACCACCACTAGAGAATGAGGAGAACTTGTAGATTGATATTCTAGTTGTTCACGTCCGCCCTTCTTTTATAGTATGCTCAGGTCGACTCGACTCCATCTCAGGTCGACCCCACGTAGGCCGCGATTTGCTTTCTCCGTGGCTGACTTCGTTGTACTATCCGGTGCTCAGGTAGACTTGAGTACCTACTCAGGTCGACTCCAATCCGACATGGAAGATCTTGATAAACTTTGGCTTTCGCGGCTTTTATCCACTCAGCTTGACCTGAGTGACCATTCAGGTCGACCTGAGTCACTTGACTCAGGTTTGACCTGAGTTGACCCCGGACTTGGTTTGGCTGTCTTTGTTTGCTTCACCTCTGCTTTCTCCATCTTGCTTCCAACTCCTGGTTCCTACAAGACAAGCATACAAACAAACAAAACAACCCAAACCTTACCTTGTGGGTCTCACTTCGGATTTCTATCGAAATCCTGGGTTAGTCTGACGCTTACTGTTCCATTCCGGGAACGTGCCCTTACCCACTCCACTTGGGAGAAGTTTTGCCAACAAGTCCTCCAGACTTGTTGGACTTCTCGCTTAGCTTTGTCTTTGGCCCCCAGGAATTTTCTGCTGCGACTCGATCCTCCAGACTGCCCAGACTTCACCAACCCTCTGGTCCTCCTGACCGTACCCGATTGGACTTTGATCATGCTTCCCGGTCCTCCTGACACTGCATGGACTTGCATCTGGTGCACTTGACATTGCTAAGACTTTTGCCTGATCCTCCAAATCAGGACTTGCCTTTGCTTAGCCTACAACTAGGACTTTCCTTTTCCTTGTCTAGCCTACAACTAGGACTTTCTCTTGCCTAATCTTCCAGATCAGAACTTCCACTGCCTAGTCTAACTGACTAGGACTTCTCGCTAGTCATTTGACTAGACTTCACTCACATCCATCCAAACATCAGATCCTGTTTGGATTAACCCTTGGTCAAACTGACCAGACCTAGGTGTATTGTCAAACATCAAAACTCTAGGAAAGATCTAGTACTTTTTGCACCAACACTATTGTCAACCAATTGATTGTTTGAACCATTTGTTGACTATCTGCACCATTAGTCAACTATTTTCATGATCACTACATTAATCTTTAGTGTGCGAATGGTTAGTTTAGTTGACTAACTACAACTTTAGTTGATTGCCCAACTTAACTACTTTTGTTGTCTAATAACTACAATCTTCTTTTGCACAATCAATGATTTTCTTTCTAATTCTTGTTAGAGATTAGTCAATTGATTGTAATACACCAGTCGTCTGCATAGTTGATTCAACTCTGAACATACACATTCTATTTGCAAGCCATGTAGCCTAAATTGACACTGTTCACTAGTAAACTTGACACACCTAATCGATTGGAATCTCTACTATGATAATGCTAAAGATTGAGTCTTCACGTAAGTCAAATGTTACCCTCAACCCAAAATACAGGTATTTTAACTCTCACAACTCACTCAAGAGCTTACCTTCTATAGCTTGACTTCACAACCAAGGTCATCTCTGTCAGTGTTAGCCCTAGAGCCAATTATGAGATGATTGATAAGGAAATTTTTATATCATATTTTATTAATAATTTTATTAATAAAAGATACAATTTATGATTATTATATCTACTTCAAATCTGTGCCAAATGAATAAGTATAATAATATCCTAGGGTAGTAGATTCTAGTGTACAACATATCAATTAGTTGAATTGATAGTGGAAAGTCATAGACATATATATAGAATACTACTCTTAACTATTCATAGTCAAGCTTTAATATACAAAAATAATATTAATGCGTTGCGCCTAGCATGTAGGTCAACTGATGACTTAATCTTATAAGTCATGGATATAAAATATCAAGTTGATACATGAGTATATATTAGAGAATATGTACTAAATTGACCCGCCATGAGAATGTTTCATGGATCATTATATGAGTGTCATAAACATTCTCATAGTGACTATTAGTATAAATATCCCTTAGACCTAAAGTCACTACAGTTCCCTACATAAGGAGTTTTATACTTTAGTATCGACAAACGTCACTTGTAACAAGGTGGATTATAAAGTCGATTACTGGGTATGCAATAAGTAATGCGTGTTGAGATCGTCCCGGTGCAATGCGCGTGTTTACACGTTTCACAAATGTGCGTAACGAAAATAACATAATAATTAATAAGAAATTATTACAACACACGCATGAAAATATAGAAAAAATAACAAGTACAAGACATGAATGAAAATTAAAATTTTACAGAATAATAAATTATTTAATGCGTACCTTATTGATGACATTGAGCGAAGTTGGCATTAATAGAGCGGTCCTTGTCGAAGTTCTGCCTTTACTGTTGATCCACACCAAGCTCTCGTTTGGACGGCTTCCGAAGCCACGAGTTGTGTCATTATCTTCGGTACTAGCCGATGATCGATAACGATCGATTCAAGAGAAACCCTAATTTCGAAAATACACAACAACACTTGTCGCGACTGTTTTCTAGGGTTTTCTAACTATCACCAGGAATCATATTCCCGATGTAATTTTCGATGGTCAACCTTTGACCGTTGATTTAGGGCAAATGGTCGGAACCTTTCCGACATTGATGGAATATTCTTCGGAAGCTTCACAAGCTTCCGAGAAGATGGTGGATGGTCCTCGGACGATCGGGGATTGATCGACAATGGTCGGATAATCTATCCAATGATCGAAAATAATTTTCGACGACTACATAGAGTTCCAAGGACAGAACCCTAATACAATCCAACGGCAAGACTGACATTGACACGGCGGCGGCTCTGTTTTGGCAACCAATCTAGTAGCGCTCCGCTCCGACAAATAATCCGACGGTGGGACCCTAATCTGACAGCGGCCCCAACAACAACCCCTCTTTGGCATCAACTCTGATAGTAGCTTCTCTCCGGCAGAAGCTCCTCTCCGACAAACCAACAAAAACAGGGGTAACGACAGCCAAGCCTCCTCCGGTGGTTGGCCGCGGTAGGAAGGAATCCACTGGTGGTGACGCAATCAAGCAGCGTTCTGGTGGCAGCGGCAGAATAGAGGGAGAGAAGAGGGAGGGCATCGCTGTTGGGAGAGGGAAGGAGGAGGTGCTGTCGGCGATCCTCGCACCCTGGAGGAAGAAGGAAAGACTCGTGTTCGGCCGGTCCTCCGGCGAAGACTTTCTCCGGTGATCGACGGCGAGCGGACTGACAACCCTAGATTTGATATGTCAAGAATAGGGTTGCAAATTGATTTTAAATTATCGAAAACCCACGATGAACACAAGCAAGCAAGTATAGGGACCTCGAGTCGTGTTTTTCCAATGTTAGTAGAAAAGTTGTTTAATTTGAGCTTATCATGTCGTATTTTTGGGTTTTCTAATGTAAATGGGGTTTTGATGGTTTTGAAATGAAATGTAAATGAAAAATTGTCAATTAAATGAAAAACACAATCAACTAATCTAAAAATGAAACCCTAAAACAAATGAAACCCTAATACAAGATCAGATTCAACAGTTTAAGGGCTATCAAAATGGATTTCCAAGCAAGGAACCAAACAACTAAAAGTAATTTAAACTAGTTGACTAATCCCGAATTGCAATCGAAACATTTAACTAACAAGGGCTTCATTCGATATATCCCCTGGTGTTTGGCACGAAACAGTGCCCTTTGGCACGTAACAGTGATGAGCTTTTATCAGAAACTGAGATCACCCAATACAATGAAGACAATCAGACTAATAGGGAATCAGCAAATGAAGCTAAAAACACTCGATTAAACCCAAACAACTGAACTAAAAGAAATAAAGATTAACCAAATGCAAACAAATTGCAATCGTTAGCTGAAAATGCAGTGAGAACAAAATGCAGTAAGAAAAAGAACAGAAAACATCCACAACCTATCCTTTCCCTCGTTTCTTCTCAGTTTGGTGTCAAACAAATTGTTGAGTCCAACAATGGGGCTTCAATAATCTCTTGGGAAGTTTGAAGATGGTCATCGTGTGGTCTGCTAGCTTCCCGAACCGTGAACAACCGAGGAAACCCTCACCCGGCGTGAACAGAGGACGGTGCTGGCGCGTTTTCGTTTGGCAAAACTGGATTCCTCATCTCCTTCTTGCTCCGATGGCTTTACTGATGATTCATGCGTGCTCTTCAATCCTTAGAGAACCCCTCAGTCGAATTGCAGCTTCGGATAAAGCAACAGCTCGCCGGAACAAGAGAAATCAGAGGGTTCGGCGCCGAAGAAACCTTCGCCATCGCACCTCCTCCAGCTACCGGATTTCACCCAATCGACCGGCTTCTAACTCTTCAGAGATTAAGGAACACGATGGACGCGGAATGGGTGGACGAGACTTGCTGTGCTGCTACGTCACCGAGCAGAGGGAAGGCGTCGGGGACGATGAACAGTAGCGAAGACACTGTTCATCCGATTAAAATCAAGGTTTTATACTGCTGATTAAACCATTAATCTCAGCCCTTGATTTCTGATCCAACGGTCAGAACTTGATCTGAGCTCTAGGGCAGCTTAGGGCTTCCAAAAAATTGAGGGATCTTGATCAGGCTTGATCTAAGTCATATCCTCCATGTGGGCTTGATCAATTTGGGCAAATTGGCTCGATTTGACCGCGGTTGAGCTTGAGTTTGGTCCGGTTCGAGCCCTAAATTCAATTAAAAGCCAATTAATGCCAAAAATTCACCATTAAATCATAAAAATTATATCAAACCTCAAATCATGCAATATAGGACAATTAAAGTCAAACCGATCCATTTTATAATTTATTTTAATGTAAAAGCCCAAAATTAAATCAATTTAAATCATGAAAACCCTAAGTCATCAATTTCCCCCACACTTACCCTTGAGCGTCCCGCTCAAGTCAACAAAATAAACTAAGGTTGTATTCCCCCCTAGATCATCCTCAATCATAATTAAAAAATAATTAAAAGAGAATTATCTAAAGTTGTAGAATCTCAAAAGTTTAAGTCCATGGACTAACCCTTGTATTTGGTTAACCACATAGTAAGTTTCACCCTTCATGATTAATTGAGGTAAATGCATCACACTAAATCTCACGTGGTTATTTTCAGTGAATATAGTCAATGGTTCTCATCCTAATTCTAATTCATGATCAAAAGGAAATGGAGCTCACTCAAGCAACTTAAGTTTCATGCATTACCATAGGCTTGCTTGTTTTCTACTCTCCACTACCACTCTTGATTTGGAATCCACATATACTAGGCTTACTGAAAATGTAAGGAATCAATGATTGAAACAAAGGAATTAGAAAATGTAGAAATAAAAATTTAAGACAAAAGAAATTTCAAGAGAAGAGTGAATGAAGTGGTAGACATGAGTATGTTTAAATGTAAATCAATGAACCTTGCCACTCTTTCTTCTTGCTTTCTTTTGTATCCTATTTGTTTCTGTATGTTCTTCAAATCCTTGAAGCAATTCTGGTCAAAACTCTTGAGGTTCCATTCCTTGATACAAACCCTTCCTCTTCTTTTCTTTTCTTTTCTTCAACACCCCCAAATGTGCCATTTTATATTTTCCTTCAAATCAAGCTCAATTTCTTCACATCTAGACTTTGCAAGGGCTAACAAATAGCAACCAATCATAAAAAACCAAAATTCACTTCCCATCATTCCGAAAATGCAATGTATCATTGGCACATTTCAATTCCAAAACTATTTTTTCCAAAATGAAACTCTTGCTTTTCTCTCTTGTTTCTTGCTCTTTTTCCTCCATTCTTTTTTCATAATGAAGCTTGATTGATAATGCTAATAGCCATGCAAAGTTCTATGAAATTCGAGTGCAATTCAGTCCTCCAAAAATAGCAAAACCTTGGCTGAAAATTGAAAACTATAAAAACTGGGTTCTCTTCTTCTTTTCTATTTTTTTTTTTCTGATTCTGTTGCAGCTGCACTTTGAAGGTTTAGAATCCGAATTTGTTGTTTAGGAAGTAACTGAATGGAAGTGGATTTTTACAGGATTCATCAACTGATCCGATTCTTGATACTCTCTTTGAACAACTTGGCATAAACTTTTTTTTTCTGGTTTTTTCTGTTTTCCATTCTATTTCTTTCCATAATCTGATCTGATGCATTTAAAATCTGGTTTGCTTCCATAATTTCTTGTATTTCAATCCTACTTCTTCCAATAAGCTTCAACTGATTTGTTGCAGCTTTGATTCTTGATTTCCAACTTTGATTCCAGATTTCCAGCATTAGTTTTCAGCTTGCATTTCAAATTTGATTTGTTGCAGTAGGGAAGGCCTAGTGAGTATAGGCTAGGCAAAGGGAAGTCCTGGTTTGGAGGATCAGGCGGAAGTCTTAGTAGAGTCGAAGCACTAGGTGAAGTCTGATTTGGTCTGGATGACCGAATCGTAGCAGAAGTCTGGGCTGGTCTGAAGGATCGAGTCGCAGCAAAAGTCTAGGCTCAATCTGGAGGATCGAGTCGCAACAAAAGTGTGGGCTGGTCAGAGAGGACTGAGCCGCAGCACAAATCCTGGGGGCTGAGGACAGAGCCTTGCAAAAGTCCAACAAGTCAGGAGAACTTGGTTGGCATAAATTCTCCTAAAAGGAGTGGGTAAGGGAGCGTTCCCAGAGTGGAACAGTAGGCGTCAGACTAACCTAGGATTTTAGTAGAAATCTGAAATTAGACCCACAAGGTAAGGTTTATGTTCTTTGTTTGTTTGTATGTTTGTCTTGCAGGAACCAGGAACTGGAAGTAAGATGGAAGAAATAGAGGTAAAGCAAACAAAGACAGTTGAACCAAGCCCAAGGTCAACTCAGGTCAAACTTGAGTCAAAGTGACTCAAGTCGACTTGAGGGAGTCGAGTCAACTTGAGTGGATGGAGTCGACTTGAGATGGAAGTCGAGTCGACTTGAGCACAGATAAGAGCCGCGGAAGCCAAGTCTATTAAGAGATGCCACGTCAGCTTCGAGTCGACTTGAATAGGGACTTGAGTCGACTTGAAGGTCAAGTCAGTCGCGGAGAAAGTGGATCAGACTTACGTGGAGTCGACTCGAGATTGACCCGAGTCGACTCGAGCAGGCTATAAAAGAAGGGCAACGTGCACATCCAGGAAATCAATTCATAAGTTCTCCTCTACAACTAGCGGCTATTCTGAACGTGAACAAGGCCAGACACTTGCAACCGGGGAAGATTCAGGAGGAATGCGCGGCGCTCAGGATTTCCAGATTGGCTAAGTGTTTGGTTTTCTTGTTTCTTACTTGTCCTTTACTTTATTCATTGTTATCATTTATTATTGGACTATAAGACGGGTTTCTCCACCTCTGAACATGGTTCGGAAAGGAGACCACTAATGGACAGGCGCCTCCCGTACATAGGCATTGGACGTACGAACCCTGGGGGGTTAGAAACCAAGTAAATCTGCGGGTCCCTGTATTTGTTTTCTAATTCCGCTGCTTAGTACTTTGATATCCATTTTATAATTTATTTTAATGTAAAAGCCCAAAATTAAATCAATTTAAATCATGAAAACCCTAAGTCATCACGGACACAAAATAATTTAGTGTCGGTGGCGACGAACAGAACAAAGGAAGAGCAAGGGAAACTAGGGTTTTTCAGGCTTCGTCTCTTCCTCACCCATGTAGCCGAGCTAGGGTTTCTCCTCACCTGTCCCATGCGTGCGGCTGACATCTTATACCGCCGCTCGTCCGTCTTTCATGCCGGCAAAATCGAGCATGAGAAGAGGTCTCGCGCGATTTTGGGCAGAGGAAGAAATCTCATGATCGGGAGAAGAAGAGGAGGCCGAACCGAGGCGCGTGAAATGGGTTTAAACCGGGTTTGGTTTAGACCCGTTACTATAGCGAACCGAGTTTGAATTTGATTTAGACCTAAGTCGCTTGGTTCAATAACCAAACGACATCCGATTTGACCTAAATCAATTTTTTTCACTTCGTCTTCACAAGATGAAGTGCATCATTACTTTTGTTTTGCCAAAATATCTTTCATCATAAACCAAACCAAGTTGGTTTAATTTTATTTAAAACTGAATCGTTTGGTTCAATAATCAAACCACCTCCGATTTGAACCAAATTAGTTTTGTTTATTTCGTTTTCATAAGACGAAGCCCATCATTTTATCTTTGTCCGGTCCAATCAGACTTTATTTCTCTCATCTGAGAATCTAATCCTCAAACTCGTTTTAAGTCCTTCGGAGAACTTGTAGTGCGTGTGACCCAATAGGTTCCCAATTATGTTGGTCGTTCGTAATTAATCATTAATTACGGAATGATCATGAGTAGTACCTAGTAGTACATCTTGATCCCCAATTAATCAAAAAATCAACGATTGATTCAAGAATAATTTCTAAACCTTTCAGCAGCTACAATGAGACGTGCTTCGTTTGTTTCAACATCTTATACCTGCTTGGTTCAGGGCATGGTCTATGTGTGTTCAATCCCCACTAGGCTGACTACGTCACACCTAGCCCAAGCTTGCTTTTTGTCCTGTGGATTCAAATTACTTATACATCAGAGTACCGTACTTATACATATGTATTATTTTAGCCAAAGACTTTTAGTAACAATCCTAACAAGCGACCGCAGGATATATATCTTCTTTTCAAGGAGCGGTGAATCCTCTATGGGCTATTCAAATACCTTCGAGCACTTCAACTTATACCCAATCATCCCGGATCCACACCTCCTCGGAGATGTTTGCTTAAGATGTCAAAATATAAGCCTCCATGACCAAGGTGACTTGAATACTGCAAGTCAAAGGAAACTCACACTAAAGCTGTACTGAGATCTTCATTGACATATGTATAGAACTATATAAAGTTTCAAGGCAGGTCACTCCAATGAACTGGTTACCTTTAACCAGCATCCACGTTTAACTCTCAACATCCAATGTCTCCAACTAGTGAGAATAGCTGCTTATCAAATCATGAAGTTTAAAACATACTAATCTCAACAAAATCGATGATGTCTGTACTCATCAATTCCTCGACTAGGGATAATTTTAATACATTCATAATTGCACATGTAGAGATTCTCACAAGTTATGATTTAATCACAAATTTTCTCATGCTATGAATCATATTGTGGACATTCAATAAATGAGTTTAAGATCCAATTAAACACATAGAAAATGTGTACTCAAATAGTGAATTGCTATTTATCCAATAAATAGTATAATCGTAAGGTGATTGCCTTAGGACACCTCTCAAATATAACAATGCGGAGGTATGTGAGTGATGTAGATGAGATCTATTCCTTCCATAAGACGGAAGTGATATCTGTGAGCCCCTTGATTAAGTAGCACTACTAAAATACATGACTATGCTCAAATAAGTCAATATGAGATATTGAGCTCATTTGGTTAAGTGATAAGGGGATGACATGATCATGCCTTATGGATCAATCTAGATATCGATGATAGAAGGATCAAGTTATACAAGATAATAGACACAGATAGATTAGGTCGGATCTCGACATTCTCATCACTTAGGTAGCAATAATGCATTGCTAAATACCACTCGTTGCTTATGTATTTAAAATGTTATTTTAGAAATATTGTCAATGTTACGAGAACCTATTGGGTTACTCACAAAGAACATGTTGATTTGGATATTGATTATTTTAGTTTGACTAAAATATGATGGACCTTAAGATTATAGGGTTAGTCTAATCTGAACTCATTGAGTTAGACTCGAATGAATCCAACTATTGAATTGAGTCTAATTTAAATTAGACTCCACTAAAGAGGATTATGTCTATTAAAAAGGTTAATGGAGCATTAATGAAAAGGAGAGAAAAAGGTAAAAACTTTTTGTATTCATTGGATGAGTACAAAAGTCATTTTGAAATATATTTTCGAGGATCACTTCTAGTCTCCTGTTCTTCTCCCTTGGCCGAACCATCCAAGTTGCTAGCACAACGAAGGTGGTTCTTCTCTGAAGGCTGAGTTCATGCAACGAACGAAGGATGTGTTCGTGTGGATACCGAAGAGGCACGACCATTCAGATCGTGTTGAGATCTACCGAATCAAAATTGTTGTCAAGATTATTTCGTTCACGTAATAAAGGTGACAACTCGATTAAACATGTGTATTGTATTCACATAGATCTCTTAAGGGATCATTTTTTCTCTACGTTTATTTATTATTTTTCATATAAGATCCAACAACAATAACCATACAACAATGCAACATAAGAGATTTTTTCGCATTGTGATTGCCTTAGAATGCCTCTTGAAAGTTTAGAATGCAACAACACTTCCCCTCAAATCCTCTAAGAACCAATGTAGAGATCTTCCATCAAACCCTTCTTTTATAAGGTTCTGGTTGGGATTGAAAATCACCTAATAGTCAACTGCTAACTAGATCCCATCAGTCGATTATTTTGCCTAATTCGAACATTGCACCTGTAGAATGCCCCTTTTCAATTTAGCATTGACCACAATAGTCGATTTATATTTACCATTAGTCGACTAATGATGCATCAGTCGAGTGCCACTGTCAAATTTCAAATATTCTGTTTACTCAAACAATATCATCAATTGACTAATCAAAGCCGACTAATGACAATCATTCGAGTTCCCAGTTCAACCTAGAAACTTTTTATACGCTATAATAATACCATTAATCAATTTATATATACAAATCCCAAACTTAGGTTTTAAGAGCTCAATAGTCGATTGCTAGCTCATAGTAGTGAATCGATACCTCTATTTCAGCTTTACCAAGGTTGAATTCTCACAGTGTTTAGTATCCAGTTGGCCTCAATCTTCTAGGACTTCTTTTGTCTAACATTCGGTCAATCTTGACTTGCTCAGACTTTTTACCCAACATCCGATTAATCTTGATCTATCGAGACTTCCTTTTCTTAGCATTCAATTAATATTGACCTATCAATCACTAAGAAGATTAATGTTCATTAATAGAGGTTAATGGAACATTAATGAAAAGGAGAGCAAAAGGTAAAAACCTTTTGTATTCATTGGATTAGTACAAAAGCCATTTTGCAATGCATTTTCAAGGATCACTTCAAGTCTCCTCTTCTCCTCTTAGCTGAACCATCCAAGTTGCTAGCCCAACGAAGGTGGTTCTTCTCTGAAGGCTGAGTTCATGCGACAAATGAAGGACATGTTTGTGTGGATACCAAAGAGGCGCGACCATTCAGATCGTGTTGAGATCTGCTGAATCAAAGTTGTTGCTGGGATTGTTCCGTTCATGCAACAAAGGTGACAACTTGATCAAACATATATACTGTATTCGCATGGATCTCTGAAAGGATCATTTTTTCGCTGCATTTATATACTATTTTGGCATAAGATCCCAACAACAACAACCAAATACATTAGAATGAAACTAAATACAATGTAAATAAACTATTTACACAAGAGATTTTTTGCTTTGATCGTGTTGTGATTGCCTTAGAATGCCTCTTGAAGGTTTGGAATGCAATTATATTTCCCCTCAAATTCTCTAAGAACCAGTGTCGAGATCTTCAACAAAACCCCTCTTTTAGATTGAAAATCACCTAATAGTCAACTACTAGCTAGATCCCATCAATCGATTGTTTTGCCTAATTCGAACATTGCATATGTAGAATGACTCTTTTCAATTTAGCATTGACCACAATAGTCAATTTATATTCACCATCAGTTGAATATCGCTACATTAGTCGAGTGCTGTTGTTGAATTTCAGATATTCTATTCGCTCAAACAGTATCATCAATTACTAATCAAAGCCATTAGTCGACTATGACAATCATTCAAGTTCCCAGTTCAACCTAGAAACTTTTTATTCGTTGTCATAATACCAGTAATCGATTTATATGTACAAATCTCGAACTCAAGGTTTAAGAGCTCAATAGTCCATTGCTAGCTCATAGTAGTGAATCGATACCTCTATTTTAGTTTTACCAAGATTGAATTCTCACAGTACTTAGTATCCAATTGGTCTCAACCTTCTAAGACTTCCTTTGCCTAACATTTGATCAATCTTGACTTGCTATGACTTTTTTATACCTAGCATCCAATTAATCTTGATCTATCAAGATTTCCTTTTCTCAACATCCGGTTAATATTGACGTATCAATCACTAAAGAGGATTAATATCTATTAATAGAGGTTAATGGAGCTTTAATAAAAAGGATAGCAAAAGGCAAAAACCTTTTGTATTCATTGGATTAGTACAAAAGTCGTTTTGCAATGCATTTTCGGGGATCACTTCAAGTCTTCTCTTCTTCTCTGCTTGGCCAAACCATCCAAGTTACTAGCACAACCAAGGTGGTTCTTCTCTAAAGGCTGATTTTATGCGATAAACGAAGGGCATGTTCGTGTGAATACCGAAGAGGCACGACCATTCAGATCATGCTGAGATCTGCCAAATCAAAATTGTTGCTGGGATTGTTCCGTTCACACAACAAAAGTGATAATTTGATCAAACATGTATATTGTATTCGCATGAATTTCTGAAGGGATCAATTTTCCATTGTATTTATTTACTATTTTCACATAAGATCCCAACAACAACAACCAAATACATTAGAACGAAAATGAATATAATGTAAATAAACTATTTACACAAGAGATTTTTTTGCTTTGATTGTGTTGTGATTGCCTTACAATGCCTCTTGAAGGTTTGGAATGCAAAAACACTTCCCCTCAAATCCTCTAAGAACCAGTGTCGAGATCTTCCATGAACCCCTCTTTTATAGGGTTTTGGTCAAGATTGAAAATCACCTAATAGTCAACTACTAGCTAGATCCCATCAGTCAGTTGTTTTGCCTAATTTGAATATTGTACCTATAGAATGACTCTTTTCAATTTAACATTGACCACAATAGTCAATTTATATTCACCATCAGTCGACAATTGTTGCATCAGTCGAATGTCACTATCGAATTTTAGATATTCTATTCGCTCAAACAGTATTATCAATTTACTAATCAAAGTCATTAGTTGACTAATGACAATCATTCGAGTTTTCGATTCAACCTAGAAACTTTTTATTCACTATAATAATGCCATTAATCGATTTATATATACAAATCCCAAACTCAAGGTTTAAGAGCTCATTAGTCGATTGCTAGCTTATAATAGTGAACCGATATCTCTATTTCAGCTTTACCAAGGTTGAATTCTCACAGCACCTAATATCTAATTGGCATTAATCTTCTAGGACTTCCTTTGCCTAGTATTCGGTCATTCTTGACTTTCTTAAACTTTTTTTCCTAGCATTCGGTTAATTTTGATCTATCGAGACTTTCTTTTCACAACATCCAGTTAATATTGACTTATCCGGATTTCACCATTATTTAGCATTCGATCGATCTTTACCCGCTATGACTGCCTATTTCGTGCTTAACATCTAGTTAACCTTGACCTACAAAACATCACATCTCATGTTAAATATCTAGTCCTTCATGACCTAATTGAACTTCACCCTTGCCAACTCCTTGTTTGACTTGCAATGGCCAAGTATCTAGTCCTCGTTAAGTGACTTGGAATCGTCCTTGTCAACTCTTCGTTGAAATTCCAATGGCTAAGTGTCTAGTTAACCGCGACCCCACTTGAACTTTTCCACTATCAAATATCCAATCAATCTTGACATACTTGTCTTTTCACTTAACAATCCATATCTAAATCAATCTTGGTCAACCTTAATCCGAGGTCGATTTCACCAATAATCTCCTTCTCCAACAATCTCTCTATTTCCTTGACATCTCACTCTCATCAATAAATATATTGATCAAATATCAAAACTCAACTCAAGCTAACTCGAGCTTGCACTACAATATTGCATGAAAAAGTAATGGTGCTTTTCCTTCATTTTTATCGTATTTATTCCTAACAAGAGGTCTCCTATTCTTCCAAGAATTCCCGCTCTCCTCTTTCCTTCAATTCTAGCCACCCAACAACAGCAACAAATAGCCAGATTTTAGCTAGCTCCTCATCTTCCTCTTCCCTTTACTTGATAGTAACAATAGTAGCGAATAATGTTGCTTCTATTCATCACAATAAATGTTGCTATTTTCTGCCTTCCCAACTGACTTATTCTTCCTTGTCCAACCAACAGTAGCAAATATTGTTGCTTCTATTCATCACAACAAATGTTGCTATTTTCCACTACCCAATGTCGGAGCGCCAAAGGGGAGAGTCGACAACACGTGTTGCTCGAACCAAGGGGAATCATAGTTTTTTCTTAATTTTGAATCTCCTAGTATTCTCATTCAAGGAGATTTTCTATCTACAACGATCAATTGAAGGTAAAGATTAATATTGAAAAATAATTAGTTAATTTGGATAAATTACGATTTATTGTATAGGTTTGATTGGTTTGAGCATTTCGTATTAATGAAACACCTCAATTATTTTATTGGTTGAAGGAATATTATGAGGTATATATTTTATTAAATTTTAATTTAGGTTGGTTATCTAGTTTATTATTCAAAAGTAATGAATGTCGTATAGGAATTAGAAATATTACGAGATAGAGGGATCAAGATTTGATCCATCTCATGTTATTATATTATTAGATATTTATTTTGAGTTTAGAATTATTTTTATATTTTACTTGTAGATATGAGGTAGAGTGGAGCATGTTGATTTGCTAACATTCATAACTTTTTTTTATAGAGGTGGGTACATCTATCCTTCGACTATATGATATATTTGTCTTTGTGCATGAATAGATAGATAAAAAGAATTATACATGCTTATATAATTGTTTATGAAAAAGAGATTAAAATAATATTTAAAATAATAAAATGAGTTTTAAAATAATTGAATCACTAGAGGATAAATAATTAATGTTATTTTATGTTCATATATGAGTTTTGATATAGAGGTTAAGATGAAAAAAGTTGTTTTTAAAATGGACATTATGAGTTACTCTTTAGTCAACTCTAAATATCGATACAATTAAAAAAAAAAATATATATATATATATACGGATTTGCTACCCTGCGGTCCTTACCCCGCGCTCCTCATGCGCTCCCACCCAACCCATCGTCACTGCCGGCACTGCCGCTTCGCCGTCCGGCCATCTTCGGCCGCCGCATCACGCCCAATGGACGCGCAGCTCGCCGGCGCACATCCCGGAACCGGATTCCGACCGGATAGTGGTCGGAAATCGACGAATTCGGCCGGAAACCGCTGTTAGCCGCTGGCAGCCACTGTTGGCCGTTTTTCGGCCGGTTTCCAACCAAATCACGACCGGAGACCGGCCGAGAAAGGACCGCCGGCGCTGGTCGGTTTCCGGCCAAATCACGACCGGAGACCGGCCGAGGAAGGACCGCCCGGTGTCGGCGGTCCTTCCTCGGCCGGTCTCCGGCCGTGATTTGGCCGGAAACCGGCCGAATCGCAGCCAACAGTGGCTGCCAGTGGGATAACAGCGGTTTCCGGCCGAATTCGTCGGATTCCGGCCACTATCCGGCAGGAAATCCGACGCCGTGCGATGCGCCGGCGACTTAGCGCGTCGAACGCGCCCGGTCCTACGCCGGCGATGGCCGGACGAGGCGGCGACGACGGCGGGAGTGGGACGGTGCGCACGAGTCACGGATGGGGTTGGAGCGCAGGATAGAAATTCTCCTATATATATATATATAAGTCAAAGAATCAAAAGAAATAATTAATTTTGTAATGTGAAATTATGATGTTCCTTATTTTCTTGACCTCCCAAATAAGATTAAACTCATTTATATCTATTACTTAGAAATTTGTGTTATTATTTATTGTCCTTGCTCTCCGATTTTCAAGCACAGATACCATTTTTTGTATTATAGTTTGGTTTCAGTTGATTTATGTAATTGCTCAAAAATCTATTATTTTGTTAGTTTTAATTTTATTTTTAATTTTTATTTTTTATTTTATACAAAGAAAATGGTATAAATAAATAAATTTTTTGGTTATTATTATAAATGTAATAGTAAATGGATGCCATTATGCCATTTTGTGTAACTCTTGGTGCATTATATTCTAGCATTAATATGAGAAATTTAATTTCATATTAATACTCATTAATTTTTGTTCTTGTATTAGTCCTATAAATAGGACATGTATGAAGCCTTGTAGATATGCACCATTGAGACAAGCAATAAGAATTTCTCTCCTTTGCTCTCTATTAGTCTTTGTCTTGTTCGTTTATAACAGTTATCTTATTTATATAGATTTCTTTTATTGTACTATCATCGAGTGTGGTATCTTTTAATGTGCGATAATTAAATATTTGTTTGCATGAGTAATGATGGTGAAATACCGAATATGGTACTTTTTAGTTTGCAGGAATTATACCCCTAGGGTGTGGTATTTGTTATCCGCTCAACTTTGATGACAAAGGCCACTTGCTCCAATTCATCATAAAGCCCACGACAATGCTGGCTCAAGTGGTTCACATTGAACACCCTTCACCAAAGTAGTAGCGAACAAGGCCCAAGAATTGATGGAGAGTTTAAGGTAACTTACTATTGCCAGTGAGCAACTTCACTAGGAAGGCGAAGTCGTAAGCGCCTTGGAAGGTCACCTAGGATACAATTGAAAAATGCCCCAAGGAAAGCAAACCGGAAGCCATGAGGTGCGCGGCGAACCAACGAGAGTCTATGCCCCATGCTTTATTCTTTTGGAAGTTGATGTCATTAGTAGAGCTGTCAAACGAACCAACTCATGACGGAATGGACCAACCCACCAAAAATCCGTCATATAATAGGGCGGGACAAGTCGGCCCACTAACTTGACGGGTTGAAAAATCTCCAACCCTATCCAACCCAAGGCGGATTGTGAGTTAGGTGGGATCAACCAACGAACCTATCAAAAAATTAAAAAATAAAAAATTATTAAAAAATTTAAGTTTGGATTATTATTTAAATTGGTCAAGTTGAAAATTTTAAACTTGAATTGCGGTTTAGATAGATCAAGTCCACTAGCTCATTGAGTTTTCTACTGTAATTTTAATTTTTTTTTAAAAAAATAAATTTTCTTAACCGCGGGTCAATCCACGCGGATCGCGGATCTAGACAGGTTAGTCCATCTGAACCCATCTTAAAATGAGTTGATAAAATTTTAACCTAACCCGACTAAATTATTTGATGGGGTAGGCCAACTCGACGGGTCTAATCCAAATGACAACTATAGACATTAGCCTCAAGTAACTCAACAAAGGAGGGAGCGTAGCAGTCGCGGTTGATATCGAAATCGCAGAAATTAAATTCCCACACGTAGCACACAAAAGTGTCGTCATTGTAGAGGGCACGGGGGAGATTACTGGCAGCATCAAAAAGGGTGAGGCCGACCTAGATGATATGGAGAGCATTGACATTGGCGCGAATCAAGTTGTAATGCTGAGGGACAGTGAAGGTGCAATAAGAATTCTTGAAGGTGACGACGACTCTAGGGTACTCAGTGTCCAACGGGACGAAGAGATGGAAGGGGAGGACGGAGCAGATGAGGGCAAACTCCTGGCCAAGGTTGTGAGCTCATATGGAGCGAACCTCGACTTTGTTGGCAGCGAAAGAGGAATTAGCATGCTGTTAAGTGAATCATAGCTGCCGCCACCACCTGCAAACTAATCAATTAATTTACAAGGTTGTTGCGGATGTCAGAGAATTAAAATCAGCTATCTTTTTAATTCTGTTTAATTAGTTGTTGTTAAGTGAATTTTAGTAGTAGCCATCTATTGATTTTATATTGCAAAATCAATTAGTTTAATTTACAAGGTTTTTATATCCAAGAACAAGGTTTAAATCTTTCTAGTTGCAGTAATCTATTTGCTGAATAATATGCAATGCATTTGATGCTTTCATCAACCTAAAAAATCCTCTCAATTAACTTTGATCAATCAATACTAACTGTATCACATTTTATTGTTTGTTTTCATTATCGTATCACAAATGACAGTGTTTCTATAGTTCTATCAAATTTAAGCTTTCGATTAAACATTCAGCTTCAGAGATGATCATAGATGATCTTTAGAAATCCAGGATAAACAATAGCATCCATAATATTCGACAAAAAAGGCAAAATTATGTACCTGAAAATAGTTGAGTATATAATCTGAAGAGAAGATACTGTAGAGAGACTAAGAACCATGTCAGAGATCCTCAGCTGTTCTTTCTTATGCTGCACATCTCTGTCGATACCTAGCACAAAGGAAAGAAAGAAAACAGAAGATCCATTTAGATCAACTTTTCATTAGGACCATCTAACCAATCATCTGTTTTGGTTAAAAGAAAGCAACTTAGGAAAGAGATAAGATGCCATATATGAAAGTTTTAAATCGACTTTGTCATAATCTTCGATACAGTTGAATCATAGAAGTGCCCTACTGATAATCAGCAATGAAGGATGAAGAAACACAAACTTAAATTCAAGTATTGTTTACATAATGATGTACAATGCTGCATCAGCTGTTGAAGCACCATGTTGATGTTGTTGATTTTTTTGAGGGAATGAAATTCAGTGCTGTGCTGGGCAGAATGACTGCAAGTTACCAATCGAGAGAAATCCGAGACAGGAAACTAGTAACACAGGTGATACATACGTCAACCCCTCCTTCCTTCAAAGCCACTCGCTGACTGCTACTGATCGCCGTGGCTGGATTTCTCCTCCACTGCCATAAGGAGCCGATCAACTCCATCAAACCTAAATTAATAAAATCTAAACCAGTTAATACAACTTGTTAGCCCACTAATCCATCGTTTAACCTAATTCTCTAACCCATAAAGAAATGAAGTGACTTTTTGTTTAGGCAGGTGGTAGTACACATAAAGGTAAGCCTTCTTCTCCTCTCCCTCTTCTTCTCCTTTATTTCCATCCACTTCCTTATCAATCACACCTAAATTACACATTGGCACACCAACAAACTGGTACTATTTCATTTCAGTAGAAGATCAAAACTCCGAGTTAGGATGATAATTTTTAACCTTAGGCTCTACATGCTTTAGGGGAGTCCTAATAAATACTCTTTTCGCATTAGTTCTTCGCATTAATCAAGGTATAGAAACTCAAATGCATCTAAAATTCCATAATCCCATGTTGCAAGTAAGTCACAAGAAACAAGATGATATCTTATTGAAGCATGTCGATGTTATGAATGCCATTGCTATTAGAAAAATTAGAGACATTAACAAGCATTCGGGGCCTTGACAAATACTCATACAACTATTGTGGTTTAGAGTTTTGGCCGCATACAATGTAATAGGAAGTTTTACATTGGCCTTCCCCTATTTAAGAAGACCTGTACTATAGTTATCAATAAGTCTTGTTTTTTTTTTATCGAAATTAACCAGATTGCAAACTGAAAACCCTCTGGAGTTCAGATGCCATAGCAGAGAAGATATACACTAAGTTTCAGATTTGCTGTAAATCTTCAAGCAAATCAGCTACCACTTGAACAGCAAGAGCACAATAGAACTGAGTACTTAAGCAGTTTATCAAGGCAACAACACTGCCCAATTGTTAATTCCATTATATTTCTTTAGTTAATGAATTCATCCAAAAACAAGTGGAGAACAAAAAAAATATAAGAAATAAGAGTTATTAAAAGTTCATTTAACACAATAAGAATTTCAGTATCTTAATAAATTGTTTAAATGCCACAAAAATGAACTTTCTATAGACGCAAGTATATGTGATCAGTAAAGACAAAGGGAAAAAGAAACAATCTATCATCTTCATAGACAAAAATACTGCAGACAAGGAATAAGGTTTAATAGCATGCAACATTACTTCAAAATAACCAGGCTGAGCTACTCAAAGAGTAAGACTAAGAACATAAATCATAGGTAAACAGACCCAATTTACTAACCAGATGAGACGAATGTGATACAAAAGAGTAGTGAAGCCGAAACCAATTGCAGCATAATACGTAGCAATGTGTTGAATCGGATAACCTACATATGGCCCTCAAATACAGTACAAAGACAGCTGATTTCCTGAGTTACCTGATGAGATGATGAACAATTGCAATATGACATCTAAGTGAAGAATGACCTGACAAATCCACAAAGCAACTGGTTGACATTATCAAGCTTTATCATTTTGACATCTAAGTGAAGAATGACCTGACCAATCCACAAAGCAACTGGTTGACATTATCAAGCTTTATCATTTTGCCAAGCTTCCAATGAATCACTGTTGGTGTTCTGATGGCTGAGTTGGAAACCCATCAATGATTTCAACAGGGTATCTATGGATGCAATCCTGCCATGGACTGTTATCTGGAGAAGCCTTCACATTGCGGAGAGCCTGCCACACTGCACTGTTACACTTGAAGCCGCTTCCAAAAGCAATCTGCCACACTCGATGTCCCTTCCGCATCCTCCCCTTGGCCTCAGTGTATGCGAGCTCGTACCAGATAGAGCTGGAGGAGGTGTTTCCAAACCGGTGCAGGGTCATCCGTGAAGCTTCCACATGCTCAGGCCGGAGTTGCAGATTCTTCTCTAGCTCGTCGATCACAGCCCTGCCTCCGGCATGGATGCAGAAATGGTCAAAGGCGAGCTTGAAGTCCGGGATATAGGGCTTCACCTTGCCATTGAAGAGCTTCTTGGCAACGAGAGTCGCGAAGAAGAGGAGTTGTTCGCTAATTGGAAGGACAAGAGGACCGAGGGTGGTGATGTTGATCTTGAGTGCCTCCCCGGCGATGGCCATGAGGTCCTTGGAGAGGGACACGCCGACCTTGCTGTCCTCGTCCTGCTCCTGGTAGACGCAGCGGAAGGCCCTGTCATCGGCGCCGCGGTGGGTGCGGACCACGTGGAGGAGCTTGTACTTGGCGCGACGTCGGTCGGCCGAACGGTTGGAGAGCAACACGGCGGCAGCCCCGACGCGGAAAAGGCAATTGGGGATGAGCATGGACTTGCGGTTCCCAAAATACCAATTTTGCGTGATGTTCTCGGTGCTGACCACGACCGCGTAGGTGGCGCGGTGGACCTGGAGGAGGTCGCGAGCGAGGTCGAGAGAGATGACGCCGGCGCTGCAACCCATGCCGCCGAGGTTGAAGCTCTTGATGTTGCCACGGAGCTTGTAGCGGTTGACGATCATGGCGGAGAGGGACGGAGTGGGATTGAAAAGACTGCAATTGACGACGAGGATGCCGACGTCCTTGGGCTTGACGCCGGTGCTCTTGAAGAGGTTGTCCAAGGCGCCGAACATGACCTGCTCCGCCTCCTCGCGGGCGGTGGACATGGAAGGGCGGGGCGGGAGGTCGTGCAACGCGGCGGGCAGGTAGGTCTCCTGACCGAGTCCGGATCGCTCGAGGATCCGGCGCTGGAACTCGAGGGCCGACTCGTTGAACGCCCCGCAGAGCTGCGAATGCGACATGAACAACTGGAAGGGCACCTCAAGTTTCGCCGGCGGGCGATAGCAGGCGTAGTCAACGAGGTACACGGGGCGGGGCCGCCTCATGATGTACACGGTGGTGCCGAAGACGAGGAAAGCGGAGCAGACGAGGACGCTGACGAGATTGTACTGAAGATGGAGGAACAGCTGCCGGAGGTCTTCCGGGTCGGTCTGCGCCGCCTCCAGGAGGATCACCACCATCAGAGGTATCAACAGCAGGGTCAACAGGTGGGTGATAAGGTAGTGGTAGCCCAGCTTCACGTACTTAAGGTTCACGCTCTGCAAGAAGTCCGGCAACCGCCGGCTCTCCCGCCGTGCGGGCGGCGCCGCCTGCTCGCCGGCCTCCTTCGATGCTCCTCCTCCCTCCATGCTCCAACCTTCACTGAGATCTCAGTCCGTCCCTCTTTCTCTCAATGGCATACTACTATCACACTCCGTTATATGCACGTCGCTGACTTTTTTTTAATAGGAAAAGAATAGTCGCCAAGAAACTCCGCCGGGCTCGTTGACAAGATGTTCGGCGAAGGAAGAGCCGCCGTCTCCCACAGTCTCCCCGTGTGGCCGCCGACGGGGAGCAGGGGCGAAGACGTGTTGGAACAAGGCCGTCAGTCGTCGCCGCAAACGCGCTGGGATCACGCGGAGGGACAGCGACAAAAGAAGGGGAACGTGCCGGTGGCTGGCGATCATTCCGGACCTCTCTCATCAAACGGGACAACGTGCGCCAGGCTGTCGCCGGTTGGCGGTCCAAAGAACGGACGGACCGCGACTGAACCACTTCGCTTGGTTTTTTTTAGCAAAACCGGATGGTTTAATTTAGTTTGGTTTACTCAACGCATCGTGTCTGTGCCTTAAAGAGTGCATTCCGACTTTTTTTTAAAAAAAAATCTATTTACCTATTATATTTTGTTTTTATATTGAATAAAATATAATATAATTTTTTTTTCTGATAAAAGATGAAATCCTCTATTTCAACCGTCTCACACAATCAATCCTATGATATTTATAAAAAGATAAATTAAAAAATTATAATTGACCACGATGAAAGAGATATTATCTCAACAACGTTACATCAATTTAAATTAACCTTTAGATGCAATGATAAAAAATATTTAAAAAATTATTCGAAATGGATCATAAGTCTTATTTATAAATGTCAATCCTCCAAATTTACTTAAGCGTTTGATCTTATTTATTTTTATTGTTTTTAATATCTTTTAAATAATAATTTTTGGATGTGAGTGGGTGAAGTTGGATTTTATTTTATTAGAAGTGATTTCGAACCAATTAGGAATAGATTGTATTCTAGTGTAGTCATATTTGTATAAATTAAGAATTTTTTTTTTTTTTTGGCGCGCTCTCTCTGTCTCTTCTTACCCTTCATTCCCAAGTTTAATGGCCTTCTCCTAAATGAAATTCGGTCATTTGTGTCGTTTTAAAGCAAGACATATGAGGGCACCTTTTCAAGAAGATAAATAACACTTTGTCAAGGTGGTGAGTTTTCTAGATTTGTTAAGGTGACGGATTCCACCTTTATGCAGAAGAGTTTTTTAGACTCAAACAATAAGGAAGTATTTAATTGAGAATTATCATCGATAATTTTGATTATCTATTTATGGTTATCAATAATTTTGTTTGGTTCAAATTATGATTGATTTTCAAGTAATGTAGCATCATCGTCATATTAGCAAATGAGTTATAACTCAAGAATATGATTACCCGACAGTTTAAGATTTTTTATGATTCTGGAGATAAATCAAAATTTTTTCCATGATTACCTTCTAATTTTAAAACTGAGTTAATTGAAATATACCGTAAAATCTAATTAAAATTGAATTAATTAATTCAATACATTTTAATTTAAATATTTATAAATTTAAAAAAGATCTTTTATTTTAAATTTTAAAAAAATAAAATTAGTGAATTATATTTATTAATTTAATAAATTATTTTATTAAAAAATTATTTATTAATATATATATATAATTATTTTAAATTTTAAAAAATAAAATTAATGAATTATATTTATTAATTTAACAAATTATTTTACTAAAATAATTATTTTAATGAATTATTTTATTAAAATATTTATTTATTTATTTATTTATTTTAAATTTTAAAAAATAAAATTAACAAATTATATTTATTAATTTAATGAATTATTTTATTAAAATAATTATTTTAATAAATTATTTTATTAAAATATATAAATTTATTTTAAATTTAAAAAAATATAAATAAATTATATTTATTTATATATATATTATAAATTTATTATCATCATTAATATTAATAATATTATTATTATTAATTTAATTTAGTTTATTTTAAAAATAAATTAAATTAAAAGTAATATAATAAATATTAAATTAGTTAGGTTTTATTTTCTCTAAATAAATAAATTAAGTTAAATAATATTAAATTATATTTTATATTCTATAATTTTGATTATGTAATTATTGGAATCAAACACATCATTTGTGACTTAAGCTAATTTTATATTGCACTTGCAGGAGGCCACTGGCTAGTTGACGATCTGCATTGCGTCAACTGTAAATCTATACAACCTCTCTATAAGGATAATCCTAAGATGGGGTTAGGTGTAACAAGTGGATTTATATGTATAGTCTATAAAATGCATAGTTTATTTATATAGTAGTCTAGAAAATGCATAGTTTATGTTTGTTTTGGGGAGACGGCTGCGTTGTTTTCAATAAACTTTATGTTTGTTTTATTGTTTAATTTTCTATTTTTATTAAGGGAGAGGGGTAAAAACAATAAGCAAAAATTAAGAGGTTGTCGATCATTTATCAAAACTTCATATGAGAGTCCATTTTAAAAGGGATTTTGAAGAAAGAGAGGAGAGCCCCTTTTAAAAAAAAAAAATCAAATGGACATCCTATTTAAAGTAAAGTATCTGAAATACCTTTAATATAAATTTAATTTAAATTTTTGTGTTTATGAATTAGATTTAGTGTTTAGGTTTTGAGCTTCCATTTGGTATATTATTTATCATCCTCTTGTAGCTTCAACCTAAAAACGTCCTCCCTTCTTCAGTTTAGGGTTTAACTTTTCCTTGTAATGTATGATTTTTTTTTCATACATATGGCTAAAAATACTACATGTTTTTCTATTTTATCAAGTAACTAAATTCATTTTTGTAGATTTTTTATGATCTTATTTGTATGACAAATTTTTTTATTCTCGTTATCTTGTTTCAAAGATAGGTTTTCTTATTATAAATTTGAATGAATTCAGTTTCTATGTTTTGTTTTGTTGTTAGCATGTTTTTAGATGAGTCAAACAAAAGAATTACATGATACCTACTACATTTCAAATAAACATTATCTAATCATAATCGACTATATATAAGCTAGTAGATAGTTGCTACAATGTGCACCAACTGTCAATCTCAACTGGTGGAATCCAACGATGAAACCTTGAACGACGGGAGCAGATCAATTTCAATCAATCCTAAGTCCATCGAATCCCGACAACAACAACCCAAACCATTGAACACCACTCAACTGGATCTAAAGTTATCCTAAAAATAAAATAATAATACCTAATCTCAAACTAATAATCAAATGGAATCCAACACCTCCTTACCCAAATCCATAGAACAAATCAACAAAAATCATAACAAAAACATACCTCCTAACATTAGCTGGAGAGGGTTCAGGAATCAAAGCTACCATATAGGCTTCAGTTAATTCTCTCTTACTTTGATGGTTGATATGACTACTTAAAGCCACATAGAACTTGCGGCAAGAAACTGAAACAATAATAACATACAAAAGAAGCACTCCAATGCGTCTTGGTTCCCACTTCTTAATGTCCTTCCAATTCTCCCACTTGTTCCACTCCAGAAACAAAGTCACCGACTCCAATCGCAGTCTATCGACCTCAATTCGTCCCGTATTAACTGCATCGCACGCTTTCTCGACCAGTTCGTTGGTCTTGGTGCCATCAATGTCGATCCCGGTCTTTTTCCTGAGGCGCTCTTCGAATCTAGTCACGAAATGCGTGGAACGCCGGCGGAGGGAGCCGGAGAAGTTCTCCCAGGTGAACTGTGTCGATCCTCCACGTCGGCGCAAGGAGCTGGAGAAGTTCTCCCAGGTGAACTGTGGCGATCCGTCTCCTGTGCTCGAGGATGAAGTCGGCAGCCATGCCATCGTCGTTGATGGAGGAGAAGAAGGATGGAGGGCACGCGTGCTCTGGAGAAATCACGATTGGGGATAGGGATGGCAACGGGTTCGGGGGTTCGCGGGGAAGCCTTCTCCATCCCCGTCCCCGAAACCCAAACCTATATACCATCTACGTCCCCATCTCCGTCGGGTATCATAATTTAAATACCATCCCCATCCCCGTCGGGTTTCGGGTATCCAGCGGGTTTCGGGGATCCCCGCGGGTTTCGGGGTTGATTTTCCCCGTGGATATTTTCATGGGTATCCCCATACCCATACTCATCCCCATCCCCGTCTTATTTTTTTAAAATATTAATTTAAATATATATATATTATAAAATCCTTACAAAATAACATTATAAAACCAAATATTAAACTCTAAAACAAAACATTATCTCTAAAACAACATCCAACTAATGCATAATCGATACAATAAGTTTGAAGTTCTTCCATTCTTCAATTTTTCAAAATTTTGACACCACTTATCCTACAAAAGAAAAAAAATAAAAAGAGTTAACTATAAGATGGGTCGGGTTCGGGGATGGGGACGGAGAATATTTGGAATACCATCCCCGACCCATCCCCGTTTTCCGAGATTCGGGGATTCCCCATCCCCATCCCCGCTTTCTCGGATTCGGGAATTCCCCGGTCAAAATGGGTTCGGGGAACGGATTCCCCATCGGGTCCGGGTCTAATTGCCATCCCTAATTGGGGAAAGCCTTGAGGTTGCGATTTCCACACGAAGGAACCTAACAGCACTAGGGTTTGCAATTGAGCTCGTCTATGGAACCCTCGGCCTCAGCCCTCTCTTATATAGCCTTCGTCAGCGCAAGAAAAACGACGAAAAACTCAGCTATCAGCGGTGAGAACAGCGGCGGCGAACGCGATCATCGTGCGCGCGAGGAAGAAGTCGCAGCGCTCGATTCGGCTCGGGTCGCATGGGCCAGGCCCGGAGGAAAAGAAAGGATCTCAGTTTACTTGAACTGGGGTTGGGCTTACTACTGTAGCAAACCATCTTTACTTTTGGTTCGCTTGATTTGGTGACCAAACGACCTCCGATTTTACCTAAACCAGTTTTGTTCAATTTGTCTTCGCAAGACAAATCTTCTCATCCCTTTTATTTTGTCAAAACTTCTTCCATCACGAACCAAACCAAGTTGGTTCAATTTGGTTCAAAACTGACTCGTTTGATTCACTAACCAAACAATCTCTAATTTGACCCAAATCGATTTCGTTCATTTAATATTCGCAAGAAGAGTTCCATTCTCCCCCACTAGCAAAATTTCTCGTATCTAACATTCTTCCCCACTAGTAAAATTTCTCGTATCTAACATTCTCCCCCACTAACAAAAAATTTGGTCCCTAAATTTTCTATCTACGTACTATACTGCAGACATACCATAGTAATTCAAATTATACTTCGAATGACCGATCCCTCGTTCCGCTGTGCCTCCACTCTGGTCATAGCATCAACGTGTCCGAATTCGCACTGACCGGCTGGGTAGCTGAATGGGACACAGTCTGCCTCCGCTCTGGCTGAAGCTGACTCTGAGATATTGATGTCGACTGATGAATATACTGATGTACAAGGTCATAATAAAATCAAAGATCCTCCGCTAATATTACTACTATAAATTTCTAAGAAACGAATAAGATATACAAGTTAGTCTTACTTACAATGCTTGGAGAGCTCATGCTACTGTCTGTCCCATCTCACAATCTAGATCAAGTAAATCAAAATACGATGAAAATCCAAACGAAATAATATGGACTTTGCAACCTAGGACTCAACTTAACATGTTCTGATACCAATAAAATTGGCATCAGATAAACCAAAAATCCAACGACAATCTAAAAGAAACTAAAATGGACTCCGAAATCATGCTTTGATACCACTCAATTGTCACATCCCGAGAGACGATTGCCCTAAAAATTTTGGCAGCATCTCCCCTGTAACAATTCAACTTTTTCTTGAATACATTATTAACATATAGGCCCACACGACCGCTCTACAATACAACATATGTATTCAACAAGGCTAAACTACATACATAAGGGCTCACACGGCCACAACCATATATACAACACATGCATCAACTACGTAACAATGAAAATCTCAAAGCACATTGATAGTGCTCACAACAACATCAAACAACAACTCCACCACGAAGCCAAAACATGAACATCACAAGACTAAAATCACCAAACTACGCAAATATGCACAAAACTCCACAAACCACACATCAACAACTCCTCTTGCTGTGAGATGGGGGCAGTCCGACAGAACTCCAAGCTTCAAGATAACATCCTTATCTGCTACCTGAGGAGACAGAAAAACTTCAGGGTCTGGGTGGTGAGTATAACATACTCAGTGGGTACTAGAATGGAAGTGCACAACATATACATATAAGGAGTCAACGGGATATACAGTCTTCATACGATACATAACGAACAAGGTCAATATACTACATACAAATAACAGGTATCATGTAATACGAGAATAATGCATGTCATGTCACACAATGCAACAATCATATAACAACAAGGCAACAACCATAATCATATAACAACAAGTGCAACAACCATAAATGTAGTAAATAACAACCAACAAATGCATGTACATATGTTATGCATGGTCACTGTCTGCACTCGCCATCCCCAGTCACCCACCCATTATAGTGAACTGGGGCGCACGACAGGACAACTGCACACCCTCCAACAAAAGACCACTACACGTGAGTGGGAGTGGGGAAAATATCACTATCTGCACTCAACATCCCCAAACACCCACACTGTGCAGTGAACTGGGGTGCACGACAAGAATCACCCGCTTCAACAAAAGACTAGCTACACGTGAGGGGGAGGGGCAGTATTCCAGGAGAGCTATCTAGCTAGTCCTGGTAGCATCCACACAGGCAGTGCTATAATGCTCTTACCCACACAGGCAGTGAGAGTTAACAACAACAACATGTTATGATGCTATGATGCACAGTTCAACAGATAACTACTATATCTACCAAGATATACACAACATCAATCATAATAAGTCAGCACAGATGAACAACAATTAATGAGACTGTATTGATGACAATGAGATCATATCAAGGTCAACAGTAAGTATCAAGCAATGAATGTAATAAGAATAGCAATAGGATAATCATGCATTACAAAAAGACATGTGTTGACCAAGCACAAGAGTACCCACCTGATAGAACGAATTATCGACATAAGAAGAACCCCCAATAACATCCTCCGTACATACTAGGATCCACAAATCAAGGTCTTGCACGTTATAACATACAACACCCTCTAAAGTCTTACACAATATTATATTAAATTTTACAACAAAGTAATTCCCAATCGAATCTAAAGTAACCTAACCAAATCCAACTAAATTATTTCCACACCTAATCTAATTAACACAATTCGGCCAGATCTAATACTTACCTAACCAATCTAATTAACACAAGTTAATTGCAACATCTACAACCAAAATAAAATCATAAATTAAACCAATCTCCACCAAAACAACAGACTCTTAACTAATCCAAACAACCATTAAACAACAGAATTACTTGATCTTAACTGGTGGAATCCAGCGGTAAAGCCTTGAACGACTGGAGCAGATCAACTCCAATCAATCCTAGGTCCACCGAATCCCGACAACAACAACCCAAACCATTGAACACCACTCAACTGGATCTAAAGCTATCCTAAAAACAAAATAATAATACCTAATCTCAAACTAATAATCAAATGGAATCCAACACCTCCTTACCCAAATCCATAGAACAAATCAGCAAAAACCATAACAAAAACTTACCTCCTAACATTAGCTGGAGAGGGTTCAGGAATCAAAGCTTCCATGTAGGCTTCAGTTAATTCTCTCTTACTTTGATGGTTGATATGACTAGTTAAAGCCACATAGAACTTACGGCAAGAAACTAAAACAGTAATAACATACAAAAGAAGCACTCCAATGCGTCTTGGTTCCCACTTCTTAATGTCCTTCCAATTCTCCCACTTGTTCCACTCTAGAAACAAAGTCACCGACTCTAGCCGCAGTCTATCGACCACAATTCGTCCCCTATTAATTGCATCACGCGCTCGCTCGACCAATTCGTCAGTCTTGGTGCCATCAATGTCGATCTCGATCTCTTTCATGAGGCGCTCCACAAATCTGGTCACGAAATGCGTGGAACGCCGGCGGAGGGAGCCGGAGAAGTTCTCCCAGGTGAACTGTGTTGATCCGTCTCCTGTGCTCGAGGATGAAGTCGGCAGCCATGCCATCGTCGTTGATGGAGGAGAAGAAGGATGGAACACGTGCGTGCTCTGGAGAAATTGCGATCGGGGAAAGCCTTGAGGTTGCGATTTCCACACGAAGGACCGCAACAGCGCTAGGGTTTGCAATCGAGCTCGTCTATGGAACCCTCGGCCTCAACCCTCTCTTATATAGCCTTTGTCGGCGCGAGAAAAATGACAAAAAAACTCGACTATCAGCGGTGAGAACAGCGGAGGAAGAAGTCGCGACGCTCGGTTCGGCTCGGGTTGCATGGGCCAGGCCGGGAGGAAAAGAAAGGAGCTCGATTTACTTGAATCGGGGTCGGGCTTACTACTGTAGCAAACCATCTTTGCTTTTGGTTCGCTTGGTTCAATGATCAAACGACCTCCGATTTGACCTAAATTAGTTTTGTTCAATTTGTTTTCGCAAGACAAATCTTCTCACCCCTTTTATTTTATCAAAACCTCTTCCATCATGAACCAAACCAAGTTGATTCAATTTGATTCAAAACTGACTCATTTGGTTCACTAACCAAACAATCTCTGATTTGATTCAAATCGGTTTTGTTCATTTCGTCTTCGCAAGACGAGTTCCATTCTCCCCCACTAGCAAAATTTCTTATATCTAACATTCTCCCCCACTAGTAAAATTTCTCGTATCTAACATGTTTTCAATGCAACATATGTTTCTAGGTCTTTATATTTTAGCTCCTGTAAAAGCCTAGATAGGTCACCATAATCCTTTTCGAAATCACCTATCACCTTTATAGAGCTTTTTGACGTGCATTGTATGCTTTCCGATATGATATGCCTACTATAATCGTGCTCTCATCTCTCTCTAAATTGTTCTGGGTTTATAAATCTTGCAGATAGTAAATGACCTTCAATTTGAGAATCTATAAAAGAAGTTGTGCATGCAGGATGATTAGTTGTTCCTAAGCCAAGACTACACAGGTGTTCATTTAAATATTTTATAACAATCAACTGTATTTCTCCCATTGCAATTATTGCCCATGTGCAATTTTCTCCATCACAAATTGCTTTAACTATGCTTTTCCTCAAGTTCTTTATTTTGTAAATGAATTGCCTCTTCATAGCATACATAGTAAGTGCATCTTTAAAATATTTTTAGGTTGGTAATACCTACACAAGAATCAATAGTTTTTTAAGTTACTACTACTACCATTGACTAGAGTGAAGAATTTTAAAGTTAAAGAAAATTACATTACATCACTACTTCAATTGAGTGCAGATTACAAGTAGTAGATTGATGATAGGTCCATCAGTCAATTACAAGTGCACATTACTTATCGACTGATAAAGGGTACAAGTAGCAGATTGATGATAGGTCCATTAGCCGGTTTATACTAACAGACTGTGTTACTGCTCTCCCAAAGACCAGCAATAACATGTTGCTGATCAAAGTGAGATCAATAACACGTTGTTGTTAATATGTTGAATACCAGCAACAACATGTTGTTGATATGCTAAAGACCAGCAACAAGGTGTTGTTGCTCTTCCAAAAACTAGGAACACGGTCCTCTCTAGACCATTTCCATGGCAGCTACTACTGGCATTGATTGGAGTGAATAATATGAAAGTTAAAGAAAAATACATTACATCACTACTTCAATTGAATACAGATTACATTATAGAACGTAAAAAAATATCATTAAACTACTATTTTAAAATATTTTTTTTAACTTATTAAAGATTAAATTTACATTACCTTACCAATAAAAAGTTCATCCCTCCCATCTGGTTCTTGCCCTTGCAATGGAATAAGTGTTGAATTCATTACATAGGCATCTTCAACTAATGAAAACACATCTTCAAGCTCACTATACTCATTGAATATCACTAGCGGATCTATTGAATAGTCCATATCATTCGCTATAAATTCATCAGTGGACACATTTCTTTCAATTTCTGTTAACATTCTAATGTCGTAATATTCTGGTTTAGTCGACATATCTACAAGCATTTATTCTAAACTCTAGCCTACAACACCCTCAATACTAATAGCTTCTTTTTTGAAATTGTATCTAATATTCATACTCTCTCCAGTAACTCACCACAACACTAGTAGAACCGGAAGATATTATTTTACTACCACTAGTATTTATGTTTGATGTATCATCACTGAATCAGTTTTATATTTGTGAATCAATCGATTCTATCTTACATGAGAGTACTTCATGCGAAAATGGATCATTGCGTTGATGCAACCGCAAATAACAATCACTTCTATTAAATATGTGAGTATTATATACCACACTAGCCAAGTGAAGGAAATCAATATATCATCACATGTTCATAAATTTTAGTTACACATTTCAAAATTTAACATTTCACAAACAAACAACTTTAAACTCGTAACCACATAATTTATTGATTAATTAAGGGTATTGCCAATGAAAATTTGAAGATAAAAATGGAAGATCAATAAAGTCCAGATGCATAATATTACCAACACAAGATAATCGATATTTTACTAAACCATGTTCGCAAGGTTCCATATAATGTTAATTTATACATCATATTAATTCATTTACAAATTAGTAGAAGAAAACTTATATGTTGTTCATGAGATTTATTAGAACGTAAAAACTCGACCATAATATGATTTCAACTATCACTACTACTATGATTAGTTTTTCTACAATGATAAAAATAATATTAAGCAATATTATGAAGATGTCTCAGGCTACAATATTGACCTACCTGACAAAGATCTACCAGGCTTACACCCAGCGGCCATTACCTTGCTTGAACACTGCTTTAATACAATAACAGAGAATTGGAAAAGTCACTGTGTGGAGCGAGGTTTCATTAGTTTCAACTATGGGGTCAGAAGGGAGGTGTGTCAGGAGCAACTACTTCTTGAACACTAGAGGAGACATAAACTGCATTGTTCGTCGGAGAAGAAGCTGCAATGTAGCTATGTTTGTTAGGTTTTCTCTGATTTCCTTTTCCATGAACAATAAGTTTAAAAGTTCGTTGGATATGAAACTTCATCGGAGCGACAATTTTAACCTATGATCCGTTCCCCATTTTCTCTGGCAAGAAGTTGCCCCGTTCGCCAAAAAATACTACGCCCCGACCTGACATTTGTCAGCTTATCTCCATTCATCTTTTTCACTCAATAGAAGATCACCGTTCACCAGAAAAATATGTTACACCTTTTGTCGAAAAATATGCTGCATCATTCATCGATCGTCGCCTTTAGTTTGTACGAAGGTCGCTTTCTCTTAGAAATGCTTTGAAATGCGGTTCGGATTGATCTTTTCTTCAGATGCACATGACATTGTCGTGCCAACAGGATTAAGGGTAAAATGAGAATTGAACTCACACCAAGCTACGTGATTTGGCCAATCTTAAAACTAGGTACGCGATTTGGGTAATAACCACCTTCACTGTTTGAGAAATTGCTGAAAGGTTATTGTTGTGAGGGTTCAAATCCATATAACAATATTGTTGGGAAAGAGTCAACCTTATTGCTCTGACATTAAATGGGCAATTGTTTCATATCCAATGTGATGTAGGAACACCTCGTGGTCAAGACCAAAAGAGGCTATTGTAATTATAGGTTTTTGTGCTTCATCTCCTTCGTAATGTTTGCGTGATGGTTGTAGACATTGTTGCAAATCTTTGATGATCATGTATTTATCTTGCAAATACTAAACTCAAATCAATATTAGTAATATCTGTGAGTGTGTATATTCATAGTGAAATTAAAATAATCAATATTACAATGCTAGCACTAGCAATAATATGATTTGAAATAATCCTTCCTATACTATGGCCCTTTCGCTAAGTCTCAACAATTCAATGACAAGATCTCACAAGAATAAAACTTTAACCTAACAATTAAAATTCTTTTATCAACTCTCTCTTCTATGATACAACGGATCCAAAGAGAAAAACTTATATATTACTAGAGAGCTTTAGCTGCAAGGATGAAATCTTATCTAATATGGCAGAAATTTGTTACCTTCGCGTATCATATAGGATAAAATCATAAAGTCGGTTCATCCTTAGGATTAGAAAAATATTTTAAAATATTTCTTAAACGAACGTGTATATTGAAACAGAATCTCATATTTCAGAATATTTTCTAAACGGACGTTATTATTTCAGAGATCAACTCTATAAAAGGTTGTCCATACTCATGGGCACATATATCTACACATCAACCCTAATTTCTCTAAGTAATTAAACTCTTTTCTCACGTAAAATCCTAACTTGAGCGTCGGAGTGACTTACGGAGATTTACCTCCGGCATCATTCTAACTTTCTTTTTGAGTGCTTTTCAGATATCTTCATCTCTCCGGACAACTATCTTTGAGGAGCATACACGTCAGCAGTTGGACCGGTGATTTGATCATCCACAATGTATTAACTAGAACGCTATCTTTTACCTTCAAGATTAATTTAATTACCTTGCAAGAAAATCATTAAACACAAACACCCAACTTAAAGTATTTGTCAAACATCCAATCATGTACAATTCTATAAAGAACCATTGATCTTTATACAATTAATTAAATCTTGTTCCAAAATGAAACATTTTAGTCACAAACTGTACATAATACAAAAAGAAATGTTTATGTAAATAAACTAAAATAAAACTATATCTTTCTTTTTAAAAAAATAACAAAATTGTCACAACAAACTAATAACTAAACCCAAAGTTAAAAAAGAAAAAAGAAAGAAAGGCCACCTATACTAACATTAATCAACCACAAAAGATCGATCTAATGATCGCTTTCATTGTATCCAAAACTTCAATGATTAAACTCATTGGAATTTTCATGGTCAATGCTAAAGCTTCCATTAGAGAATGCCATTTTGTGAAGCTTATGAATTTCAGCAGAGTATTGACCAGAGTTGTAGATCATACTTTGTCCAAATTTTATGCCGTTGGAGAGATCACTCAAGCTTTCATCATTATCCAATGCTCTCATTACCTAAAACAATGGGTGATATACCTTTTAAAATCATGCACAAATTCTAATTAATGAAATTTAAATATAAAATTCGATACAATGATCAATAAGTTTCTTCATCAGTACTATCAAACAACTAAATATGCATACTTGAACATTAGAAATGATCAAACTCATATGAAAAATATTAAAACAAGAGGTGCTTAATAAAAATTGAGTATATTTACATACTTGCACCATTCTTGGCCGTTTGGGAGCAGAATGACGAACACAAGCAGCAGCAGCTTCAATCATACGTAGCATACCAACTTTGGGAAAATTGTTCTCCAATCTAGGATCTACTAATTCATCAAAATTACCTGTCTCGAGGGCATGAATCAAGAGTGGTCGAGCCTATAAAATGATTGAAATGAATAATTTAACATATATACATGAAAAATTGGACTACAAACTTCTACTGCAACATATATGACACTCAAACAAAGGTCAATATTCGTTTTATCACTACCACCATAGTTATTGTACCCTTAATTCAAAAGTTTCACTCATGACCCATTATTACATAAACTTTCACCACCTTACTCTAATAAGCATATGATTATATTTTTTCTATGTAAACAATATATATTTTTAACACACATTGTAATGCTAAGATTTGGTGAATTGACTATTCGAATTGTCTAATAAAGTTAAATTCATAATAATACATAGGGAAATCTTTAACCCTTCCATTTTGTAATGTAATTAATAGTGATTATAAGGATAAATGAACAATAAAAATAACCTCAATAAAATATTTTGATCACTAAAGATAAGACAATTTCACTCACCCACCAACAATTATATTTATTACACTTTTATCACTCTTCCAATTTATTTCTTGTACACTTTGAACACTTATATTGTCTACTAATAAATTGCCAAAACAACTCTAACTATTGTCTTGACTAGGTAGGGCATCCATACATAAGCTTAAAAGTTATGTGCATTGTGTGAAAAATTGTATGATGACATGAAACAATACTTGTCAATTTCGATGTTGCTCCTAGATTCATAGGTGAGAGGGAGTGCGAGACCACAAGAGGCATAGAAAAGAAATATTGTGATAATGGGAAGGAATGGTTGTGATAGACTAAAAAGTTATTATTTTGCTTATGTTGTTATTCTAATGATTGTGAACTTGTGTTGTGGTGTTTTTAAGTTATCGGGGTTAGGGTTAGGGTTATGGTACATTAAGTGAACTTGTGTTGTGATGTAGCTAGAATACAAATAATAACTACAATTGGTGTGCATATAAGTTACCCTAAGTCTTATGTTAGAAAAATTGAATTGATCAAAATTTTGAAGGATAGATACAGGAAAACAAATTAAACTAAAGTGATTTAAAATATCAGAAAAATAATACTAATGAGAACAAGTTTATGAGAGTTCAATGATCAAATATGAACCTTATAGTTGGCATTAATTACTTTAACTTCATGCATATGTTGATTATTATTTTATTTAAGATGCCTTGATTAAAGCTGTATAATCTCGTGTAGAAAACAATTATAATTAATTTATAGAATTGATGACAATAATAATTAAATTAAATAGTAAAATTAAACATACCCATTCAACTAAGCTCTCATCTCCTAGAGGACGAGATGTGTCTACGGGTTTACGCCCAGTTATTAACTCTAGAAGCACAACACCAAATGAATACACATCGGATCTGTCTGTCAATTTTCCACTAGAAGCATATTCAGGTGCCAAGTATCTAAAATGAGAATAAAATCATACAATGTGTTAGTTATTTAAAATTATAAAATAAAAAAAACATAAAATTTCCCTAAGAGACGACGATATGAAAGTTTTTCACAAGTAAACAAAAAAAAAAAAAGCTTTACCCAAATGTCCCCATAACTCTAGTTGACACATGTGAATTAGCATCATTTGCTAGTTTTGCCAATCCAAAATCTGCAACCTGTTGATATATCAAAGCCTTAGAAATCATGCTAAACAAACTATTTAAGAATTTAGTTGTTCATTCTTCGTTCGAAAATGATCATGAAGATATAATATTGCCTGAGCTTCAAAAGATTCAT
>NC_133864.1:2540435-2664128 GCF_044706935.1 Curcuma longa
TTAAGTATCATTTTGATATTTTTCTTGGTTAATTTTGGACACTTACTTTTAAAGTGTTCTTTCTTCCTACACTCTTTTACAAAATATATTATATGATCTTTATCTTTATGAATTTAATTTGTTATACCTTCTTTAATCGTAGGGATGACATATGATCCTAGTGGAATGGAATGGATGTAGGTGTGTATATTATATCAGAAGGCCAGATCTTCGTTGGATTTCTGGATGTTGAGGGTTCTTCTTGTTCTAGTGTTGATGAGCTCTGGCCCTCTCAATTCTTGATGAGGTGGATGCTTCTTCAATATCCTCCTCGAATGTTGAGAACCTCTCAACATTCGAATCATTGTGCGCTACTGTCAATGAATCTCCCTTCCTGAGTTCGTCTTCACTTTGTGTTGATGATGGATTTTCATAGAGCTTGACCAACTTATTCCATATATAGCTCCTCAACATCTTGGTAGGTACCTATATTGCACAAAATATTATTAGAAAAAAAATAAGACTGCATCTTCCAAGTCTGTCTTCGAACTCTCCTAATCAAAATGGTGGTGGAACTCGAATATCATATCCAAGTCTGTCTTTGAACTCTATTTGACCCGTTCAAAATCTAATTAAGATTGTATCTTCTATTTCTAGCTCGTGCTCCGATGGAGGTTAATCCAATGAATAGCAACTTTGCTCTGATACCACTTGTTATGGCCTTGTGAGCTAGAGGGGGTGAATAATTCTGATCGCTTCTCGTCTTGATCTCATACTTGTCGTTTGAATGTACAGTAGCGAAAACTTGAATTCAAAATCGACATCACATGCACAACTTTGGGATTTATTTGGTATCAACTTCTTAGGCGACTAATCCAAGGCATACTCTTAGTGATCTCCCTCTACTATGAACTTCTCCTTTTCGGATACTTTCCGGAGGCGAGGAAGCCTCTTACAATAAGTTCTTACAAGAACAAGTACAAGCATTATAAAATATAAATGGAAATGAAAATAAAAATATTTTATAATTGAGAACTTTACTTTGGATGCTTGCATGTCACTTTGAAATGCCTCTTGATAGTTGGAAATGCAGTAGCACTTCACCTCTAATCTCTCAAGAATGGATCACTTCTATTCTTCACAAAATCCCCTTTTCTAGGTTTGCAATAGGATTGATTTCCACCTACCAATTGATTAACTTACTCACTAATCGATTATCATTCAAATCCAACCATTTAAACCTGCAGAAAGGATATTTTTGCTTTACCAATCGATTGCTTTCGATTCCAAAGCATTATGTTCGTTGTCCACCTTCTTCTAATCGATTGTAATAATCAATTGATAGCCAACCCTAAACCCTGAATTTCATACATCATGTCAATCGATTACTAACCCTAATTTCAGCTTTTGCAAGGCTGAATTCACATCTTACATGGTATTTGGTTGATCTCAACTTACCAGGACTTCCTCTACCCAATGCCCACTCGTTTGTGACCTGCTAAGACTTCCTATTGTCCAACATCCGATCAACTTTAACCTATTAGGACTTCCTCTATCTAATATTCAATCATCCATGATCTATTAGGACTTCCCATTACTCAATATCTAGTCAACCTTGATATACCAGGACTTTATTATTATTTGACATCTAGTCAACCTTGATTTTCTATGACTTCCATCATCGCCAAGTGTCCAGTCTTTCATGATCCACTTAAACTTTTAGTCTAGTGATAAGTGTCTGATACTTCATAATCCACTTGAATTTTTCATCTCGTGTCCAGTCCTCCATGAACCACTTGAACTTTCGTTTTATGCTAAGTATTTGGTCAACCATGCACTGTTAAATATTCAATCAACCTTAACCTACTTAACTCTTTTTCACCATCAAGTATCCAGTCAACCTTGACCTACTTAATATCAAACAAAAACATATTGTTTAATCATTGAAATCAAACTCAAGTCAACTAGAGCTTGGTCAACCTAGTCAACTTTGACCCAAAGTTGATTACACCAACAATATAACCCCAGTGTTGACAACCCACACTGGGCCCAGAAAAAAATTTATTAGTTTCAACCAAAAGCCCTTAGATCCTAAATTTTGCAAGAGAAATAATTTTGAGGCTCTTTATATGTTAGCTCGGTAGATTTATTATTTTAGTGGGAAGAATTAAAATTAAACTAAACTATTTTGGTTTAGACACATTTTTCAGTTTGATTTGAAACTAAATCAAAATATGTTTAGTTTTTTTCATTTTTATTTGTTCTGAATGAGGTCGAATATCTTTCCAAACTAATATCAAATATTTCAAATAATTTGGGTTGTTAATTTGAAGTTCTCTAATTCCTAGAATTAATATTAAATTTTTTCAAATAATGTTAAAAATATCTCAAATAATGTTAATTTTTTTATTTAGTTTTATAAAACAAACTTGCAAGATATACAAGTAATTATATATTATTTTTTTTATCAATTTGATAGTAATTACAGATTAGAAACTAGGTTTTGTTTTTTACTTGCATGGACAAGTTTGATTTTTTTTTCCAAACAAATTTATTTTAGGCTATTGATAAAAAAATTAAGAAAAAAAAATAATACAAGTAACTAAGTTTTATTCATAAGATTTTTTAAGATTTGATCTTCCGTACTTGATGATCAATTTGAAATTTATATACGTGATATGCATTCTAACAAAGTAGTTTAAGGATCGAAAGACATTAGTAATCTTTTAGAGAAGTTAGTTATGTCAAAGAAAAATATGATGTACCCGTTGGTTGATAAGTTTTTGACATTTAATTCTATCGGTTGCAACTGCAATTGTAGATAGAGTATTTTCTATGATAATTGTGATAATTGTGAAATCTCAGATGAATAATAGTCTTATTATTTAGATAGAGAATAATATATTTTTTTACGTACGTTGATAATGAAATTATTGTATAAAGATTTTAAAATCTGAAGATTAGAAAAGAATAATTATAAGATAATTATTTTATGATGCTTTAAGATTATAAAATTATTATTATTTTTATTTTATTAATTATATTATATTATTATCTACGTTAAATCAAAATCTTAATTATGTCTTGGCTAACAAGTACTAAGGAGAACATAGACCTAACCATCCCTAAGCATGATTTTAATAGGGATAGGCTCCACCCCTATATGGTATGATTAGAGTAGACAACCTATAACTCCAGGATATAGTTGAGTTAGTTATGATAGAACAGAATTGCTGAAGTGGGCAAGGGTTGAATTTTGATGAAGCCGAGGCAATGTCCTCCTCCGTTGTCGAACTGCAGCTTCTCGATTTACCTCCTCATAGATAGTCGTGAGGCTGATCGTGTGAGACCGTTGGAATGACGGATTCTATCTTTTTATTGAAATGTAGACAATCCAAAATTGGGCAGGCCTCTTACATAAAGGTACTACAGGACATACAAATCGTAATTGAATAGGCATACAACAACCCTTCCTTCAGGAAATGGATAATCGTATAGACCAGAAAATAAGTCATATAAAAGAAGTAAATTGACAATAGTAAGGGATCATATCTTTCCATCCCTCTCTAATATTCTATTTCTCTCTCGAGTTTTATCACCATAGACTCATATAAGCATTGGAAGAGCCTTGTCGAAAAACACTGACACACTCTAATGGGTGTTAATCTACAAATTAAGGTTCATCCACTTCATTAAGGGGAGCTTTGACACCAACGTCCAACAAGAAGGTGAATTTTGGACGCATATATAACTACGATCAAGATAGAACATTCCCCAATTGGCTGTCTGTTATCCCTTTAACAATTACTGAACTTCCAGTAAACTATATATATATGTTAGATCTGATGGAATCCATATATATCTTCACAACGGTACGATATTGTCCACTTTGGATCCATGCCCTCATGATTTTTTTTTGGACTTTACCCAAAAGACCTCGTACCAATGAGATATTTTCCATCTTATAATCCCAAGATCTTTTCCATATATTTTCAATGTGGGACTTTGATTGTTGTCTCAAAAATCTACTCCTCAAACAAAGGACCACTGGGAGCCCCTCTTTAACCCAACGGACCCTTTATTGGTACAGATCCCAACGGACCTGCCCCTTTAACGGTCCCAACGGATCCCAACGGATCCCAACGAATCCGCTCCCTTAACGGTTCCAACTGACCCCTTATTAGGAGCCCCCATCACATGGATCCGCTCTGATACCACTGTTAGATCCGATGGAATCCATATATATCTTCACAATGGTATGATATTGTCCACTTTGGGCCACGCCCTCATAGTTTTTATTTTTGGACTTTACCCAAAAGGTCTCGTACCAATGAGATATTTTCCATCTTATAACCCCAGGATTTTTTTTCATATATTTCCAATGTGGGACTTTGATTGTTATCCCAATAATCTACCCCTCAAACAAAGGACCACTGGGAGCTCCTCTTTAACGGTCTCAACAGACCCCTTATTGGTACAAATTCCAACGGATCTGCCACTTAACGGTCCCAACGGATCCCTTATTGGTATGGATCCCAACGGATCCACCCCTTAACGGTCCCAATTGACATCTTATTAGGAGCCCCCACCACATGGACCCGCTCTGATACCACTGTTAGATCCGATGGAATCCATATATATCTCCACAACGGTACGATATTGTCCACTTTGGGCTCACACCCTCATGGTTTTTATTTTTGGGCTTTACCCAAAAGGCTTCGTACCAATTAGATATTTTCCATCTTATAACCCTAGAAATCTTTTCCATATATTCTCAATATGAAACTTTGATTATTATCCCAATAATATATACCTTCATCATGTCTTCCATCCAGTAGATCACACCACAGCACTCATCAACCAGAAATTAGAATGCAACAGTACTCACGAATGATAAACAGCTTCGCAAATTATTGATTTTGAACTACTTTTATTTTGATAATGATCCAAATGAAATATACAGTCACGAATGATGAGTTCATTCAAATTCTGGAATCCAATATTTAACACATACAACGACGTTCGCCACCATACACAGCACAAACACATGAAACACACACACACTACTGCACCTTATTCCTTCCTGCTCCCCGCGAAGAAGGTGTTGATGGCCGGCATCACCTCCGGCGGCCGCTGGAGAAGGAACCTCCTGAGCCCGTGCCGGCTGTACTTCTGCCCTTCCTCCGCGTTCTCGAGGACGGCCGAGGCTCGGTGAGCCTTGTTAATCCTGCACACACCACAATCCAAAATCAACTGATTAATTAACCTACGTACTTACGTTTATCATGCATCAACTTCCCATGCCCATGCATGCAGCCATATATATCCAGCGAGACGATCGACCAAACCTGACGTCGGGGTTCATGAAGGCGTTCCTGGTGAGCTGGAACAGGCACATGCTCGTCACGAAGGTCATGGCGCCCAGCAACGGGTAAACCTACCAAGGAAGAAGACAGTGCATTCGTTGCACCATTGATCAGCTGCCCATTGAGATCCATGCTACAAACCCTAACTTCAACTTACCTCTGGTTTCAGCCAACGCCCCATCTCCCTGTTAGTTCTGCAGATACATGCATGAAGAAGGAGGTGTTAGATATATATATAGACAGAGAGAGAGAGAGAGAGAGAGGACGAGGATCATGGCCATGGAGGAGGTTGCCATAGACTTTGGATTACAATGGGCGTGGTGTAGAGTTTGAAAGTGGTTAAGTAACAAAACCAGCAGCTAGGCCTCCTGTTTTGACTTGGAAACTAGGTGTCGTGAGTTGACCTTGTGCTTGCTTAAAAAGAAAGGATAATGGTTGAAATTTTTTGGGTCAAAATGAACCTCTTAGTTTGTGAATTAAATAGACTTGACTTTTCTTTTGGGGCAATTGAAGTTAATTTTGACAATAAAAAAAATAGTTAATTATCTAATGATAAATATTTTCATATTTAATATTTTATTAGAATTAGTGTACATATTTACAATCGTTATGTTTATGGTAATATTTACCATATAAATATGTTTATTAAATTGTAATAATAATATAAAAATATTAACCTTTTCTCTATAGGTCCCTTTTTAAATCTATTTGGTTTTTGAATTTTTTTTTTGGAAACTATAAACGGTTCATGCTCAAACCTCGAGAAAAGTTGACTACGAAATCCCTTTTTTTTGTCAGATTAATTTAATTATTTTTCTAAATTTCAGTTTTTTATGTTTTGAATTTACAAATTAGTAAAAATAGAAGACATCTATTATTAAAATAATAATAATGACATGTATTAGTAGTACCTTATTTACAATTTTAAATTATTCAAAATGGGTATCAAATATGTATTCTAAAATCAGAAACTAATAATAAAAACTATTTATATGAAGACCCCACTTGTGTGTGATGCACTTGTTGATATCGTCATAAAATCACAATAGTTATTCTTTATTCCCTTCATCCACAATTATACAATTTCTTTGTCCTAAAAGAATCCATGTGTAATAAATCTAATAATAAAAAGGGTTAACGATTTATAATAGATAATAAAAAAAATCTTTCAGTCGCTGACGTCAGCTTAGCGACTAAAGCTCAAGATAGTCATTAAGAAGCAAATATCCATCCTTGCCTTTAGGCAAACACTAGAACACGGATTTTTAATATTTTGTCAAATAAAAGATCTTTGATCAATCAGCTCGAATAAATTTCAAACTTTATACACTGCATATATATTTTCGTAAACCTAAACACTCAAAAATATATTAAGTGTAAATTTTAACTATATATACACTCTATCTCTCACTCTCTTTCTTCTGCATTAGAGTATATCTCGAACCCTTGCCCTCTTCTGCAAGTTTTTCTAAGTGTACAAGATCTTATTTGGGAGGACTAAGCCAGAAGGAGAAAGGGAAAGAAAATGGGAGGGAGACAAGCTAACAAGTAAAAATTAAACAACTTAAAGAAAGGGAAAAAAACTTATAGCCAAGCATAACAAACATATCATTCCCACAGAAAGAATGAAGAAGAACGGAAAAAGGCTAAAGAAAAATAGCCGAGAGTAGCTAAAATTAAATCGTCACTTTAGCGACGGATATTTATTTCCGTAATATTCCATCGCTATTTCCATCCACTAAAGTGGTTATCTTGATGCAGAGACAAGAGAAAGGGACTTCCCTCCATCTCTATAATAATCATTATTCTATTCAGACGTTACACTTTAGTTGAGACGAGCCTCCCCTCTTCGGGCTAAGATCCCGAGTGTCATACGGGGTATCACCAACATTTTGTGATAATCAAAGTGTCATTAAAATTGCCAACAATTAGATATTTCATACATGAATGGATGAAACACATTAATATTTAATTGAAAATTGAATAAGAAGAAAGATGGAGCAAATTGAAAAACAATTTAAAAAAAATCAAGTATTACAATGCGAAAAAAATGATAATAACTGGAGATTCTGTAATGTAATCCAACGAATAAGAAAATACAAATTTTCCACCTTGCTTGATTAGACCATGATAGTTAAATAAGGGGGGAAACATACTATAGAACTAATCTACCTTGCAGTTTAACTGAACACCAAACATTTGATCTAAATGTTATCCAGCAAGATCATCTTGCATGGGAATTTATGAAGACAATGCAGATTCATATCCTCAATAAATTCATCTCCTTGTGATGTTGATGACAACTAATGAACAATTCGTTTGCAGTAAAGGGAAAACATGATGAAACTCAACAAGGATCAGGATGCATTGACTTCCTTGGCATAATTATAGGCAAATGTAATCTATGCTTCACCTTATGGAGTTGTTAGAAACTCACCTTATGACAGCTGCAAATTTCTGCACCTGATTGATTCTTCAATCATCTCTAACATGGGTGTTCTATGGAGCAAATCCATCTGCACCAGATTCATTTCCAGTCAAGACAGGTTATATAAATTCAAATCACAATTGTGTTTTTAACAAGTTTATGCAAAATGATCAAACAAAGAAAAAAACAGCTTATTTACATCTCAACTACTTCTTCCATTGAGAACAGCCTCTAGAGAAGTTGGCACACCCAAAGTTATATGAAATGAAGATATATTAATTGATTATATACTAGAGGTGTCAGCAGGTACAAGTAACAAATAGAACCCAATGAAAAAAGCTCAGTTGCCATTTTGATTGACATCACGACAGATTAAGCCACAGCAAGAAGCATGCAGAATGAGCTCAAGAAACCAAAACACTTCTGTAGTTCTGCTTGCACTCTTGCGCATGATGAACAATGGTTTTGTTGTTTGATAAAGGTAATCAGCTTTCCAGTGGCAATTAGACAGTTCCCTATGACTGGTTTGATGGCATCGTTGCAATCTCAACCAAGATTTTGTGCAGTGCCTGTGGCTTAGAGAAGAACGGAGAGTGATCAGAGCCTTTGAGCCGGAAAACTTTCTCTGGTGGATTGACATCACTCAGTCTTTGCTGCACAAGAAGTGGTATTGCATTGTCATCAGTGGTTTCTATGAAAAATCTTTTTACTGAACCATAATTCTTCTCGGTGAGTGAAAGCTTCTCCAACACTGGGGCAAAGGGAATAGACCTCATAGAAACCAAAGCCAAGGCAACATCCTAGCAACCATATGGTTTTGTATTCAGTGTATGAAAACATACAAGAAGCCGAATGCGAAGAACAAGGATTGAAATGTCAATCTCGAAGTCCAGGAAAAGTATACCTTAGAAGGAGACTGATTGAATAGCAACTCTTTAAGTAAAGATTTATCCAGATCAATGGCAGTAGGAGGAAGATCTTGTCCGTTTGCATAAACAAATACTTGTGCTTGTCGCATCAGATCATTCATACCTGCCTAAAGTAGAAACCAATTCATGATTACTACCATCTGACATGGAAAATTTATTTGTCCAAATTACATAAATAATTTAATGCAAGTATACCAAAGGTATATAGCTATAGATAGATATAGGGAAGAGAGAGACCTCTTCAGAAAACATATCAAGAATGCTCTGGCCATTGGTTGGCATAGCTGCACAGATGAAAATAGCTTTGGCAACTTTAAATGGTAAAACTTCCATGGCATATGACACACAAGCACCACCAAAATCATGTCCAACCAAAATCACCTGAGAAATAAGAGATAATAACACAAAAGATAAAACGATGTATCTAAGACAAGTAGAAAATTATGATCTCGAATGTATAACATTAAATTATGTGATTCAGTGGTATTTATCATGAGGTCAAGGGTTTGAGTTGCGGAAATAACCTCTTGCAAAAAAACAAGGTAAGGCTATGTACAATTGACCCAATATGATCCGACCCTTCTCCAGAACCCCGTATTGGCGGAAGTTTTGTACACCACACTACTGCCTTAGTGGTATTTACCATGAGTTATGCAGTTCTAAAATAAGTTTAGTTAATTGGAAGCAACTAGAGGAAAATATAGACTGAATGATAGAAGATTTGCCAATTAGCTCAGTTGGTAAGAATCCTAGAAAGTTGCTAAGGTCAAACTTAGCTTCACTCACCAATTTGTCACCGGCGCCATGCATCAAAATGTCGGTAGGAAAACAAAACAGTATTATTCCAATCAAAGACCGAAATTCTAGCATGGGTCGAGATTTTGAACCTCGGCTTCACTAATGTGAGTGCTTGAGAGCTCTCATAAAAAAAAAGGAATCATAAAAGATTTATTCATATTCACTTTCTTTAGCAGAGTAGAAGACGCCATACTGCTTGACACTTGTAATGAGCCAAATTTTTTAGATTTGATTGGAAGATCAAAAAGTAATCTTCCTTAAGTCCAACAAATTCCATTAACTTTAATTCAATATATTGTCACATTTAATGCTATATCAAGAATTATCTGATAACTCTGTTGAAGAAGTGAGATAATAAGCTTGAACTTGAAGAAACTATTCAGAATTTGTGCTAGGAGAACTAATGTGGAACTATTGAAACAGGAATATGCCAAGCCTAGGTGAGAAATTACAGGTACTTACCATTTCTTTGACCTGTAAAACCAAGATGGCTATAGTCATCTGCTCAAGATAGATGATCTGACCTATCTAGTCAAGAGAAATTAAATATGTTAACCATCTGAGATACTGGACGTCCCCAAATTCCATCCATCACCAAGTATGATCAAATAGAGATCCAAAGTGACAAAAGGAGATATACCCATCCAGGAGCAAGGAAATGGAGAGTAGCAACATGAATTATGAGTCAAGACTAGATAAAGGACTTTGACTGGTTAAGTAATGTAGCAGAATTTGAGTTTTCTCCTTTGACAATGAGGCCAAAGTTTAGTGTTTGGAAACTTGGGATACAATTTTGATTTTCTGATTAAGTTCTGGTGTTGCAACTTACACGACATAACACCACAAGATCTACAATTTTCATCAATCATTGAGTGCAGTTGCATCATTGGATGTTCTTGTTTCAATAAATCAAGCAAAGACAATTCTCTATAATATCTTCAAGTTCAAAGAACTGATCTTATTGTGAAGCAAAAAATATCAAGCACCTTATATCAAGCACAAGCCGATTACAAACTATAAAAAATTGAATCAAGGATTGAAATCTCGAGCCAAGCTGAGGTTTTGATTCCTGGATGGCTCAAAATGGTGCTATATCGGTGCCAATGATGTGCTGAAGGAGAAGAGGAGGAAGAATGTCGGTGTTAATGTTGAAGGAAGAGGTGTCGAACAAAGAGGAAGAAAAGTAAGAGGAGTTACTTGTGCCATCTAGAGTTTTATGTTGTTTCAAAGCAAAGGAGGAGCTGGTGCAAAGGGAGTTGGTTTCAGCTCGACCTAAAGGAGGGGCTAGTACATGTGCTTGCATGACAAGGGTTTGAAGAGATCACAAAGGAATGCCAAATGTGCAAAGGTGCTTGCATGGACAAAGGAGAGTAGCTAGTGTCTGACAGAGGAGAAAAAGGGAGGAGAGGAGTTGCTTCCTATGCTCGTGAGTGTCGGTTGTTCCGCATGCTAATCAACTGCTAGAACAACATATTTTGCTTGTGCTGAGATGCATAGGTTAAACCATTGCTTTAATTTCATATTAGTTATTATAAAGTGTATAGACTGGAATCCCTATTAGTTACATTAAGACTATTTGTTAGTGCAGAAAGTACCAAATAATCGAATTTATGCTTTGATGTTGGCAAAGGGTTTAAAGTTATGCACTTGAGATCTGATTTGGGTGTTAAGTGTGCAGGTCTTAACAGGAAAACCCTAATAGGTCAAAATGACTGGATACTAGGCAATGGGAAAGTCATAGTGGATCAAGTGGACCAGACGCCAGACAAGGAAAGACCAGATGGGTTGACAAACCGGATATCAAGTCAAAGGAAGCCCTGATAGGTTAGAGGATCAGGCACTAAGCAGAGAAAGCTCAAACAGATCAACAGAACCGGATATTTGTAAGCAAGTAAGTAAGGTAAGTTCAGAGAGGTCCTTCTAAACGTAAGGCTATGAGGAATGTCTTAGTCTTAGACGAGGGTAGTCTTTTGAACTAAGTGGTGATTCAACTAAGAAACCAACATAGGTTTCAAGATTGAGATTAGACATTGTTAACTGTCAAATTAGAGCATGCATTGTTATATCACGTTCTCAACTTTGTTTTGCAAGAAAACTAAGTTCAGATGATTGAAAGGTAAGTTCGATCGACTAGACGGTTTAAGCGACCTAATAGTTTGAGCGACCCGATGGTTCAGGCGATCGAACGATAGGGTCTCGTCGACCAAATAGCTGAGGTGACAGAATTGCTGATGTGTAGATGATATGGTTTCAGAGAACATCCAAACATCTGACGTGACAGAGGATAAGCACAGAAGTTCTGATGTGGCATGGATAAGGACTGAGATGCTGACGTGGCGATTGATGTGGTAAGGAATAAGACTTGGGCAACTAACGTGGCATGAGATAAGACTCGAGGTGCTGATGTGGCAAGGCATCGGGCGACCGGAAGTCGATCGAGTGACTGAACAAACTCAGTCAATAAATGAACCTGGATAAGAAGCTAGTGTGGATAGTGTTCGGTCAACCATACTGTTGATCGGTCGACCAGAAAACCGATCTGGATCAGTTTATCGAGGAGGATAAATTGTGGATCAGTCAACCAGATAGTTTGATCAGTCGACTGAAAAAGTGCTATAAAAAGGACTTTGAAGAAGGGGTTTAGTACAATGATTTCATATCAAGCAATCACTTCGATCAAGCAATCTCTGCTCATTTACATTCCATTTCTCTCCGACAGCCTTTGTCGAGCTCCAAATCTCTAAGTTGTCGATAATCATTGTGTTATTTATTGTAGTGCATTTCATTTCTAAGAGGTACACTAAAGTATTACTGTAACCTCTCCGCTTATAAGAGGCTTCTTCACCTCCGAAAGGTTTTCAGAAGGAGAAGATATAAAGGTGCTTATTCGGATAGTGATCCACCTACCGGATCGTAGACCTTGGAGGAGCAATCCTAGGGGATTGTGAACCAAATAAAGAGTTGTGTCATTTGTGTTTTATTTTAAATTTTCTGCTGCATGCTGATTTGAAAAGAAAGAAAAGAAAATAAGTTTAAAAAAAAAAGTATGAGCGATATTCACCCCCCCCCCCCCCCACCCCCCCTAATCACTATTTATGATCCTTCACTATTAACTGCCTAAAGCGGTCATCAACCATAATGATTTGGCGAGCTTAACCAAGTGTGCTTTGCAGATTTCACCAAGAGTCCTAGAAGAAGTAGTATCATCGTCTTTCAAGAGAATTGCATTACACAGGCATACATGATTGCAGTTTTTGCAAATAATTATCTTTCATTTTTTCTACGATCCACCTAGAGCTTCAATAAGTGAGATATTGAGAAAATATGGATCATTACTGCTTATTTATTCTTGTTTCACTGACAGTTCAAAGCAAATTCAAGAGTTTAAGAACCAAGAGTGTTGGTAATGGAATAGCAATATTATCTTTTCAGCAATAAATGTCTGCTTGAATATTGACAGGTTTTACAGAAACAAGAACCTATTATCTACTGGAGGGAAAGGATACTCACTATAAACTCTCTACCATGATTCTTGTATATGTTCATTCATTCACCTCTAATATATAAAGTCAGTAGTACTTTTAGCAAACTGGTCAATTGTGTGGAATAGAAAATATACAACAACCATACTGCTAAATGTTAAGAGTAACAGCGAAAAAATCATGTCAAAGAAATACCCTGGTTATCTTCCATTTATGAAAATAATAGAAAAACAAAGATTTTCATCAGTACTTAAAAAAGAAATTAACTATTAACAAAAAATAGGATTGCCTAAAAATTGAAAACCTGGTAAAGAAATGTGAACCTAGTAAGCTTTAAGCTCATATAATAGTCATAAGACAATAACCAAAAACATTCTCTTGAAATAGATTAAACCAGTGCATACCTTGTTCATATCTCCAAGGGTTTCTAGGAAACTAGTAAGAGGCTTTGCATATTCCGCAAGACTGGTAACTTTATTTGTATCGAACGAACTAATTCCAGAACCTGTGAGGTCAATAGCACTGACTTTGAATCCACTGTCCTCTAGAAGTGCAATACTTTTGTACCAGCACCATGCACCAAAGCCACCACCATGAACAAGAACAAAATGCTTTGTTTCCAAATTATCAACCTTTAGATCCTGCTAACAAGAGGAATTAGAATTAGGTTAATCAATAAAACTACAAATTCACAAAATTCACCAAGTTTACTTTCGAGAGTCTTGCAATAGATTTTCCATGTCTTAATCTCTCTTTTATATGTGAATGCTCACCCACTCAGAGGAATAATTCTCAAATGTTTGAACTTGAAGAAATGTGAAGAATCAAACAATGTACACCAGGTAGTTTATAATAGTAAAGTTAATTGAAAATACTGAGCAACATGAAAGGCTTGCTAATGTTTTTAGTATATGTTGGCTAGGGGAAAAATGAGAAAGTCAGGAATTAAAAGTTTCAATTAGAAAAATTCCTAAAATGAGTGAGACCCCAATGAATCAGAATAGTTTTCAATCGTTTTCAGGAAAAGACGAATCAAACAATAAAGCAATTACTAGCTACAGCTGGATGACCAACCATGTGCTGAACAATAGCTTGTTGGATACGGAATATCTGCAGTGATCTTTTAAATTTAAAAATACTGGTGAATTTTCTCGCTAGTATTATTTCACTGATCCATCAAACGAGTTTCATTCACATTAAATAGCCACTTGTCTACAATAATAAATAAAATGGCCTTTTCCAAACGGAGAAGAGTGCACTCTGGTTGACCAAACAGTTTCAATAGTCAAAGGGCCTATACATAAACATTGAGCTCAAGCTGATAGAATAGGTCAAGATTGAAACCCTGGAAGGAAAGTGGCAAATTTCATTAAGGCACTGCAACCTTTATAATTTTATTTTAATTACTACTGAAACTATGCTTTTTATTTCCTTATTTTTAAACCAATCTTGTGGTCTGAGGAATTGATACTTTCATAAATCTATATGCAAGAGAAAGATCTTCATCTCGTCTAGTAAGCATTTACGTTTTCTCACCAATAACAAATTATACTGTTCAAACATCAATAATTGGTTTAACATCTAAAATGTCAACTGAGTGAAAGGAACACGAAAATCCAGAAGAGGTAAACGTACAAGAAAATGAGAATGATCAATCTGAATTGAATAGATAGTTCGAATTGTACTTGAGAATCCAAACTTTCCGAAATCTCAAGCAAACCTCAAGCTCATGTTTTTAATGTATAGATTGTTCATTTTGACTTTGGAAAAGAAGACATATGATCTACTTATCCAATACAAAGAAAAGAGAAACCAAAGGAAAGGGATGCTAGCAACCGACCTGATTGACGAGCTGCTGGGGCTGCATGACCCGATCGACTAGAGACCGCGGCCTCGAGCTCGAACTCCTAGGAAGCACTTGCCTCTTCTGTCCGTTGCCAGGAAACCTCAAAGAGGACGACTTTTCAAAGGTCGATTCCCCCGGGGCGCCCCCATTCTGCCGCAAGAGGAGAACAGCCGCTAGGGCCTGCTCGTGGGTCAGCACCGCCTCGTCGTGTCCCTTCCTCCCGGATCGACCGTTGCCACTCCTATCTTCGGATCCGATACCGATCGCAGCGGCCACATCAGCCGACAAGGCCGGCAGGTGGTTCCCCGCCGCTTGCAGCCTCTTCTGCTGCTGCCGATGCGCTAAATCAGCATTGGAGAAACACGAAAGAACAGCGCCCATCCCCTTCGTATCAGAATACGATCGACGATCTTGAGAAGACTCAATTCTAGCGTGGCCTTCCAGTTCCCGGCGATTCCCCGGCGTCGTGAAGAACGAGACAAGGAGAAGCAGCAGTCGGACTTGGCCACGAAACAAAGACCGCGAGAGTACTTATATATTCGATAAGACTAAAATACCCCTTTATTGTTCTGATAATTACATAAAATTGCCACTCTTGCCCAAAGAGGTAAGCGGGTGGATACAGATGGACCCCACTCTCAGGAAACATAATAAACACGGTGGGGACCACCGGAGCGGAACAGACGTTACCCACACTTGCTATTTCTACGCGAGATGGATTTTTATTAGTATTAATTTCAATCGTTGATTTTCTTTAATCCAAATTTTAAATTCAAAATTTTTTAAAAAAAATTTATATTAAATGCTCATGATATATATATATATATATATATATATATATATATAGGAATTTGATATCCTGCGCAACCGCCCGATGCGCGATCGTGCGCGCACCGATCGCAGCCGTCCATTTCTCGTGATTGCACAGTGTTTCTCCTCGGACGTTCGTCGCTTTCCGGCGTCCGTTCATCGCCGTCCGACCACCGATTCCCGCCGGACCGGACCCATTGGAACCGCAACTCACCGGCGGTCCGGCGGGTGCCGGAGTCCGGCCCCGATTCGGCCGGAATCCGACCGAATTCCGGCTGAAATCGGCCAACAGACACTGTTGGCCGATTTCGGCCGGAATTCGGCCGGATTCCGGCCGAATCGGGGCCGGATTCCGGCCGAATCGGGGCCGGATTCCGGCCGAATCGGGGCCGACTCCGGCCGCGGTCGACGTGCCCGGCGCCGGCGCATCGACCGCGGCCGGAGTCCGGCCCCGATTCGGCCGGATTCCGGCGAAATCGGCCACCAGCGCGTCTGCTGTGTTTCGGCAGGAATTCCGGTCGGATTCCGGCCCAATCCGACCGGAATCCGGTGCCGATGTGTGCGCCGTCGAGTTGCGCTTCCAACGAGCCCGGGATGGTGGCCGGCGGTGACCGGACGGCGAAGAACGGCGGCGATGAACGTCGAGAGGTCGGGCGGTCGCGTATGGGTGTCGGGTTTTTTCGTCGCGCGGGATATCAGCCTTAACTAGGAGGGGTTAATTATATATATATATATATCAAATAATTCATTTAGGAGGTTTAGTGGGGTTAATTGGCTAGTGGATGGATTAATGGCTTAACGGTTTAAACCCAAACCCATTAAGGAATCAATAAAAGCCTATACTGTCTGGAAACTTGGAGACGGGAAATGGGAAACGCGGAAACGGAAACGAGAAACGGCAATAGTTGAAGTTTTCAGTTTTTGGAAACGTCGAAGACCTACAGTGTCGAAGACCTAAAGTTAAATAGTCTTAACTTTAATTTAGGAGGGGTTAATTAAATAAACCTAATGTGGATGGGGTTTGATCAATCAAATCCTAATTCATTTAGGGTTAGGAGGTTTAGTGGGGTTAATTGGCTAGTGGATGGATTAATGGCTTAACGGTTTAAACCCAAACCCATTAAGGAATCAATAAAAGCTACAATAACCTAAATATTCGCCCGATTCTCGCAGCCAGCCTCCCCTATTTCGCCGACGCCATCTTTGCTTCCTCTTCTCCTCTTCCTCATCTTCTGCCGCCGCCGCCCACACTTGCCAACGCCGTCCTCTCTTCTCTTCTTCCCTTCCTTGCTTTTCCTCCACCCCACAGCTGTCGCCGCTCCTTTGGTCGCCGCCGCGGGACACCGTCTGATAGTATTTATCTGAACCGAACCAGTCCGGTTCAGCCCATATGAACCGGTTCAATTGAGTTTGGTTCATTCAAATAGTGCCGACCAATTAAACCCTAAACCTAAATCTAGCTCCTCATTATAAAGGAAAAAATCGCGCGTGCCACTGTACATCATCTCCATCGCAACTCTATTTCCTCACTGCGCCTGCTCGCCCTCTCCTCTGCCACCGCCGCCCTCTCCTCTGCCACCGCCATCAGATCGAAAAGGGGTGAACCTTGCTCCGCTCGTCTCGCGATTGGGAGGAGAGGATCGAGACCCCAAAGCTACCGGCGTCAACTTTTTCCACCCGATGGGAGAAACCCTACGACACTCCTCCGGTCCCGCGGTAGTGAGAAGCTTGAGAGCCGAATCCATGTTCTTCTCCTCCTCCTTGATAGCCGGATCTGCCATCCCAGCCCCTCGCAGCAGAGAATTGTGAGCACGATGATCGCACGACAAAACAGAGGGGTGGTCTCTGTTCTTCCTCCTCTCGATGCGCCGGTGTCTGCTCTTCTCACCAAGCCACCGGAGAAGCCAGGGGTTGGCTATGATGAAAACCCTAGATGAGGTATACCTTCCTGCCGGCGATCGCGCCGCCTGGCCCCGACGCCGCTACGGCCTCCATTGGCCGTTTCTTGTAAGTTTCCACGGATGGAAACGTTTCCCAACGTTTCAGAAACGGGGACGGCAGTCTAAATGCCGTTTCTAGACAGCGTAGATAAAAGCTACAATAACCTAAATATTCGCCCGATTCTCGTAGCCAGCCTCCCCTGTTTCACCGACGCCATCTCTGCTTCCTCTTCTCCTCTTCCTCATCTTCTGCTGCCGCCGCCCACACTTACCGACGCCATCCTCTCTTCTCTTCTTCCCTTCCTTGCTTTTCCTCCACCCCACAGATGTCGCCGCTCCTTTGGTCGCCGCTCCTTTGGTCGCCGCCGCGGGACACCGTCTGATAGTATTTATCTGAACCAAACCAGTCCAGTTCAGCCCATATGAACCGGTTCAATTGAGTTTGGTTCATTCAAATAACGCCGACCGATTAAACCCTAAACCTAAATCTAGCTCCTCATTATAAAGGAAAAATCGCGTGTGCCACTGTACATCATCTCCACCGCAACTCTATTTCCTCACCGCGCCTGCTCGCCCTCTCCTCTGCCACCGCCGCCCTCTCCTCTGCCACTGCCATCGGATCGAAAAGGGGTGAACCTTGCTCCGCTCGGCTCGCGATTGGGAGGAGAGGATCAAGACCCCAAAGCTGCCGGCGTCAGCTTCTTCCACGCGATGGGAGAAACCCTACGACACTCCTCCGGTCCCGCGGTAGTGAGAAGCTTGAGAGCCGAATCCATGTTCTTCTCCTCCTCCTTGCTAGTCGGATCTGCCATCCCAGCCCCTCGCGGCAGAGAATCGTGAGCACGATGATCGCACGACAAAACATAGGGGTGGTCTCTGTTCTTCCTCCTCTCGATGCGTCGGTGTCTGCTCTTCTCACCAAGCCACCGGAGAAGCCAAGGGTTGACTATGATGAAAACCCTAGATGAGGTATACCTTCCTGCTGGCAATCGCGCCCGCTCTGCGGTCGCGCCGCCTGGCACCGACACCGCTACGGCCTCCATTGGCCGTTTCTTGTAAGTTTCCACGGATGGAAACGTTTCCCAACGTTTCGGAAACGGGGACAGCAGTCTAAACGCCGTTTCCAGACAGCGTAGATAGTCGAGTACTCAATATTACTTAGGTATCCAACTAATTAACACTCGATCATATTAGATAATGATGAGATTTTTTTTATGTCAAATACTCGATTATAACTATTTGAATTTTTTTCATATCAAATGCTCATGGGATATCTTTAAGTAGATGATTACGGATGGTTGTGCATTATATATATATATATATATAAAAGAAAATTTATAAATTTTAAATATTCTAATTTACAATTGATAAATTAAATGGTTTCTGATACCCACTCAACTAACCAAGGCCCCACCCAGAGGGTGAGATTGTGAGTACTTAACGTTGGGCGTACGTAGGACGCGGCTGCTCAATTTTAACATATAACGCCATTTCTGGTGCCTATCGCGACTGATCCAGGAAACCCCATTGGGGAAGCTTCTAAAGAAGTGCCACGTGGCAGTGTATCAGGATTCCTGTGGCACGATTTCGCATGAAAAGTTTGACTGCCATTATTTTATCTTATTATATAGTCAAACTATGAAGTTGATTGCGTAAATTGACTGGAAAGTAGTTAAAAGGGATTATTTTATTTTAATTTGTCGTTTAAAAAGTATCTTAATTTATTATTTTCTGTTAAATATACTTCTTCAAATCCGTCTAAATGACTCCTATGTAAACATCACTCGTTTATCTTGTTGTTGGGAACTTCTCTTTAGCTTTTATCTATGATATCATGTATTTCTATTTTCATTTATTATCCATTTTTATGTATTGAGTTTGTTGTATGTCATTCATATAGAAATAATAATTTTCTACTTTATAAAAGCGCATTTTACCTCACTTTACTTATTTATTTATTTTTTACTTCTTTAGGATAATTCTTGTCCATGCCGAATAAAATTTGTCATAGACAATTTCATGGAGGATAGTTAATATTATGATACCAACCAAAGTAAACATAGATAAATATTATGTATGGATCTATTAAATTATTATATTAATATTTGATTGTTCTTTTGAAAAAATATATTGTAGAGTTCGATCGTATCATCTGGATGAGAACCGTTATATCTTTATAAGAATTTGGATGTAATATTAATTATGCAAGATTTCTCACACATTAGGTTGGATAAAAATAAATATTTTAGGAATACCGAATTATCTTATATTTGAAACATAATTTGCTGTAAGAATGCTTACTAGCAAAGTAATGATAGTAGATATGATGATTAGAAGAATAATTAATATTTTATATTTATAAAAGATAAAGTGGATAAAGAAGAAGGCAAATATGATAGAGAATTCAAATTTTAAATTATGATATATAAAAAAATAAAATGAGAAATGAAGTAGGTATTGTTGTATATAGTTCATTAAGAGACGAAGTATTAGGCGTAATTAGGAAGAGAATTAGGATTATAATTTTTAAGTTAGTAGTAAAAGAAATTATTAATGCAATTAATGTATACACCTCAAATACAAATAGATGAAGAAACCAAATGTAGGTTTTGAAAAAGACATAAATGAGGTAGTATAAAAAATTTTAATTGCTAGATAGAGGGATGTGAATAACTTTTTTCACATCGAATGAGAGATTTACAATGAAAAAACTTTGACACATAAGATGTTAGTATTAGCCCTTAAAGCTAATTATAAGATGATTGACAAGGAAACTTTTATATTATATTTTATTAATAAAAAGTAAAATTTATTATTATTATATTTACTTTAGATGATCTATGTCAAATGAATAAGTATAATAATGTCTTAGGGTAGTAGGTTCTAGTCTACAGTATATCGATTGGTCGAATTGATAATGGGAGGTTGTAGTAGAATACTACTCTTAACTATTTCTAGTCAAGCTTTAATATACAGGGGCAATATTAATACGTTGAGACTAGCATGTAGGTCAACTGATAACTTAATCTCAAAAATCATGAATATAAGATATCAAGTTGATACATGGATATATATTAGACAATATGTACTATATTGACCTGCCATGAGAATGTTTAATGGATCGTCATATGAATGCCATAAATATTCTCATAGTGATTATTAGTATAAGTAGTCTTTAGACCTAAGATCACTACGGTTCCCTACATAAGGAGTTATGTATGTTAGTATTGGCAAAAGTCATTTGTAACAAGGTGAACTATAAAGTTAATCATGGAGTATGCAATAAGTTATGCGGAAGGATATCAGTGATGTAGATGGGATCTATCCCTTCCATATGACGAAAGTGATATCTGTGGGTCCCTTGATTAAGTAAGACTACTAAAATGCATGGTCATACTTAAATAAGTCAATATGAGATATTGAGTTCATTTGGTTAAGTGAGTCTACTTGGAGATCAAGAAACATAAAGATTGATAAAGGGATGACATGCATGGTCTTTGTCTCATAGATCAATCTAGATATCGAGGATAGAAGGACCAAGTTATACAAGATAATAAACATAGAAAAGTTAGGTCGGATCTCAACATTCTCATCACTTGAGTAGCAATGATACATTGCTAGATGTCATTCATTACTCATGTATCTAAAATATTATTTTAGATACATTGCTAACGTTATGAAAATCTATTGGGTCACACACAAAGAACATGTTGATTTGGAGATGAATTTATTTTAGTTTGACTAAAATATGATTGACCCTAAGATTATAGGGTTAAGTCTAATCCGAGTTTGACTCATTGAGTTAGACTTAAATAAATCCAACTAATGGATTATTGGATTGAGTCTAATCCGAACTAGACTCATTGGATTGGATTTAACCACTAAAGAGGATTAATCCGTTAATAAAAATTAATGGAGCACTGATGAAAAGGATAGCGAAAAATAAAAACTTTTTGTATTCATTGGATGACCTTTTATATTCATTGGACCTTTTGTATTCATTGGATGAATGCAAAAGTCATCTTTAATGCATTTTCATGGATAATCATTTTTCTAATCTCCTCTTCCTCTCCTCTTGACCGAACCATCCAAGTTGCTAGCACAACGAAGGTAGTTCTTCTCCGAAGGCTGAGTTCGTGCAACGAATGAAGGATGTGTTCATGTGAATACCGAAGAAGCGCGGTCATTCTGATCATGTTGAGATCTGCTGAATCAAAGTTGCTGCCGAGATTGTTGTAGAACCGGTGGGTATGCTAGAGGGGGGTGAATAGCGCTTGTCATTCGTTCTTTCTATCAAATACACTTGCAGCAGAATTAGTAAAACAAACATAGAGACATGCGGATTTACTTAGTTCCTAACCCCCCCCCCCCCCAAGGTTAGTATGTCCAAGGCCTATGCACGGGAAGGCATCCGTCCACTAATAGTCTCCTTTCCAAACTTTTGTCGGGAGGCAGAGAAATCCGTCTTACAGTCTAAAATATAATGAAATAGAATAAAACAAGTAAGATTTAAAATAATTAAACAAATACTCATTGGGCCAATCTAGAAATTCTGAGTGTAGTGCACTCCTCTTGGAACTTCCCCGATTGCATGAGCATGATGTCGTTCGTGTTCAGCAGTACCACAGGATGAAGTGTAATGGAAATTAGGATTAGCTTAGTGCTCCACGCTGAAGCTCCTTATATAGACCCTTTTAGACGCCTAGATTTTTATCCAGGTGCCTGGATTTGATCCGATCTAATCTCTTCGATCTTTATCAGGGCTGATTATTCTTGATCTGGGTGCTTGGACCATCCAGGGATGCCTAGATCGTTCGGGCGCTTGGAGTAACATCCGGGCGCCCGAATCAAGTCAACTCGAGTTTGACCTGAGTTGACCCCAGACTTGATTCGACTACTTCTGTTTACTCCTTTTATGCTTCCTCCATCTTACTTCTAGCTCTTGGTCCCTACAAGATCAGCATACAAACAAACAAGAAACTTAAGCCTAGTTGTAGTCCATCTGACCTACTAAACTTACCTAAGCCTTACCTTGTAGGTATAACCTACTGACTTACCTGTACCTAACTTTCAATTAGAACTAGTCACTTCCACAGGTAGACTTCCTACCTGCCAAACATCCTGTTTAAACTTTCCCTTGCCTAGGATTAATCACTTCTAAATGTAGACTTCTCACTTGCTAAACATCCGATCACCCTTGACCTGCTTGGACTTTTCCTTGCCCAACTCCAGTCAGGACTTACTTGCCTAGCTTCACTCACTAGAACTTTCTGCCCAACCTCTAACCAGGTCTTCCTTGTTTAGTCCTCCAAATCAGGTCTTTCTTGTCCAATTCTCCAGATTAGGACTTCCTTTGCCCAGTCACAACTAGGACTTCCCTGCATATCCTCAATTAGGACTTCTTGTCCGGTCCAACTGACTAGGACTTCTGGTAGTCTTTTGGTCAAACTGATCTCACTAGACTTCACTCATATCTAAACATTAGATCCTGTTTGGATCAACCCTTGGTCAAATAGACCATACCTAGGTGTATTGTCAAATATCGAAACTCTGGGATAGACTAGTGCTCCTTGCACCAACAATTATTATGTTCACACAACAAAGGTGACAACTAGATAACAAACGATGTATATTGTATTCGCATGGATCTCTGGAGAGATCAATTTTTTACTGTGTTTATTTTTTATTTTTTGTAAAAAAATTCCTACAGTAGTATCAAAGCCGCTTAAGAATGTGTATACATCATTTTAGTTCTGTTTCATATGTGATATAGGTAACAAGCATGTGTTTATTATGATTTGCATGATTGTATGAGTGATTTTGTCGAGAAAATAATTTGTGTTGATCAAACTAAAAGATTGTAGCATCTTCATACATAATATGAACATGTGCTATTGTCCGATTTTGTTCGACAAATCTTTCATGACCTACGATTTTTATAATAGTTGATGCAGTTGCATCAATCTATTGAGAATAGATTGTGAAATTACTCACGAACTATTGTGAACAGATTATACAGTATTTGTCGCAAGTATGCATCAATCTGTTATAAGGGAGGTCTCAGGTTATTCTTCATGAACTGTGGGCAGTTACTCATTCAATGAGTTGATAAAAAATAATTTTGCTTCGGAGGCGCTGCCCCCACACCCCTGCAAGAGATGCTGCCCCCTTAAACTCGCCCGCTAATCGACTAGTGGGACTACCGTAAGGTTGCGGCTCATAAATTATTATTTAGAATCATAATAAAAGTATGATATAGTGTATGGTTAAGATCTATTACGAATGATGTATGTCATGGTGCATGGTTATAACCCTTTTTACCTAATGTGATTGGATTATGTGCATATTGTAATTCATAATACAGCCTGCATGTAGTGTCTTTTACCTTCATACTTTCAGTTGTAAAATTAGACTCTCCTTGAATGTAACTCGAGGTTTCTTTAAATTTATAATGTACAATTAAGAATAGTACTAGTTTACTGGATGATAATGGAAAGGGAGGAGGCCAACAACATACGACAACCAAGGAAGCATTTGGAGAAGATGCAATTCCTTAGGTTGACCTTTCGATCTTCTCATTGGCTTGAGAAGATCATAGTAGACGGGTCATAACCATGTCACATTTCTAATTATACATATATGTTAATGTGTGTCATATTTATATGTGATGCATGTTTAATTAGCGATAATTAAGTCATTTTTATATGTCTACCAAAGTTTGATACCCACTTTTACCTTGATCAATTGTAGACATGTTTGCCAAAGCAAAGTGGCTCAATTTATCTTGGTAGAGTGTGACAGGACAATTGTGATGTCTAAATATTGAACTTTGGGTGAGACTTAACAAAGTTACCTCAATTGAATTGAGAACTTAGAGGCATGTCCCGTGCATTGGGCAAATGAACAAATAGTCTTGTTCACCTAACTATACAAGAGTTGCATACAATGTAATTGATACATGTTGCTTACCTAAATTATACGAGTCTTGGGTGATTAGCCAAAGCTAACTCAAGATAAGGTATAATATGGATCTTGTCCCATTTAAAGGTCATTGTTATTGGATTTGAAGCTAGTAGTGTAGGTAAACTCCGGTTGTTTAGATCTATGACTTGCTCCTACCAAGTTTTACAGTTCAATGGAAGAATCATTTAATTAAGGATCTAATTAAATGATTTAAATATGATACTTATTTATGCATTTCTTATTGTAGATCACCATGTCGTCAAATACGTCTAATACTCTCTCTCTTTGTGCGATATGTACTTGATAAGAATAAGCTCAATGGAGCTAATTTCCTAGACTGGTACAGAAATTTAAGAATTATTCTCAAGTAAGAATGAAAATTGTACGTCCTAGAGCAACCTATTCTTGAAGCATACGCCACTAATGCTACTCGTGTTGATAAGGATGCTTATAAGAAGTATCAAGATGATCCAGTGGATGTGTCATACCTTATGCTTGCTACCATAAACTCTAAGCTTCAGAAGCAACATGACAATATGGATGCTCACGATATGGTTGAATATCTTAAACAACTATATCAGGGGCAGGTAAGGCACGAGAGATTTGAGATATTTAAAGCTCTATTTCAATGTAAGATGCAAGAAGTCCTTAGGAACTTATGTACTTAAAATGATTGGGCACATTAAGAACCTTAAAAAATTAAGATTTCCATTGGGTCAAAAATTGAACATTGATCTTATTCTGTAATCATTGCTAGCAGATTATAGTCAATTTATCATGAATTATAATAAAAATGAAATTGACAAACCATTGTCTGAGATATTAAACATGCTAAGAACTGTTGAACTCAATCTTAAGAAGACTAAGCCTAATATCATATTGATGGTGCAAAAGGACAAAGACAAACGACAATCCAAAGGTAAAGATAAGACCTAGGTCAAACGCAAACTCAAATCTTATGCATTAAAATCTAACTATTTTAACTCTATATAAATAGATTGAAATATACAGGGGCGGATCCAGGATTTCATATTTGGGGGGGCCATATAATGAAAACGATATACTCATTTGAACAAAAGAATTGCCCAAAGATACATATCAAGGACCTAAGTACAAGCTTACATATTCGGCTGAAACTCACCCGATTTACTTCTTCTCTTCGACTCTTCTGGTCTGCCCTTCACGCCACTGCCGCCGCCGATTGACCCTGTTACCGGCACTGCCCAATCCACCCTTCACTCACCGGCGTCCTCAGCCACCTTGCAGATCGCCGGCAATCCAAGCTGAAGTTGTTGTCGCCGCGCCCGACGAAGACACGAAGAAGACGGAGGCGCGATCGGGACCCAACAAAGGCAGACTCACGATTTCTAGGTTTCCTTATCGGCTTATCGGGTTGGTTTAGGATCCAATAGATCAACAACCCATTAACCCTAAAATCTATTAACCAGTATGGTTTAATCTAAACACATTAAAGGTTCAACTTGGACTGGGGGGCCATGGGCCCTTAATACATCCGCCCCTGGAAATAAATAAATAAATAAATATATATATATATATATATATATATATATATATAAATATATATATATATATATATATATATATATATATATATAAGCTAATGCTACGCAACATGATAACTTTAACGTGTCCGCTTAAAATTAATCTATTATTCAAATAAAAATTGAAAGTTTGAAGAAAAAAGAAAAAACATTTACTTCATAATGCAAAATAAACTCCATATATATCCTTTTTGTATTTTTTTTCGAAAATGCATTTATTATATTCAATAATGGTTAATTTATGTTACATCTAAACTTATTATTGTGCCATTGAGGGCACACTTTTTGATCCAAATTTATTGTTCAAAATCTTCTTTTTAATTAATGCAGCCTAGTTTGCTGGGAGTTGAAGGCACATGGTCAAAATAATGGATATGAGATAACAAAAATAATGTCTTATTCTAATTCATAAAATGTAAAGTCAACTCAAAACCTCATATTCAATACCATGTATCAAATTTTTCCTTCTAGTTTGACTTTATTCTTTTGTTTAGCTACTATATTATTTTTTATTTTATTTTATTTTATTTTAGTTTTATTAGCTTATGCAATTGGGTGATTTATTATGTTGATTAAATATGACCAACTAAGTACATAAACATGTCAAGTATAAAAGTGGCATGTGATGCATGAAAGCAAATTAATTAAGTTAATTGGTTTGTGGAAACATGGCATTTAATTACAATCAATTAATGCATTAAATTGTGTAAATTAATTACTCATTAAAAATCATTACAATCAAGTCATTAGAGGTTGGCATTGAAAATTACACTTTGAATTATAATTAATTAATTAATAGATTTTAAAATTTGAGTTGAGTTGTAATTTCCACCAAATACATGCTTCGATGGATTAAATATTATATTAAAGAAATTACTATACTTAATAAACTGAATTAATTTTAATAAATTATATTCATCATCTAATTAAATAACTTATTTATCACAAATCCAAATTACATGCTTAATTAATTATATTATATTAACATAAGTATTTAAAATTATTCATTTAGCTTAATGAATTATCTAAATTTATTCATTCTGTTGACCTTGTATATATTGAACAAATACAAATAAACTTTTATCAAGTCGAACGTCTAACTTGCTTATGAACGTTTGATTTGTTTACAATCTTAATCTTGATTCATTAATCATTTTCAGTTTATTTTATAAATATCCAAGAACTTGCATGTGAATTGTGAAATGAAATTAATAAACTCACATAAAAGATATATCTATGTAGTTGGAAGAAACTAGGGTTGGTAGTAATAAATGGGCATTCTTAAATGGTCACGACATATTGTTTACACTCTTTAGTTAAAGTTGGGCTCACGTTGTGTTTTGTGTTGGAAGCTTTTTTAGTTTGTTTTGTTTTCACCTTTGTCGCAATTAATTAAGAAATGGATGGTGGCAATTGGCAAAAAGAGTTTGGTTTAGGGCTTCCTCAACTTCTTCCCATGATTGAAGGCTCTTGATGCCCCTATCGACTTGATTGCTTACATTAACTTAAGTATTTCCTTTTCTTTTAACCAAGAACAATATCACATATGCTTGTTTATTGCTACAACAAAAGGTAAAATCTGTCACCCTAGCGGCTCCACACAGCCGGCTCCACGATCTGTAAGAAGGTAAATCATAAAGCTATAGTTGGCCACTATAGAGGAGGGCAATGCCTCGGCTTCGCCAAGATTCAACCTTTGTCCATTGTAGTAAATCTGTCCCACAGTAACCAACTCAACCATGCCTCAGGGGCCATATATGCTTGTCTATTTATCTTCTGGGATTTGGTTGATTAAATAGTTAGATTAGGCATGAAGGCAAGTTAATTAAAGCATTCTCAATCAACCAATAACATGAAAAATCTCTCCTTGTATAAATTTGATGGATGATCCTTCACAAAAATGAAGTTTCATTATAAGTAGATGAAGGTTCCTCGTATAAATATGATTACTCAAGACATTAGTAGCTTAAGGTTCCTCATAAGGAAGGTTCTAATTAATGATGTGAGGTTAAAAAAATAACTCTCCTTATAAATTTGATTAACCTTTATTAAAGAACTTTGATTAAAGAAATAAAAATAATATTTAATTTGTAAAATATGTTGGGACAGATGGTGTCGCTAGGGGGTGAATAGCTATTTGCTTCACTCGATTGTTCTCGTGTGCTTATCTACAATTGGTTAGTAGCAGGGGAAATAAATACAAGAATCAAAAACACAAATACAAGAGACACAAGATTTTACGTGGTTCGAAATCCTTAGTTCTTACTCCACTACCTATTGTCCTAGCGATAATCCACTAGTTATATCTCTCCTTGTCATATACCTTATAGAGATGGAGAAACCTCTTATAAAATATCTATTCTTACAAGCAAATACAAAGACAAAAGATGACAACAAATACAATATAAATAAACAATTTACAAAAGATGACTCGAGTTGGATTTCGATGTTTGATTAATATGTTAGCGAGATGTCAAGTAGGTCAATATTGATCGGATACTTGACGGCGAAGAAAAGTCAAGTAGGTCAAGGTTGACGGAATACTTAATAGTAGAAAAGTCTAAGGGAGTCATGGAGGACTAGATACTTGACATGAGATGGAAAGTCCAAGTGGTCATGGAGGACCAGACACTTAGCATGAAACAGAAAGTTCAAGTGGATCATAGAGGATTGAACATTGACACGAAATGAGAAGTCCAAGTGGATCATGGTTAATCAAACACTTGGCATACAAAAGAAAGTCTAGTTGGGTCATGGAGGATTGGACACTTAGCATGAGATGAAAATTCTAAGTGAGTCATGAAGGACCTAACACTTGGCATGAGACGACGGAAAGTCTAAGTAGATCAACAGTTCATGATTGATCAGATGTTAGACATGAAACGTGAAGTCCCAATAAGTCAAGGTTGATCAGATATTGGACAACAAAAGTCTCAATGGGTCACAGGTGACTAGATGTTGAATAAAGAAGTCTTAATATGGTGAGGTCAACCAAATAGCAAGAAAGACATGATTTTAGCCTTGGAAAAGCTGAAATTAGGGTTAGCAATCGATTGTCAGGAACTAGCAATCGATTGATAAATCATAAACCCCAAAAGGGAGTTTGCTGCTTGATCAATCAATTAATGAGGTTTATCGATCGATTGGTAAACTTTAAACTCATAATTAAGGATTTAAAGGGGGTTTATTGCTTGACCAATCAATTGCCAAGATTTAGTAATTAATTAGTAAGTTGTATCAGGCAAACAAGAATTACCCTAATCGACTAGCCAGTTCGTTTGGGAGTTGCTAATCGATGGGTGCAATCAATTAGTAGAAGATGTCGAACAAACAAAAGCTTGCCAAATCGATTGGCCAATTTGACTGGGCATTTGCATTTGATTGGTGATGTCTACCAATTGATTGGTATTCGAATTTTAGGATAATCTCAGCCGTCAATCCGATGTTAGTGACTGTTCAACAAATAATCAACAATCAACAATCGATTGATAAGTAAGGCTAATCGATAGGCGAAAATCTAGCCGAACAACAGTGTTATAAGTAGGGTTTCAATTAAAGGGTACACGACACCGGTTCTTGGAGGTTCTAAAGCGAAGTGCTGGTGTATTTCCAGATCAACAAGAGGTAAATTCCAAGCAACAAAAAAGCGCTCAAAGTAAGATTCATGTAAAGTAGTTTACTTTCATTATATTTGCTTTTATCTCTTATATTTGCTTGTGTTGTTTGTAACCATAAATTTGTAAAAGGCTTCTCAGCTTTCGGAAGGTATCCTAGAAGGAGAAGAATTAGTGGTAGTAGTCATTAGAACTATACCTTGGATGTAGTCATCTTGGGAGGTAGTGACCCAAATAAAACAAACTTATTAGCATCGTGTTTCATTTCGTTGGCTTCACTTCAAGGTTTCCGTTAGATATTCAAAAGATGAAGCGATCGAAGCTATTCACCTCCTAGTTTAGCTTGCACGAGTCCTGATAAGTGGTATTAGAGCGAGACTGCTCTTCATCGGATTAACCTCGATCTGAGCACAAAAGTTAGAGGTAGAAGATAAAGTCTTAAATTAATTTTGAAAGAACACTGACTTGGATACATCATTCAAGTTCCACCTCCTTTTGGATTTGGAGGTTTTGATCAATGGAAGGCTAGAGTTAAGAATTTCTTCATGATGAACATTGAAGATTGTTTCATCCTAATGGAGGGATTTGAAGCCCCAATTGATGGCCAAGGAAAACTCCTCAAAAAGAAAAAATAGACTGAAGAGAAACTCCCAAAATCGAAGACAAATGACAATATAATCAAAATTTTAGTTAATTTGGTTCCTAATGACATTTTGTCTAGAATAGGTATAGATGCCAAGGATCTATGAAGCAAGCTTGCTAAGGTTCATGAAAGTCCATCATTGGCACAAGATGAAGACGAGTTCAAGATGGAAGACTCACTGGCTTAAGAATCGGAAAACTTAAAAATCAAGAGATGCTCAATTTTCAAGATTGTGGAAGATGAAGAAGAATCCACCTCAAGAATTGAGGAGGAGAGCTCATGGACACCAGAACAAGAGAAACCCTCAACATCCTGAGCAAATGAAGATAAAGCACATGCCACCTCTACTACCATGGAAGGTATATCAATTTCCTACAATAAAAATAAAAATCACATCATTTGCTTTGAATGTAAGGGAAAAGGATACTACAAGAGCAAGTGTTTTAAATTGATGAAGAAGAAGGTTCATGTCACACCCATGGAGAAGAAAAAGTCAAAAGAAGTTGAACCCTTAGTGTGAAAGGGCATGGAGCATATAGTCTGCTTCTTGTGCAACCGATGAGGATATTATCAAAATCAATGTCTAAGGAGAAAACATCCAAGTAAAGTCAAAGGAGGAAGCTCAAATCTAGAGGGAGCTCTCAAAGAAAAATCTAAGGTATTATTTAACAATGAAATTTTATTATATCATGATAACAAGCATGTTAGAAATAAGTATTATAAACTTAGTGTCAATTATCATGAGAATAAGAAAAATGATAGATCTAACGACAATTGTAGATTGACTCATGATAGACCTACCTTAACTAACAATAGGAAGGTAGAAAATAGTCTAGGCAAGAACTCAAAGAAAACTAGACATATGCCTAGAAAAAGAAATATCCAAGGAAATCATAAAAAATCAAGAATCAATGTCTTGGAAATTGAAAATCAAGATTTGATATATTTGAGAAGACCCTAGAGAAAATAACAAACAAGATTAAAGGGTCTAAGAAGCAAAATCTCACTACAAGAAAAATCATGATTAGCGATGAATTTTACGACGAATTTAAAAAAAAATTCATCATAAAATTTTTTGTGATGAAAAACTTTTGTTGCAATAAAGTCGTCACAAATTTTTACGACGAAAATTTTATAATTCGTCTCAAATTTTAGTGACGAAAAACATCTTTCGTCGTTAAAATCGTCGCAAATCGGCGACGATAAAATTCGTCGCCAATTTTAGTGAAAAAAATTTTCGTCGCCAATCCGCGACGAATTTGTTTCATCGTCGACCAACAATGAAATTTGCGACGAAAAATTATTTTCGTCGCAAAATGTCGATACACAGTAAGTTACGATAGATTTGTGATGAAATTATTTTCGTTGCAGAATTCATCGCTAATTTGCAATGAAACTCATTTTCGTCACAAAATTTGTTGTAAAATTAAAATTTTTTTTCCTACTCTACTTATTTATTGATTATCCCATAGATACAATAAAATATCGATTCAATCGGATCGATACAAATTTCACATATAACCTGTCAAATTCAACATACATTTACAAAAATTGAATCCACATAAACACGATCCACACTCTACAATACATTTATACAAAGATGCAAATGTTACATAATGAAATCCATATTAATCCATATCAATATCCACACCAACATCCATATCAATAGACATTTACACATGTCTATAGATCCAAACCAACATGATGAATTCACAACAGAACATCCAGTTATATAAATCCAAATCCATACAATATAAGTAATGTAAAGAAGTCTGAGGACGAGAAAAAGATACAATAGAATCATCGTGCTCGTTTTTGCTCTCCGGAGACTCTACTTCCTTCTCCATCAATATCTTTTCGTGTCCTGCATAAGAAAACAAAAAAAAAGAAAGAGTATTTGTCACGACCCGGGAGATAGCATAAGAATGGAATTCTAATTCTACACAACAAATAAGGAATAAACTCGTAAAGTAACGAAAAATCTGATGTTTCGTAAGCGGAACCGCAACAAGTACAAGTATGAAATCAAAATAGGAAATATGTTATAGTTCCGAAAACACCAAAACGAAATCAGAAATCCAATGATGCAGAAATGTAAACCAACGATACAAGAATACCAACACATGCTACAAACACATCCCACACAAACACAGTCCTCGTCGTGAGATGGCATCGGTACTAACAAGTGGTATCAGAGCGAGACCGCTCTTCACCGGACTAACCGCCAGATGAGTCATGATCCAGATCTAACCATGTGGTTTGAACCTTAAACAAAGGAAGTGGGTGCTCCCGTGTCTGAATCAAGAGGACCAGGCACCATGTGAGAAGTCCTAGTAGGTCACCAGGTACCAGGTGAGAAGTCCTAGTAGGTCGGGTGGACCGAGGGGCAAAAAGTCCTAGTTGCGACTAGGTGGGAAGTCCTAGTAGGTCGGATGGACCGAGGGGCAAAAAGTCCTAGTTGTGACTAGGTGGGAAGTCCTAGTAGGTCGGGTGGACCGAGGGGCAAAAGTCCTAGCTGCGGCTAGGTGGGAAGTCCTAGTAGGTCGGGTGGACCGAGGGACAAAAAGTCCTGGTGAGTCAAGGATTCAGACATCAAAAACGACGTTGAGGGGGGTCTGTGGTCCTTTGTTTGATGGGGGGATTGTTGGGTTGCAAGGGTGCAAACATAGTCCCACATCTAAAGTAAATGGAAAAGATCATGAGATTAAAAGGATGGAAAGTATCTCCATTGGTATGAGACCTTTTGGGTAATGCCCAAAAATAAAACCATGAGGACGTGGGTCCAAAGTGGACAGTATCGTACCTTTGTCGAGATATATATGGATTCCATCTGGATCTAACAGTATTATTCTTAAAATTAAAAGTAAAGCCTATAATCTAAATATGTAAAGACTTACCTCTTCTTCTAAATTTTCTTCAAAAATCCTGTTTAAAAAGAAATTAACAGAATTAATAAAAAATTTATAAATTAGTAAGTTAAAATCTAATAAAATGATAAATATTAAAAATACTGATTGTAAAAAAATTTATACACAAAAAAACTCATAAGGAACTACCACCATCGTCGTCGTCGTCATCATCACAAGGAGCAGATTGCAATTGAAGATGTTGCAAGATCAGGTTTTGTTGTCTTCGTAATTCATTAATTTTTTGATCTCTTTGTCTCATTTCTTGATCTTGTTGCATTAATAAGCCTTTCAAGTGACTAACCTCATCAGTCAAATTATGGATCTGTGTCGTAACGGCTAGAGAGGTGGTAGAAGATGTACCAATAACTCTATGAGTTCTGCTCAAAGAACTCATACCCAATATTCTTCCACTACCTTTGGATCCCCCACTGGCCTCCAGCCATAGACTCAGATCACTCTCAACTGAGGGTTCAGATCCATCATTTTCAAAGCTAGCACTTGAAATTCACTGTGCTAGCTCGAGCTCATCATATTTATCATGTATTATCAAAAGAAATATTAATATGTTGTAATATTTGAGAAATTAAACACATATAAATATTTAGATACACATTTAAACCTAACATACACCCATCTCTACAAACATCAATTCTTTCCACTGGAAGACCTAAGTCTTTGACGAGTTTCTTCATATCATAATAATCGTTGGGCATTATGTGGTCACGTGGCAATGTCTCTCCCATAACTTGAAGAATGTTATTAAAACAATCTTCAGACACATTGTGTTCTGCTTTGATATTCAACATTCTTGTTGTAACAGAGAGTTTACTGTGATTGTCACAGCCAGCCCACAATGGTTCATCTGCAGCACTCAATAATTCTTGAAATTTGAGATATGATTGATTATTCAAATTATCACCATCTCCTGGTAATTGTGTCGCCTCCGACGGTGATACATAAGCATAAGGAGCATACATTTGTTCGACCATTGGAGGATGGCTATAACTTGGACCACTATGATATGGAGGAAGACTAGAAGGTTGTTCAGTAAAGAAATTCTGGGCCGCTGCATCTGTTACCATCCTCTGATATGGATTCAAATTATCATAGTAACTCTGATGCCCCATGGCTGAGTACTGAATATTTTGCTCATACTCCGCATCAGATATGAACGGTTCACCATGAGAAGTCCAATTATAATAATTTGGTGTGAAACCAAATCTACACAGATGTTCTCGTACTTTATCACATTTCATAAATTTTCCATTGTGACACTTCCTGCACGGACATCTGATCTTATCTCCATCCATAAAATCAACATTATTTGAGGCAAATTCCACAAATTGTTGTACTCCCGCAATAAATTCATCGGTCAAACCTTTACGTTCAGGTAAATTCTTATTATACATCCAACTTCGTGCATTCCACATTTTTCCTGAACCCACAAATTCCAACATATTAAAATATATTTCATCTAGGATTTAGTGTTGAGGGTTTATAAGTTTATAAGTGTTATGAGTTAAGGTTTATGGTTTTGGATAGAATTTAGGGTTTATGATTTATGGTTTACGATCTTTTGTTTAGAATTTAGAGTTTATGGGTTTATAATTTATGGTTTACGATTTAGGGTTTTTAGTTTATGGTTTATGGGTTTATAATTTATGGTTTCTGATTTAGGGGGTTTATACGTTTTATGATTTAAGGTTTAGGGTTTATGGGTTTATGATGTATGGTTTACGATTTACGGTTTATAATTTAAGGTTTTATGATTATAGGGATTAAGATTTACGGTTATACGAATTATGATAAATTTGAAGTCAATAAGTAAAAACATAGTATTATGCACATTTTCTAACAATAATTCTAAAAAATACCTCAAACATAATTGTAAAAAATTTCATCAATAATTTCTAAAGAATTATAACTAAATTCTAATAAAAACTATTAAACTATTATATAAAATTGTAAAAATTACCTCAGATCGGAACTTGTTAAACCGAACTTGTTAAACCTGCAAAATTAATATTACAGTATTAATTAATAAGTATATTAAAATTAATTAATTAAAATTAATTGAATTTTGAACGGCCACCACTAGAAACCACCGGCGGCCGGCTAGCAACCACCAGCCGCCGGACAGCAGCCACCCAGCCGCCGGACCAGCAGCTGCCGGCGGCCACCCGCTGCAGCCAGGATGTGGCGTCGGCCACCAGCTGGCTTCTCGCGGCCAGCATCTCACGCGCGGCGCCGGCTTCCCGCGGCCAGCATCTCACGCGGCGGCCACCCGCTGCAGCCACCAGGTGGCGCCCGCGGCCACCAGCCGCCACCAGCCAGCGGCCACCAGCCGCAGCCAGCGGCCACCAGGGAGGGTGGCAACCCGCCGCCTTCGACAAGGAGAGGCGACCAAAATAAATCGGCATAAAACTTACCGGCGAAGGAGAGGCGGCAGCGCGAGAAGGAAATGCGGCGGCGGCAAGCTAGGGCTTCGGCGACGAAAAAAAATCGGAGAGGAGAAGGAGAGACGGCGCCACCAACGTTTCGGAGAGAAGGACAGGCGGCGGCAGCAGCTAGGGCTTCGGCGAGGACAGGCGGCGGCAGGGCTTCGGCAGCAGCTAGGGCAGAAGGCAAAAATCGCGAAGGAAGAAAAGAAAAGGGGATCGGGCGGAGTAGTTAAGTTAGGGTATTTGGCGACGAAAATGGAGTTCGTCGCCAAATTCGTCGCAAATTGGCGACGAAATAACGTTTCGTCGCCAATTGGCGACGAATTAAATTTTTCGTCGCCAAATTGGCGACGAAAAAATCTTTTCGTCGCCAATTGAAAAATTTTGGGCGAAATTTTCTCCCGGGTAAAAATTTCGGGGAAAATTTTTGCAACGAAAAATTTTTCGTCGCAGATTTCTTAATCGATCGGATGATCGATTAATCGAGCTCAAAATAATCGATCAAATGATCGATTAAATGACGTAAATTCTTTCTCAATAAACCGTGGCCTCTAATCGATCAACGAAATCGATTACCGGCCCGTAATCGATCAACCGATCGATTACGGTGGCTTCTGTGAAATCGAGATTTCACAGAATGTTTGGTAATCGATTCGGCGATCGATTAAAGATTTGCAACGAAAATATTTTCGTCGCAGATCTGCAACGAAAATGATTTTCGTTGCCGAAAATCATTTTCGACGAATTTGGCAACGAATTTATTTTCGTCGCCAATTACGAATTCTCCTAAATCCGTAATCGATCGAGCGATCGATTACGAATGTTTGGCAATCGATTCTGTGATCGATTAAATATTTCAACAGAATAATTTTGGTAATCGATTCGACGATCGATTAAAGATTTGCAACGAAAATATTTTCGTCGCAGATCTGCAACGAAAATAATTTTCGTTGCCAATTGGCGACGAATTTGGCAACGAATTTATTTTCGTCGCCAATTCCGATTCTCCTAAATCCGTAATCGATCGAGCGATCGATTACTATGGCAATGTGGAAAATTCGTTGTTCACAGAATGTTTGGTAATCGACTCGGAGATCGATTAAAGATTTGCAACGAAAATCATTTTCGTCGCTAATTTGCGACGAATTTGGCAACGAAAATTAATTTCGTTGCCAATTGGCAACGAATTTGGCAACGAATTTATTTTCGTCGCTATCTACTATCATCAATATCAATATATATTCAACCCACAAACGCAATTTATTACAAATCTTGATTATTATCTCCTTTACCATTAGAGTATATATCGTTCAGTATACAACCAGTTAGAAACTTTATTTATTAATTATTTACGAAAAATGATTAAGAAAAGATAACACAATTCATCTGGTGTCCATTTCTTAACTATCTTGACAAATGAAAGAAGGAGCTGAAATGCGAAATTTGGTAATGTTATTCAATTTTTTAAAAATATTTTAATTTATTTGACAACATTGTTATGATATCTTTATAATGGGATAGTTACAAAATATAAGAGAATTCATTTTGACCACAAAAAATGGCGGGTAATTTTTAGTCAAATTAGCAACGAATATAATTTTCGTTGCTAAAGTCGTTGCTAATTTGCAACGAACTAAATTTCGTCGCAAATTCAGCAACGAATAAGTTTTTCGTTGCTAAATTCGTCGCAAATTCAGCAACGAATGAGTTTTTCGTTGCTAAATTTGTCGCAAACTTGACTATACATTTCTCCGCCTATCATTATAACATGATAAGTCTTCAAAACAGTTTCTGACTTATGGTCATCATTCAATCCAAACATCCGCGAAATCTCTTGAAATCGATTCATATCAAAAAATAGCTTCACAATAAACAAACATAATCTATAAATAGGATTGAAGCTTTTGGAGATCTGAATCCAAGATTAGTATACAACCATTCTTTTCCTATATCGGCTTAAAATAAATATTAAAATCATGTATGAATATAATTCTCATTTCAACGAACTGCCTACAACATGAAAGATATTGAAAAACCTAAAAAAAATTTATTTTCGCGATGAAGAGGGCAATTATCTTACAAATTGTCGACATTTTGGCAACGAATTAGATGTCGCCAATTGGCGACGAACTCAAATTCGTCGCCAATTGGCGACGAACTAAAATTCGTCGCCAATTGGCGACGAACTAAAATTCGTCGCCAATTAGCGACGAACAAATTCGTCGCCAATCGGCGACGAAAAATAATCGTCGCCGATTGGCGACGAATATTTTTTTCGTTGCTAATTTATTGTATTTTGCGACGAAAAGTTTTTTCGTCGCCAATCTGCAACGAACTTTTTATTCGTTGGAAATATTGCGACGAATTTTGCAACGAAAATAATTTTTGCAACGATTTTTCCGACGAAATTATTTCGTTGCTATTTTGGCAACGAATTATTTTTCGTTGCTAATTTCGACACAAATTTGCAACGAATCTTTGTTTCGTTGCAAAATTAGTTGCAAATTTGCAACGAATTTTTTTTGTTGCAAAATTTCGTTGCTAAAACAGTGTTTTTTTGTAGTGCTCTACTGGTGATCCACGCTAAGCTCCCGTCTAGACGGCTTCGGAAGTCACGAGTCGCGTCATCGTCTTCGGTACTAGCTGATGATCGATAACGATCGAATCGAGTGAAGCCCTATTCCGGAAACTATGCAACAACATTTGTCGCGATTGTTTCTGAGGCTTTCTAACTATCATCGAGAATCGTATTCCTGATGTAGTTTATCGGTGGCCAACTATTGATCACCGATAATAGACAAATTGGTCGAAACCTTTCCAACGAAGATGGAGCGTTCTCCGGAAACTTCATAAGTTTCCGGAAAGTTGAAGACCAATCGTCAGACGATCGAGGTCTTGATTGACTGCGATCGAACAAAAGAAATACAACGACGAGTGACTATGGCGCCCGTCGTAATCAGGAGAAAGGGGTGCACAATGGCACTATCAAAAAGCTAAGGGTTGCGACACTCGCACCTTGGCCGGTCTTGCCTACGCGAATGACGGACAATGCTCTCGCTGTTTCGTTTCAACAACCAACTGATAACTAGCTATTTGATCGGGTAAATTAGGGTTAGATTGGACCGGTTTGATCACATTTCATGTCGTATTTAGGTTTGTTGAGCTTAATTCTTATGTTAGATGAAATTATATCTTCATTCTAATTTTTCATGATTTTTTTGGGTAATTATGGATATTAATTTTGTGATCTTTAATGTTTGCAGGAATTAGAATGATGATAATGATAAATTGGAGGACTTAATTGTAATTTTTGGTTTGAGTCCGGGTCAAGACAGAATCAAATTGGTTCAATCGGATTCGAAATCAACTTGATCCAAGCTGATGGTTCAACTCGTTTGCGGTTTGAAGATCAATTTAGATTAATTCAAACAAATCAGCTCAAAGCAAGATAAATACAAGCTAAATCAGTTGAATGGCTCAGCTCAAGTCCAGCCCAAGCTCAATTCAGACTCAAGTTCAGCAAGTTGATTGAGCTGAATCAAATCAAAAGCCAGCCCATGTCACTTCCATTAACTCAACGCAAGGCCCAGCCCACTTTCGATTGATCCAACCCAATCCACCCAAACCCTAATTCGGCCGGTTCAGAAGCAATCAAGCCACCGGTTCAATCACTTCTCGCCGGTTCAGCGCTGGCATTAAAAGGCGAAGACGGTTCATTCATTCTGGGGGTTCACTCGCGATTTTGGGAAGCTACAGTGCTCCCAAAATCGCGAGCACTGTTCATCGTCTATCCCTCGCCGCCGCGATTTTGAACCCGTCGCGCGCTCCACCGTCACCTTCCTCCTTTCGATCAGCGCAAAACGTGGCAGTAGCATCCGGTTGAAGAACGTCAACGCCACCACAGAAGCGATTCACCGTGAGCTCCGGTGAGTGGTCTTCTTCCTCTGTTGTTTGGCTCCGTCGTTGTGAGGATTCTCCAGCGTCGGCGGCCGACGACAGCCCGATCCTTCGTCTCCACAGAAGCAACGTGCGGTAGCTGGTCTCTGGCGGCGATTGTAGCAGAGAGCGGCTGGTCTCCTGGCGGCGATTGTAGTAGGGGATTCTCGTGCGTCTTCAACTTCCACCGTCCCCGGAAAATAACAAGGTAAGGTTGTTCTTTTAGTTCTGTTTCTAATGTCCTGGAGGCGATTGTAGTAGGGTATTAGGGCAGAGGTGAAGCTCCATTGCCTGCGTCGTGTCCGATCGTGCCAAGCTGTGAGCGACTGTTCCAGTGAGGTCCATTGTCCGGCGTGATCCAACCGGAGCTGCTGATGGTTCTGTGCCAATTGGGAGAGGGAAGAAACCCTAATCCCACTCTGCCCTTATTCCATTCTTTGTTTCTGTTGATTGTTCTGTTAAACTTGAATCCAAATCCCCTTGTGATACACTGTAAATATGGTTTAATCCCTAACCTTAATTCCTAACTCTAATTGCTAAACCCTAATTCCTAATTCCTAACTCTAATTCCTAATCTATTCTTTGGTGTTGTAATCTGTTAACTTGTTGATTGAAGAAGAACCCTGTTCTGTTGGATTGCTCATGTATTGTTTGAGTTGGTTCTTTAGCATGAAGTTCTCGTGGGAATGGTACTGGTTGTGTTCAGTTTGAATGAGATGAATTATGTAAATGATTGATGTATGGAATGAATTGTAAGATGGTTGTTTGTTTAAGTGTACATGGATGGATAGTTGTTGAAATCGGTTGTGTATGAAGGGAATTTAAGTTCGAACTTGTGTCATGAATTGAAGTGGAACTATCTATTTAGGTTGAATTGTGTGATGACTTCGTGTTAAACATGTTTTGTTTGTATTGTTGGGAAGTTTGAATAAGATGGATCTATTTAGGTTGGCCAATTGTATGATGTGTAGAGTTTAGGATGTATGTTTTATGATAGTTAAGTCATGTTGTACAGTGTTTATGATCACATGTAGATAAATGTTGTAAAGTTGATTCATGTTCAAGAATAAATTCTTTTGTTTGCATGTTTTGTGTATTTGAGTATTATGTATTTGAAGATTGTATGTTGTAATGTATGTGTGTATGTTGCATGTTGTAGAATTTATCATGTATGTTTGTATGATATGTACAAATTGAACTCTATGCGAGCATAGATTTGAATAAGCCTGTGAATTAAGAATGATGAATTGTAAATTGTTATGTGTTATTGTGAATCGTAATTGTTGTATGCATTATTATGTATGTTTGTATATGTTGTAGATGTATGTATGTATTATGATTCAGAAGTTGTTTATTTATGTATAGTATGTGGAGTAATTTGTAGATTTATGGAACTTATTGTATGTTAATAAAAAAATGAGATTGTTAAATGTATGTATCATAGGTTTGATGGTTGATTGTTGTATGTATCATATGTTATTGTAAAAAGATTGTTGATTGTTATTATAATTGTAGGAATTAATTATTAATAAATGAAGTGTGTAAATAGGAATAAATTAAGTCAATAATAAAACTCCTGTACTAAATGTCTATAATAAACTTTTCATCATTGAGTCCTAGAGAGACAACCCAGACCTCTTTATACTACTTTAGCGATAATTAGGGATTTGATAAATAAATAATTACTTTTGATCGGTATAAATGACACAATCAATAAGGGAAAATAAGTAAATAAATAATAATAATTTTGCATTTGCGATAACATCAATCTGTGCCAAAATATCCACATCACCAACAGTCATAAACAAGAACCATAATCAGCTACAATCACAGAGAAAACAACATCTAGCCACTGGTCTCCGGCAGCAAGGAGAGGAAGTGATTTCCGACGGTCTCTGTTCTTCACGGTAACAAGGAAAGGAAGAGAACTCCGGTGGCCTCTGTTCCTCACGCGCCGTGGTCGGTCTCCCTGCGCTTCTCCGGCGACCTACGAGCAGAACCAGAAGGGCACAGCGGGTGGAGAGTGGCCGACAGCGACGCATCACCACGGGGAAGAAGAACAGTGCCCGCCCCCTCTGTTTCTATCACGGAATCTCCTCAACTCCCATGCCGTCGGTCGTCTCCTCTGCGCAGCCGGCAAGCCAATGAGGGCGGCCGGGAGAGAAGGCGTCGGGAAGTCCTTGCTCAAGGTCTTCTCCCGCTGCCTCTCCACTCACCGGCGAAGAAGGAAAGTTGCGGTCGAGCTCACGATCGGTCGGAGGGCGCTGCGCCGGGAGGAAAGCTCGCAACACCGTGCTCCTCAGGAAGAAAGGTCGCTGGTGGAGAACCCACGATTAGGGCAGAAGGCAGCGCCGTCAGCCCTTTCTCGCGAACCCCATGAACAGGGCAAGACACCCTATTTTTACCGCGACTCAGAAGGGAAGATTGCTACAGTGCGGCGGGTGGGTTAAGCCAATCCAGGAATAGACTAGGGTTTGGGTTGGGTTTGGTTTAGACTGCTACTATAGCAAACCACTACTGTAGTAAATCGGATTTATTTTTGGTTCGCCTGGTTCACTAACCAAACGAATTCTGATTTGACCCAAACTAATTTTGTTCGTTTCGTCTTCCCAAGATGAAGCTTCTCATCTCTTCGTTTTTTACCAAAACCTCTTCCATCATGAACAAAACTAAGTTGGTTCAATTCGGTTCAAAATCGAATCATTTGGTTCAGTAACCAAATGATCTTTGATTCAAACGAAATCAGTTTCGTTCTTTTCGTCTTCATAAGACGAATTCCATCATATTGTCCTTTGTCTGGTCCAACCAGACTTTATTTCTCTCGTTCTAAGAATCCAATTCTCAAACTCGTTTTAAGTCCTTCGGAGAACTTGTTGTGCGTGTGACCCAATAGGTTCCCGGCTATGTTGGCCGTCCGTAATTAACCATTAATTACGAAACGATCATGAGTGACACCTAATAGTATATCATGATCCCTAATTGATCGAAAAATCAATGATTGATTCCAGAACAGTTCTAAACCTTTCAGCAGCTATACTGAATCGTGTCTCGCTCCTTTAACCGTCTTATACCCGCTTGGTTCAGGACATAGTCTATGTGTCGGTTCCCACTAGGCTGACAATGTCACACCTAGCCCAAGCTACTTTCTTGTCCTGTGGATTCAAGTTACTTGTACATGTATCTAAGAGTCTCATACTCTTAACATGTAATGCTTTGGCCAAAGACTTTTAGTAACAATCTTAGCGGCAGCAAGATATACATCTCCTTTTCGAAGGAGCAGTGAATCCGTTGTGGGCTATTCAAACACCTTCGGGCACTTCATCTTATACCCAATCATCTCGGGTCCACACCTCCTTAGAGATGCTTTCTTAAGATGTCAAAGTATAAGCCTCCATGACCAAGGTGACTTGAATACCGCAAGTCAAAGGAAACTCGCACTTAAGCTGCATTGAGATCTTCATTGACATATGAATCGAACCATATGAAGTCTCATGGCAGGTCACTCCAATGAACTGGTTACCTTTAATCATCATCCACGTTTAACTCTCAACATCGAATGTCTCCAGCAGTGAGATTAGCTGCTTGGCTAACCAAGGAGTTCAAAACGTGCTAGTCTCGACAGAATCGATGACGTCCGTACTAATCAATTCCTCGACTAGGGATAATTCCAATACATTCATAATTACACGTGTAGAGATGCTCACTAGTTGTGATCCAATCATAAATTCTCTCACGCTATGAATCATATTGCGGACATTCAGTATTTGAGTTTAAGATTCAATCTAACACATATGGAATGTGCACTCAAATAGTGAATTACTATTTATCCAATAAATAGTATAACCCTAAGGCGATTGCCTTAGAACACCCCTCAAATTAACAATCACCATATTTTTTCTTAAAAATTCTTTTAATTTCTATTTCATTGTTAGGGTCCCAAGTGAACACCCGCTAAAAGGAGAAATAAATAATTTATTATATATTTAACGGTAATATCATATATAAAATAAAATAGATAATTTACCTTAAATTCATTCCACCACAACTATTTGGTGAGATCAGGAGTACTTGTATAAGTCATGGAATCTCCTCGCCAATGGTTATTCAATACTTGATTAATACTGTGAACCTTCCATGGGTACTGGGGAATGGGAAGGTCCTGGGGAGTCCTGTGTTTGAGATGGTCCTGCACTTGAAGGAGTGGGGACCGTAGATGCATGACTGGTGCTGTGTCGACCGCGTCGAAACTGTAAAAAAATATATTAGGATAAATCAAACAAAAATTATTTGCATAATGAGGAATATTAAAAAACTTACCATTATGCTATTTTTTTTATAAAGAATGTGTCAATCAATACACCACTAAGTCACCTGTAATGATCTATAAGGAAAAAAAGTACAGTTAAAATATTTTAAGATAATAAATATATAACCAACAAAATAAACTAAGAATTTTATAAATCTATCTAGTAAATCAAAATTTGCATATTATGAAGATTAAAACTAAATTTGCAGATTAAAATGAAATATACACCTACACTCCAATATCCATATATTAAAATGAATTATTAATATTTTTATAATTTAACCTGACTTACTCATCATGAAAAATCAAAATCATCATCGTCATCGTCGTCGTGGGCATGGTCATGGTCGTCGTCGTCGTCATCATCATCGTCGTCGTCGTCGTCATCATCGTCGTCTTCGTCTTCATCTTCGTCGTTGTCATTTTCATGAATTTCACTTGTATCTACATGTATCACTACTCCGCTGGGATCTCGTAATGTAGGAATATGATATTCCTCGGTCTGAAATGTGTTTACAACTTCGTCTTGTTGATATGCATTATCTTGCCAACGTTCTTCAATTTTTTTCCTTGCTTTTGTTTTACAAACAACCCACCAATCATTTTTGTCTCGTTTCAAACTTGGATATGAAGCATAAAATACTTGAATTGCTTGTTGTGCCAACACAAATGGTTCATATCTCTTATATAATCTCTTATGATTAATTTCAACCAAATTATACCGTGGATGCACCTTCATCCCTCTGACAGGGTCAAACCAGCGACACATAAATAAAACAACTCAAATTTCTGGACCTGGGTATTCCACCTCTATAATTTCATCCAATAACCCATAAAAATCATTACTTGCAGCTCCATCATTGGATGATTGAACACAAACACCGCTATTCATTGTAGCCTTCCCCATTCCATATTCCTGAGTATGAAAATTATATTCGTTTATGAAATATGCTGGCCAAGTCCGTACCATTGCTTTTGGACCCCATGAAAGATGAAATAACAATTCTTGTTCAACGTGAGCTTGATTAGCCTGAATCTAAAATCAAATTTTAAAATTAATTATAAGTCAAAATATATGTTGAGCAAATTTAAATTTTATACTCACATATGTTTTGAACCATGGTGCAAATTCTTCATCGCAGAAGTTATTAAACTCTTGTGTTGACATTTCAGAGTTTAAATTCTGAAAAATCCTATAAAAATAATAATTATAACATAAATTATTTACGACCAAAGAAAAAAAATATAAAATATATACTCACTCAAAATATGGTGTTACTTCTGGACAATTCAGTAAAATATATGTGTGGGTTGCGCGCCATTCTTGACCAGTTAAGTATCTCTCTTTACATGGTCCACTTGGCCGACCAAGGTAATTAAAAATTAAAAATGCTGTCAAATTGGGATCAATAGGGCCCTCATCATTTCTTCCCGCTCTTTGTCTTTTGCTTCGGACGTGAGGCTCAAAATAATATGATGCAAAAGTTGTTACTTCCTCCACAATGTATGCATTAACAATAGAGGCTTCAACATGAGCCTTATTTTTCACTTTTTTCTTCAGATGATATAGAAATCTGATTGTAATAAAATAAAGTGTATTAGACATTAATATATATGAAATAACAAAGTATATAAGTAATATTATTTTACCTTTCAAATGGATACATCCATCGAAAATGGACAGGACCTCCAACTTTGGTTTCATAAGGCAAGTGAACCAAAAGATGTTCCATCGAATCAAAAAATGAAGGTGGAAAGATCCTTTCTAAATTACACAAAATTATTAGAATTTCTCACTCTAACGTCTCCATGTGTGAGTATTTCAAAACTGTTGAGCAAATATCATGAAGAAAAATACTTAACTCCGTAATGACACCCCATACAAAATTTGGTAACAACTCCTTAAAAGCGATAGGAATGAGTCTTTCCATAAATATATGACAATCATGACTTTTTAAATCAATTAATTTACATTCCTTCAAATCGACACATCTTCCAAGATTAGAGACATAACCATCTGAAAATTTTAAAGATTTCACCCATTCACAAAGAACACGTCTCTGATCTCTATTCAATGTATAAACTGCCTTTGGCTTTGGTCCCCTACTACTTTCATCAACATCAAGAGTAAGTCTTTTACAAATGAGTCGCATATCTTTTCTTGCATTCAAATTATCTTTTATTTTCTCCATGGGATATCCATGACTGTATTAATCAGATTATCAAAAACATTCTTCTCAATATGCATTACATCAAGATTATGATGAATCAAATGACTGTACCAATATGATGTAAGTACATGCGCTCACACAAACATATCATCAAACAAGTTCAAAGCACACAATACATGAAACAAGTGTAAACTCTTCATAGAATAGGGAAAAATAACATGAACTAGTTCTTACATTACCATCATTACATTAATGTTCATCCTACATCCTAAACTCAAAGATCTACTCCATTACAAGAAGATTACAATAAGTATACAAGAAAATAGTTATCCACAAGAGAAGGGAGGACTTATCTTGAAGCTCGGACATCCTTGGAAGATTTTCTCGTTCTGGGGTAGGATGGATCGGTGAAGATAAAATGTTTAAGGCCTCCCTAAGAGTGGAGAGGCGCCGCCCCCAAGCCAAGACCTTAGGGTTTCCTTAGATCCCAAAAGATAACCCAAAAGGGTTGTAAAAAGAAGTATTTATAGGCTCTAGGCACGACACGGTCGTGTCTCGTAGGCACAGTCGTGCCTTGTAGGCATGACCAGTGAAAGTTGCTATTCTTGAAAGAAGACACGGTCGTGCCTGGTCTCAATCAAGAAGGTAGGCACAACCCCAAGCTGGTCTTAATTTGAAAAATGGGCATGGTCGTGTCTCCTAGCACGACCCCAAGATGGTCTCAAAGCGGCATGGTTGTGCCTCCTAGACACGACCCCAAGTTGGTCTCAATCTGAAAGTTGGGCACGATCATACCTTTTAGCATGGCCTAGAGATGGAATCAGTCGGCACACCCTAAAGCAAAGTTGTAGATCTTGAAGTTATCTTTATTTGGTAGGTGGCACATCCCGTGGGTCAATCGAAGCTAAAAGTTATACCCATTTTACTTTCAGTCTGCAAAGCAATCCAGATAGGAGACACGGTCGTGCCTCTTGGCACGACCGTGTTGGACCTGGCATGGGCATGCCTCAGCCCGGGGCACTCTCTGGAAGCTTGAAAACTAGTCCGGATGATAGGATATGGCCGTGACACCTTTGGCATAGCCGTGTGAGCCTATGAAGCACTTCAAATGACCTTCAAACTCACCCAAAATATACTCTGTTTAGTTCATTTATGTGTACTTTCATATTCATAAGGCGTACCATGTGGATCTTCAATAACAGATGAAAAATTATGCACTCTATACCAGATCTGTTGACCTGTTAATCTCAGTGGCGGGGGTGTTCTTTCAATTCTATTCTTTGTGAATTCTTCTTTATTTCTTCTAAAATTATGATTTTGTGGTAAAAATTATCTATGACAATCAAAATAACTCAGCTTCTTCCCATGTTTCAATCTGATTGATTTTGATCTCTCCATACATATTAGACATCCTAAAATCTCAACGGTACTCCATCCTGATAACATACCATAAGTCAGAAAGTCATTTATGGTCCAAAGAAGTGCAACCTTCATTATAAACATCTGATCAGTATGCACATCATAGGTAGGAAAACCTTCATCCCATAGTTGTTTCAGCTCTGCAATCAATGGTTGCATATAAACATCTATTAACTTCTTTCAGATTTTGTGGACCAGGCACAACCAATGTTAAAAATATATGCGGTGTTTTCATGCACATTCCAGGTGGAAGATTATACGGAGTTACAATAATTGGCCAACAAGAATAATTTCTTCCTGATTTACCAAATGGAGCAAATCCATCAGCACAAAGACCTAACCGAATGTTTCGAGTTTCCTTCGCAAATTCAGGATATGTTCTATCAAAAATTTTTCACTGTTGTCCATCTGATGGATGACACATTAATCCCTCTTCTGTTTGATGAGTTGCATGCCAAGTCATGTGTTGAGCAGTGACTTTTGATGCATAAAGTCTTTGTAGCCTAGGAGTTAAAGGCAAATAAAATAACTGAGTGTATGCTTTACGTCACTGTTAAAATGCCAACTGAGTGTATGCTTTACAGTTAAAGGCAAATAAAACAACTGAGTATATGATTTACATTTTGTTAACTCCTTCTGGTAGGCTTGTATCTAGCTTGATTACAGAATTTACAAACTTCTGCATTTTCATCATCACCCCAATATAACATACAACCATCTCTGCAAACATCAATTCTTTCCACTAGAAGACCTAAGTCTTTGACGAGTTTTTTTATATTATAATAATCATTGGGCATTATGTGATCACGTGGCAATGTCTCTCCAATAACTTGAACAAAATCATTAAAATAATCTTCAGACACATTATGTTCTGCTTTGACATTCAACAATCTTGCTGTAATAAATAGTTTATTGTGATTGTCACAACCAGCCCACAATGGTTCATCTGCAACACTCAATAATTCTTGAAATTTAAGATATGATTCATTATTCAAATTTTCACCAACTCCTGGTACTTGTGTCTCCTCCAACGGTGATGCATAAGGAGTAAATATTTGTTCAACCATTGGAGGAAAACTAGAACTTGGACCACTCGATTCAGCAAAGAAATTCTGACCCGCTGCATCAGTTATCATCCTTTGATATGGATTAAATTGATCATAATAACTCTGATCCCCCATGGCTGAGTATTGTATGTTTTGTCCATAATCCTCATCAGATATGAACGGTTCACCATGAGAAGTCCAATTATAGTAATTGGGAGTGAAACCAAATCTACAAAGATGTTCTCGTACTTTATCACATTGTAAAAATTTATCATTGTGACACTTTCTGCATAGACATCTTATCTTATCTCCATCCATAAAATCAACATTTCTTTAAAGCAAACTTCAAAAATTATTCTAATCCCACAATAAATTCATCGGTTAAACCTCTACGTTCAAGTAAATTCTTTTTATACATCCAACTTCTTGCTTTCTGCATTTTTCCTGAACCCACAAATTTTAACATATTAAAATATAAATAAATCTTACTTAATTACAATAATTTTTATCTAGTATAAATAAAAATTATTTCATATCTCTTCATCAATTAAATAACTATACTTAATTCCAACTAAATTAGAATAATAAACATTAACATTCAAATAAATACAATTATATCTAAATACTATTCAAATTTCTAAAATAACTACAATTATAAAAAAATTATACCTCAAGCCGATGAACAAATCCAATTAATTCATGTCCGAGCAAATTATAAACCTGCATAAATAACATTAAAAAATTAATCAACATCTAATTAACGAATAATTAATTAAACCATACAGTCAGCGCTGACCGTTGGTCAGTGCCCTACGGATTGCACCTGCAAGCCAACGACCGACAGGTTGCGGCCACCGGCCCGGCCCCGCGCCCGCTGGCCCACAACCCTAGCCCGCGGCCGCGAGCCCAACGGCGGCGTGGGCAACGGCCGCGTAGCCAGCCGACGCAAGGCCAACGAAAGATGGCCGCTACCCGCCCTTGGCCACCGACCGACGGGTCGCGAGCAGTGGTCTGGTGCTAGGAAAAAGAATCGACCGGCCAAAATAGAAGGGAGGAAGATGGCATACCTAGCTCTAGACGTGATGGAAGCTGCCTTCGTTGAAGAAATTCGATAAAAACAGGACCTTTGCGGCGATTGGCAATGGCGGAGCGCTGCGGTAGGGGAGGAGATCGCGCGAGAGAGAAAGGGAAACCTAAAATGTAAGAAAGAATCAGTAGATCTAGGGTTTATGAGATTTTTTTTTACGACGAAAGATTTTCGTCGCCAATTTGGCGACGAAAACAGGATTCGCCGCCAAATTTTGGTGATGAACAAGGTATTCATCGCCAAAAATTGGTGATGAAAAGGGATTCATCGCCAAATGTTGGCGACGAAAATGTGATTCATCGCCAATTTGGCGACAAATCTGTGTTTCGTCGTAAATTGGCGATGAAATATTTTTTCGTCGCCAATATGCAATAAATTTTACGATAAAAAATTATTTTCAATGACATTTTTAGCAAATTTTATATGTTGTAAAATTTATAACAACTATTATTTCATCACAAATTTCATTGTAAATTTGCAACGAAAATATTATTCGTCACAAATTTCATTGTGAATTTGTGACGAAAAATTTTCGTCTCTAATTTTCATCCTTAAAAAATTATTTTTTTGTTGTGTCTAATTTTAGGTAGACAAAAGTCATCTATGGATAAGATGGGTTTGGGATACAAACCTAAGTCGAATAAAAGTATGGTTCGTATCATGGAGTTACATATAGCTATGGTGTCACGCTCTAAGAGACGACTGATCGAAAAATTTTGACATTACCTCCCCTATAACAATTCAACTTTTCCTGAATACATAGTAAGACAGATATACATATACAAGAGCCCACATGACCATAACTACATATACACACATGCATCCACTACTACAACGAAAAATCGACCACGATTATACAAAAACTCAACATATACCAAAATCTACAACAATGCAGCGGAAACATAACGATAACATCCAAGATGAAATCCACATAACGGATACAACTCAAAATCTAAATCTATACAACGTAAAACCACAAAATCAAAATCTTCTTTCTGTTGTGAGATGGGGGTAGTCCGGCAGCACTCCAAACTTCAAGCAACATCTTTATCTACTACCTGAGGAGACAGAAAATCCCAGAGTCTGGGTGGTGAGTATAAAAATACTCAGTGGATACTAGACGACAGTAGTGAACATAAAGAGGTAAGCATAGATATCAAAGGTATACAACCTCAATATGAATAAGGTTAACTACATACAAATAGCAGGTATCATATAATGATGTATGTCATGTCACACAAATGCAATAATTATATATCAACCAAGTGTAATAACCACAATCATATAACAGCAAGTGCATCAACTATAAATGCAGTAAATAACAACAAATGCATGCATGATCACTATCTGCACTCGCCAACCCCAGTCACCCACCCAGTATAGTGAATTGGGGTGCACGACAGGACAACTGCACACCCTCTAACAACAGACCACTACACATGAGTGAGGAGCGGGAAAAATATCACTGTCGAACTTCAACATCTCCAGACACCCACACTGTGCAGTGAACTGGGATGCACGGCAGGCATTACCCATTCCAACAATAGACCACTACACGCGAGGGGGAGGGGCAGTCTTCAGGAGAGCTATCTAGCTATTCCTGGTAGCACCCACATATGCAGTGTTATAATGCTCTCATCCACACAGGTAGTGAGAGTTAACAATAATATATTATGTTATGATGCACAGTTCAACAGATAATCATTAAGATATGCGCAACATCAATCATGATAAGTCAACATAGATAAACAGCAATTAAAGAGACTATTTTGAAGATAAACAGATCATATTAAGGTCAACGATCACTACAACAAATTTGACTTTCTGCAGCACGTCATTAACGACGCATAATTATAATGTGCTGTTAATAATGATTTTTACGGCGCACCTAATATGTGCGCTGCGGATAATATGTTATATTTTAAAATTAACAGCGCACAAATAATGTTAGATTTGAGAGGTGTCCTAAGGCAATCGCCTTACGGTTATAATATTTATTAGATAAATAGTAATTCACTATTTGAGTGCACATTCCATATGTGTTTGATTGGATCTTAAACTCAAATATTGAATGTATTTTTAGAAAATTTGGATTAGGAAATTTGTTTCCTAATTAATTAATTTTTCTTAATTAAAGATTATATTTTCTGAAAATAAAATATGTGATTAGATTTGTTTCCTAATCTAATTAAAGAATTTCTGATTTGTGCAATCGGATTCTTTATCATATTTTATTAAATTAGATTTATGACAACTATGACTGAAAATAATCATAATTAGTTGCATTAATTATGTCATGTCATATAATTTACCATGATTAGTTGCATTAATTATGTCATGTCATTTATTGTCATGTCATGTAGATAATTAATTGTTTGCATGAAAAAGAGGATGAGACCTGAAATCCCTTGTAAAATAATTAAAGCTAACACCTTCCGATAATATGGTTAGAACCGGAGTTTAATTTTTTTTTGGGTTGTTGGACTCTCTCCAAGCCCGGGCTGAAATTAAACATGTTAGAACCATCGAGATACGATCTCACGATTATCGGGCTGGCTTTAACTTGAAGCGTTGATTTGTTGGACTCTCTCCAAGGTCAATGCGGATAGAGGTGAAGTCGGGTGTTATACATACGATGTATACGTGTTAATGTGTTAACAACCCGATGTTTATGCGACCATTCAATTAGTTGATAGCATAATGTGATAGTTATGTATACGTGATACATAATCGGTACATGCTACCTACCATTATAGTTAAAAATAGCTTGTTGGACTCTCTCCAAGGTTATTTTTATCTATTAATGGATATCAACCCATTTGGAGAATACCTACCATCTCCCGAATTCAAAGTAAGGGCTTTTGAATTCGTAAAATAAATGGGATTAATTAATGTATGAAAATACATTACAAATCATCTCTCTTATTTACTCGACTGTATTTCTAGATTTAATTGATTACGCATGTTGTCTTTTATTGCGCATAATTTAGGATACCAATAATTTGATTGACCATAGTTTTGGATGTATAGGAATTTGAGAATTGTTCTCAAAATCTAAAATTGTAAATTTTATCTAGAGTCCATAAAAGGAAAGTAGACATCTGATGTCTCTTCCGCTTGTTGTAATTTCATAATTGAATGTAATATTGTTTCCTCGTCCACTCGTATATTTGATACTGAGTGTGGCTCGTATATATGGATAATATAGGGCCTAAGGAACAGTAAAGACTCGTTTGAAAAATTATTACTATGTTTGGTTTTAATAAAGAATATCCATTTCTATTTCTTGTTTAAATAGAAACGGGTCCTATTTGATTTTAGGCAACAATTGTTGTTACCTAATTTGGAATAGAGTTCTTTATGAGACCGGAACATTAAGTAATAATGTCTACGTGTTAGATATTTCCAACGAGGCATTCAATATCGAAACAAACAACAAGCGTGCTCGAAAAGATAATCAATTAACCTCCTACTCACGAAATTATCGTCTTGACTATATAAGCAAGAAACGCATGACCGAACTCCAAACGGTTGGTAGTTTGGAATCATTTGAATTACATTCATTTGATATATGCGATTCATGTTTTATAGGCAAGATGATTAAATCACCTTTTTCTGGAAAAAGGTGAACTAGTGGGAGAGTTGCTTGGTCGTACACATTCCGATGTGTCTGGTCCAATGTTAACTCAAACACGAGGAGGTTATAACTACTTCAATACCCTTTATCGATGATCGTTCATGATTAGGGTATATGTATTTATTGAAATACAAATCTGAGAACTTTGAAAAGTTCAAAGAATTCAGAATTGAAGTAGAAAACAGCTTGACAAGAGTATTAGAACACTTCGATCCGATCGAGGTGGTGAATACTTGAGTCAAGAGTTTCAGGATTATCTTAGAGACAATGAAATATTGTTTCAATGGACTCCGTCGTATACACCCGAGCGTAACGGGGTATTGAGAGGCGAAATCGAACCTTGTTGGACATGGTTAGGTTAAAGATAAATCATGCAATTCTTCCAAGAACATTTTAGGCAACGCACTTGAGACAACTGTTTACTTGTTAAACAGAGTCTCGACCAAGGTAGTCTCTGCTACTCCATACGAGATATGGAATAGTAAAACCTCGATTATCTTACTTGAAGATATGAGGTTGTCCGCTTATGTGAAGAGGACTGTATCAGATTAGCTGGAAGCTAAATCTGATAAATGTCTATTTATTGGATACCCTAAGGAAACGAGGGGTTACCAATTATAGTCTCCCGTGGAACAAAAGTGTTTGTTTCACGTTGTACCGTATTCCTGGAAGAGCTACTCTTGCAGGAAACAGTGGGAGCTGAGTTAGAACTTCGTGAAGTTCAAAAGACTCAAATAGACATAAATGAGACACCTAGTCACGAACCACAACCGATTGCTCATAGTGATGAGCTATCGGCTGAACCTATTGAGACACAACCTCTTCGTGGATCCAGTAGGACACGTAATATTCCGGAGAAATATAGATCTCTCGTAAGTGAATCAGATTACGTGTTACTCATCGAGCATGAGTAAACTACTGATCATGAAGAAGTTCTGAAAAGTTCAGAAAGGGATAAATGGTTTACAACCATGAAGTCGGAAACGAATTTCATTAATGCCAAGTTTGGAACTCGGTGGAATATTCGTTTTGATGAGGCAATCAAAGAGGTTGATTTCTCACAAAATCCGACAAACCCTTTGTGTATAAAAGGTTAGTGGGAGTGCGATCGTATTCCTGTAATTATATGTTGATAACATATTAATAAAAGGAAACGATATGCCTGTTCTACAGTCAAACTATGGTTAGTCAAATTGTTCTCCATGAAAGACATGAGAGAAGCGACCTAAATCCACGGGATTAAGATCTATAGAGATAGATCGAAAGGTTGCTTGGTCTTTCGCAGTCTACACATATAGACAAGGTGCTAAAAGTGGTTTAGCATGCTTGAATCCAAGAAAGGTTCACCTTTCGAAGTCTACGTGTCCACGGACAAGAGACGAGAGGATTTACATGAGTATGATTCCTTATGCTTCGGCAATAGGATCAATCATGTATGCTATGATGTGTACGAGGCCCGACGTATTGTGTGCTCAGAGTGTCACGAGCGGATACCGATTAGATCCAAGAATGGATTGTTGGGCGGCTGTCAAGATAATTCTTAAAGTACTTGCGAGGAAATAAGGATTTGGTCTTGGTATATGGAGAAGGTGATATGGTTACATGCAGGTATACGGATACCGGCTACCAGACAGACCAGAATGATTCTGAGTCTAAGTCTGGGTACATATTCGCTTTAAATAATGGCGCAATAAGTTGAAAGTGTTTCAAATAAGACAACATTGCAGCTTGTGAAGCAGCTAGTGAAGCGGTTTGGATCAGGAAGTTCATCACTGAACTTAGAATGGTTCCAACCATTGTTGAAGCGTTACTTGCTTACTGCGACAACAATGGAGCAATCGCGCAAGCGATGGAACCTAGGTCTCACCGTCGATCCAAACACGTGCTTCGGCGAAATCAATAGATCAAAAGATCATTCGTAGAAGAGAAATACAATCGAGAAGATTCCCATTGAAAGGAACCTTGTGGATCCTTTAATCTCTACCTCAAAGTAATTTTGAGGAACAAATAGAGGCGCTTGGTATTGGATACCTGAGCGATTGGCCTTAGGCCAAGTGGGAGTCTGTTAGATTTGAGAGGTGTCCTAAGGCAATCGCCTTACGGTTATACTATTTATTAGATAAATAGCAATTCACTATTTGAGTGCACATTCCATATGTGTTTGATTGGATCTTAAACTCAAATACTGAATGTCCGCAATACGATTCATAGCATGAGAGAATTTGTGATTGGATCACAACTAGTGAGCATCTCTACACGTGTAATTATGAATGTATTGAAATTATCCCTAGTCGAGGAATTGATGAGCACGGACGTCATCGATTCTGTCGAGACTAGCACGTTTTGAACTCCTTGGTTAGCCAAGCAGCTGATCTCACTGCTGTCAACATTAGATGTTGAGAGTTAAACGTGGATGCTGGTTAAAGGTAACCAGTTCATTGGAGTGACCTGTCTTGAGACTTCATATGGTTATATATATATATATGTCAATGAAGATCTCAATGCAGCTTAAGTGCGAGTTTCCTTTGACTTGCGGTATTCAAGTCACCTTGGTCATGGAGACTTATACTTTGACATCTTAAGTAAGCATCTCCGAGGAGGTGTGGACCCGAGATGATTGGGTATAAGTCGAAGTGTCCGAAGGTGTTTGAATAGCCCACAGAGGATTCACCGCTCCTTGAAAAGGGAGACGTATACCTTGCGGCCGCTTGTCAGGATTGTTACTAAAAGTCTTTGGCCAAAGCATTACATGTTAAGAGTACGAGACTCTTGGACACATGTACAAGTAACTTGAATCCACAGGACAAGAAAGCAGCTTGGGCTAGGTGTGACGTAGTCAGCCTAGTGGGGACCGACACATAGACCATGTCCTGAACCAAGCGGGTATAAGACGGTGAAAGGAACGAGGCACGATTCAGTGTAGCTGCTGAAAGGGTTTAGAAGATGTTCTGGAATCAATCGTTGATTTTTCGGTCAATTGGGGATCATGATATACTACTAGGTGTCACTCATGATCGTTCCGTAATTAATGGTTAATTACGGACGGCCAACATAACCGGGAACCTATTGGGTCACACGCACAACAAGTTCTCCGAAGGACTTAAAACGAGTTTGAGAATTGGATTCTCAGAATGAGAGAAATAAAATCTGGTTGGACCAGACAATGGACAAAATGATGGAACTCGTCTTACGAAGACGAAACGAACGAAACTGATTTCGTTCAAATCAGAGGTCGTTTGGTTAGTGAACCAAATGATTCGATTTTGAACCGAATTGAACCAACTTGGTTTGGTTCATGATGGAAGAGGTTTTGGCAAAACGGAAGAGATGAGTAGATTCGTCTTGTGAAGACGAAGTGAACAAAACTAGTTTGGGTCAAATCGGAGTTCGTTTGGTTAGTGAACCAAGCGAACCAAGCTTTTGAACCTGGTTTGCTACAGTAAGAGAGGAGTCCATTCTGAGCACTTGTTGCCGCCGGAGAGGATCCTGTTTTGGTCGCGTGGAAGGAAAGGAAACGAAGATGTTAGATCTCTGTTTCTGTTCCAACCGTGAGGGAGAGGGAGAGTGAAAATTGTGTATTGTTCTTTTCAGAACATCGTTTCTGTTGTAGCCGGAAGCTTATGAAGTTTTCGGTAATTATTCCTTCATTATCGGAAAGGATCCGATTATCTGTCCTAATCGATGGTCAACAGTTGACCACCACAAACTGCACCAGGAATGTGGATTCTTGGTGATAGTTAGAAAGCCCCGGAACGATCGCGACACACGTTGTTGTGTAGTTTCCGGAATAAGGCTTCTCTCGATTCGATCGTCATCGATCATCGGCTAGTACCGAAGACGATGACGCGACTCGTGGCTTACAAAGCCGTCCAGACGGGAGCTTGGCGTGGATCACCAGTAGAGGCGGGACTCGGACGAGGACCGCTCGATTGATTCAACACGGCTCAACATCGTCATCGCGAGGTACACGTTTAGAATAATTTTATTCTGCAAATTTTAATTATGCAAGTAGAATAAATTTTATTCTGAAAATTTTAATTTCCTGTCATGCCTTGTACACATGTTATTTCCTGTATTGCATGCGTGTGTGTGATAATAATTAGTTTTAATTATCTGTATATTTCCGCTGCGCACGTTTACGAAACGTGAGAACACGCGCATTGCACCAGGACGATCCCAACAACAACAGTACATTGACCTTTATCATGTTCGGTAAGATTCATGTAAAAGAATAAAAACTCTAGGTGGGTTTTTAATCCTGTTCGTATAAACTTTTACAAACTCAAGATTCATGTAGAAGAATAAAAACTCGAGATGGGTATTTAATCACATTCAAACACATTCAAATATGTTTCAATTTAATCTGTTCAGAAATACACGCAAACACACTTATCATGTTCGGGTAATGTTCATATAGAAAATAAAAACTAGAGGTGGGCATTTAATCCTGTTCACACACACATACACACACTTGAGTGACAGACTGTAAAAGAGGAAATTGCTGAAGAGAGAGTGCGGGATCAAGGCAGTGTGAAAATATTGTTCACACCGAATTCGCTTATGCCAAGTGACCCTCCTATGCCAAGTTCACTTCAGAGCTTCCTTGTATAATTAGTACTGATTAACCCTGACTTACTAGGGTCTCATCCTTACTTAGTATCCAATTTACTTCAATCTACTAGGACTTTACTCACCTATAACATTTGATCAATCTTGATCTGCTAAGACTTCTCATCTCATGCTTAACATTTAGTCAATTTTGACCTGCCAAGACTTCACCATTGACAAGCATCTGATCCTCCTTGACCTATTTGGATTTCTCGTCTCATATCTAACATCCGATTAATATTGACCTGCTATAACTTCGTCAATTCCAAACATTGATCCTCCTTGATCTATTTGTTTTCTTCTCACGCCTGACATCTAGTTCTCCATGACTTGTCAAGACTTCTACCATTGTCAATTAAATATCCGATCAATCTTAATTCACATAGACTTTATCCTTGCTAAGTGTATGATCCTCCATGATCTACTTGGAATTCATCTTTGCCAACTTTCTGTTGGACTTTCAGCTATTTAATATCCGATCAACTTGACTCACTTGAACTTCTCCACTAGTCAACTCGTTGTTGGATTTTAGATCATCAAATGTTCAGTCAACCATAATCCATTTGGACTTTTTCAGTGTCAAGTATTTAGTTAACATTAACCTACTTAACTTTTCTCTTAAACATCCACATCAATTTTGGTCAACTAGATTCAAGGTAGATTGCACCAACAATCTCCCTCTCTAACAAACTCTTCTTCTACCCTCGTTTTTGTCAACAAATATATTGATCAAATATCGAAACTCTATTCGAGTTAACTCGAGCTTAATTAGCCTTAATCAGAGGTCGATTACACCAACAAATTTACCCAACTTGAACAATCTATTTAGTCTAATTGAATAGTTCCACTTGGCTATACAAACTAATTGACCCATCCAACTAGCCCTTGCTAACCGAAAGCTTTTCTAGCTTGACTTCTCCACCTAGCCCATTTGGCCAATTATCCTACCTCTCTAACATGACTAATTTGTTACTCAATAAACTAACTAATTTGTCCAATTAATTTATAATGAAACATAAAACCATTTATTCTTCTACTAAATTCATGAAGGGTTGGAATAATTAATCTAACTCACTCACTATAAATGAGCAAAGACGTACAACAACTCTAACTCGATTACAGTGGAAGAGTATTATCATAAGCAAAGTAGTAGAATTAACTTTTGATTCTACTCATTGTGCATAAACTTCAAACTATACAAACACACACACATATATATATATATGATCACATTTATTCCTTTAATTAATACTAAATATTAACTTTGTCATCATCCTGATCACTCCAAACACATTATATATTCCTATCTCTTTCAAAATCATGTATGAAAATCAAGCACTGCTACAAATACAAATAATTACTGATCATGATGAAGAGTTCTGAAAGCCTCATTTGGAGAGGCATTGCCTTGGGATGATGCTGTTGTTGTGCCCAGAAAGTGGCCATACTGCTTTGCTTCCTGCACGCCATTTGATGCTGCAGCCATGTATGATGCAAGAATAGTTATAGGTATGTAGCCATTATTTGCATGGTCTAACTGAAAGTAGGGATTGTTTGTCAACTCATTGTTTTCCCATGCAACACCCAAATTCCCTCCCCTCACTTCCACTTCCTTCCCTTTGCAGGTCCTTGAATCATCAATGTCCTGATAGTTTGCACCTGAAGTGGTGTTAGGGTTTGCCATTTGAGGCAACAGTGGGAAGAGATGATCATGGTCATGGTCTCCTTGCAGCATCTCGAGCGGGGGCAGCTTGTCGATCTCATGCTGAGCAGCGTTGATGAGCCAGTCCACCACTTTACTCGGCTGGCTAAGCCCTAGCCTGTCTTGGAGGTCATACAACTGGATGGCTGTCGGCACCGACAGCCGCACGCGCCGGTCCCTCAGCCCGCGGATAGTCCTCACCTTGCTGTGCCGGTCCTTGCCCCCGAAGGATCGAGAGACCCGCACGATCCTCGGGTTCTTGAGCATCGCCGTCCACCCCGCCCGCAAAGAAGTCGGCTGAGGCTTGTCTTCAGCTCTTTCTCTTGAGCTTTGGATCATCCTAAAAAGAAACAGAAAGAGAAAGAGAAAGACAGAAGTTTTTCATGAACGCAGATCTGAAAAAAACAATCTGAGCAATTAAGAAATCTCTACAGGAACATGAACTACAAGAATTCTAGCATCTCATGACTTACTTGCAAATGCAAAATCTCCAAAAGCAAGAACTACAACAGTCTGCGATCAGCGTCGTCTTTAATGATTGCAGTTCGAATGGCGAAAACTAAACCACAAGGCATGACTTTAACAGATGCTAGGTTTGCAGTAACACTGAAAGGGGGAGAAAAGGCAGTCCATTTGCCAACATGTGGTGGAAGTTTTTATGCCCATCAAAGGGACAGCCAAGTAGTATACTAGTATATATCCCTCTTCTTTGCATCATTGCCATATGATTAATTAATTATATTGACTAGCTATGGCTTTGTTTCTAAGGGTATTTTGGACTAAACAAGTCAGAGATATTTCTTGAGCTACAATAGGTTTTTGATCACATGAATAGGTTTAAATATTTGCAAATTGTTAGCTTTTGAATTAAGTTTTTAGATCTATATAGGAGTATGTGTGTGTGTCTTTTGTAAAGCGGTTATTCGATGTTTTTACTTACAGATAAAAATATAGATAAAGAACTACAATAAAGATTAGCATCTGTAGTTAAAAAACGTTAATGGTAAAATAACTTAAAATGATAATGATAAAGCATCACCAATGTTAGGAGAGAAAAGGTCTTGAAAAGAAGTATGTGAAAGAGGACTAGTCTTTGTAAAAAAAAATTCAGAGGCCCTTAAAATTCGTCTAGAAATTAGGGTTAAAAGTAAAATGATATCCAAAAACTCTTAATTTATACACGAGTATAAGCACTTTAGATCCAAGCTTCTAATGATTCTTTGGTGACAACGCAAAAGGAACTAAGGTGCATAGTGACTCAAAATATCGAAGCAAACTTTGTACATAAATCACAAAGCATCTGTGCATGGGATGAAAAATCTGAGATGTTGACTGTACTTCCGAATTTATCCAATGGGTGAATTAAGAAAAGGTCATCCACCTTCAGTATTAATTAGGTCTATAAGGATCTGGATACCTGGATTATAAAAAATATATATATATCAAGTTACTGCGAATCTATAGATTATTCATAATAATTGGAGCCATGTCCTTCATTACTATGGCACACATAGCGTTTGATATTGTGCAACTTTAAACCTTATTGACTTTATACATACACTTGGTTGCCTATATCTTGTATGGAAAAGAGAAAAGGCATGTACATGCATAGGCACACACTTGAAACCCTAATTCAGAAGGCACCACATAGACTAGGGGACCATGTTTGTACATATCTGAAGCTCTTTAAGGCATGCACCCACCTACACCAATGCCTTAATACATAGGACCACAAAAGTTTTTGCAGCCTTCTCTGGCTGAACAGTTGCAGGATGCAAAGAAAGATCTAGCCATGCAGTACATGGAAGGTTTGAGACTGATTAGCTTCATAAGCATCAAGGTGTGTGACTTAAGCTGCTCCTTTGAGGCGTTCAAGCCTTGAGGTTAGCACTGTCTCAAGCCATATGGATGAGTGTGTTCTGGTGGCCTGAAAAGTGCTGAGGATCCCTGAGACATGCAGCAGCAGTCACATGACGACCAACATTTTAGGGTTTTGCAATCATGTGCATGTATATATGATCAGTGAATTAGCTTCAGGCTTAACTTGTGTGGCTAGAGAGAGATGAAGGAGCTTGCTTTGCTTTGGCTTTGGGTGAGGAATGCATGCAGAGGTGGTCCTGAGAGGGAAAGCAAGAAAATGAATCATGAATGGAGATCGGACAGACTCTAGCAGTAGTGAGAAAGAAGGGAAGAGTGAGGATATATGGAGCAGGAGTGCAGTGTGTCATGAGGCAAAGGCAGGAGGTGGGCAGGCACCATGAAGAGATATCAAGTGTAAGGTTAAGTGTGTTTGGTAAAAAATATATATATAATGTAATGAAGCCTTATTATGTATAATATTTAGTAATAAATTATCGTCTAGTCGACTCAGTAAGTTGGGCGAGCAGTTTGGGCTCACAAAATAGGAGGGCTAGTCAAGTTGAGTGGAGTAGGTGGGCGAGCTAAGCAGGCTTATTGTGTCGGCTAGCTAGGTAAAGTGTATTGAGTCAAACAGATCTCCATTAGTGTCAAGCAAATTGATTGGGTTGGTTAAATCAATTAAGCTGGAAGGAGTCAAACAGACCATTACTGCCACTGTTAGGTAATGAAATTGTCACATCGATGGTCTTGTGATTGTTTTTGATCTTGTTCATCAATTAGGCAGTCTGTTTAATTTGTGGCTCGATTTGAACCTCTTTGATCTCAATGTTCCTCCTAGCGACTCTCTTCCTCTTCTGCGACTCTCGCATCTATATATATATTGCAAAGAAAATTGCACGGAGAAATAATACTGTATTCTCGCAGTGAGTCCACCGCTGTGGATGTACTAACCAACTAACTTAATCAATATTGAAGGTGCCCTTTTCGCTTACCTCCTCCTCTCGCGAACTTCTTTTGATTCGGAAATAAGGTGGTCTCCTAGCCAGCCAAGGTCCAATGGCCTGCAAAACGAAGTATGTCGGAGTTGATTGGTGTTACCGACGCGATCACTCCGATGCTCAAATCGAAACCAGATCGAAAAAGAAAACTCGTAGAGATGTGAGAGAGAGAGAATGAGTAATAGGGAAAAATTATCTTCGCACGCAAGAAGAAAACTATACCTTCTTCGGCTGTTATATAGCTAACAAAAAGAAATCTTCAGGTGGTTGTCTTTGGAGAGACAGTTAAGAAATCAAGGAGCAATAATTGTTAAATCACGCCTCTGAGAATGTTCACATAGATAGCACGTGTCCACTAGCTCTCCTTTCAAGGGACAATTAGGGTACAATCAATGAAGGGAATCTCTATGAGGGATGTCATGTATCCACCAACTATCTATTTGCAGAGCAGTTGGAGGACATCTATTGAAGAACTTCTCCACTTAAGATGTCACGTATCACCAACAACTATTCAATTATGAGACTCTTAGAACATCTTGTTCACCAAATTATCAACCATTGAGGAATCTCCACGTAGATGATACATGTTCACCAAATTATCAAGAGTTAAAAGTCGAGTACTAATTTGGCCAAACATCTAGTTTCAAGGTACGTCTCCCAAACCCCAAATGAGTTGTTATTGGATGAGCATTAAATATTTGAGGAACAAATTCCAAGTGATTTTTTCAAACTCAAGTGGGATGTCACTGAATGCAATTTAACTGCTCAGAAATGATAATCACATTTAGTGCAAATGTTTAGTGATCAAGAATGCTAACCACATTTAATATTCGAAGATATTGCTCTGGAAATGGATATTTAATATTTGAGGATGTTGATTTGAAGATGGACGTTTAATGCTCAGGGATGCCAATCCTGAGCCATCTTTCCAAAATCAATTGGGATGTTGTTAAGTGTTCGACCAAAGATATTGACAATCTAAAAATACTCCAAAAATGAATCTGACTAATTAAAAAGCAAGATCAGTCGCTCGAGAAATAACCAGGGTAGCATCAATCATCATGTACATGATTTTCTCAAATTGCTAGTTCAGGCCAAATATATCCGCTCAACAAGGTCGATAATCGTTCCTTGTGCTACATCGATATTTACATGATTTTCTCAAATTCCAAATCATCATTTACATCGATAATTGTTCCTTGTGCTACATCACTTATAAATTTGTGAATCACTTATAAATGGTCACATATTTTACTAACTAAATGAAACTAGTCTTGATTTGGAATCGCTTAGGTATCTAGTAAGAGTGTGCAATAAGTAGAGCTGTCAAACGGGTCAACCCATGGCGGAGCGAACTAACCCATGGCGGGCCCATCATATGGCGGGGCGGGGGGAAATCTCCAACCCAACCCAACTCAAGGCGGGCCACGGGTTAGGCGGGCCAACCCGTGGGCCTGTTAAAAAATAAAAAAATATTAAAAATATTAAAAATTTTAAGTTTGAAGTATAATTTAAATTGATTAAGTTGAAAGTTTTAAGTTTGAATTATAATTTTTAAACTTAAATTGTATTTTAAATAGATAAAACTCACTAATTCATTAAGTTTTATACTTTAATTTTAAATTTTAAAATAAATAAATAAACTTTCTCAACCCGCGGGCCAACCCAAGCCCGTCGCGGGCCAACTCACGCGGGTCGCGGGCCTAGGCGGGCCAACCCACCTCAACCCATCTTAAAATGGGTTGATAAAATTTCAACCCAACCCACCTAAATTTTTTGACGGGGTGGGTCAACCCGACGGACTAATCCAACTTGACGACTATAGCAATAAGAAAAGAGGGTGCAATAAGAAAAAGAAAAGAGTGTGCAATAAGATAATTGGAAGAATAACTTATCTAGTAAATGAAACTAGTCTTGATTTGGAATCGCTTGCTTTAGTATTTTAGCATTGCCAACCTAAATCTATTTGTAAAATTCCTTTAGAGAAAAAGAAATAACTTATTTGTGTATTTCAATGGTATAAAGAGACTCTTAGAACCGTAAATAAATCAAACATTAACAAATTTAATGTTCAACTTAATACAAACTTATTTAGATTCGTATATATATATATATATATATATATATTCAACTAGTTAATATTCATATAATATATCTAAAAAAAATTATGAATCATATTCACCAATAAAGTTTTTATCAAACTTGTAAATAAACAAAAGAAGCTCTCAAAACAAAAACAAAAACAAACTTGTAATATTAAGTTCATTAACTAACCAAATAAATTTAAAAATATTAAAGTTTCAACAAATCAAACAAATTCAAATTGAGAGCTCGATAACATCTTAAAAAAAATCAAGTTCAATCTCATAGAACAACAACTAAGTTAAATTTGAACAATTATTTTAACAACTTAGTTCATTGTAATCTTAACTTGGTTACCTTAAAAACAAACTGGAACAATACATAGTTTGAATTTACTTGACTTGTTGTCACCACTAAATAATCAATTAACATAACTATGTAATGATTAATGACAGAGCCAAAAAATTTATAACGTCCGAGTTAATCCTAATATGATCGAAAGTCCCCAAACTATTTTCCTCTCTCACATTTATTTTTCATTTTGGTCTACAATAAATTTAAATGATAATTCTTCTTTAAGCCCGTTGGACCCCAAGCTAAAGCCTGGATAGAAAAACACTTGGCTCCACGCTTGGGAATGATATATCACCTAGTTCCACTTAGTTGAGATCTGAGTTTAATATTGAGATCCTGCTTCTTTGGGATTTGCCATATAATTTGGATAAAAGTTACATATTAGAATTCTTTTCAACTTAAGAAGGTGATAAAAAAAATGATAAATCTCAATTTGCTTCATTGACTATCTCTGGGGGTGATCGGTCCAGTCCCACGAAAATTTCCCATCAACCACTAGGGTAAATCGGGAAGTGCACGTAGCGGCCAACCCAAACGTTCAGCATCCTTTGATTGCGCTCCTCATTTGAAGAAAAATTCCTACAAATACGCTGTAGCTGGAGATCGAACCGCAGGTGCCTGGGTAACAACTTGAATATCCTACCGCAGCACCATTGCCTCGGGGACAACTTAAGGTGATCAATGAGATATCTCTTACACTTTAATTTTGTATAAATTAATTTTTTATCCTTAGGCTGATTTTCAAATTGACTTGTAGAAAAGTATTAATTTCGATGGTACAATAAGGTATTACATAGCACTCCCTATAGAAAATCATCTACACAAGTACAAACTAGGCCCCACTTACAAAATCTTAAAGTTTATACTAAGATTAAAAAAACACTTATATCACAAGTCGATTGAACTTATTCGAAAACTCGACATTGGCTAGCCATTCTAAAAAGATAAGAGAGGGTTGATTATTTTTTTTTTCTCTAATGGGGAATAGGACTAAAACCCAATAGAAGAATCTAACAATGACAATCCAGCTATGCTGATTGAGTATCCCCAAATCATGATTCAAAAAGTAGAAAAAAAACTAAACTACAAGATTCAAAAGGGCCCTAAAAGTAATTACTCGAACTCATTTTCACACCGATATAAACATGTCTTGCAAACGGATAGAGCTTAAGCAAAAGTCTGTGTAAACAGCCTTCTCCCACTTCGCCCACCAAATGTGATAGGCTGAAGACAACTCTTAGAGGGCTTTTGTTATAGCCTGCTAATTGGGCTTCTCATTTGAGGCCCACTAAAGCCGCTCATTTGGGGGCCGTATCATATTAAATTAAATCATTCATAATTCTCCTGATCTTAATTGAACAGGATTAGATTTAAACCAGGTTTAGTGGATCGTTCGGCTATATCATCACCTAACACGTGGTTGCACGTGGCCACTACACCGACTGCGCCTATCGCGATTGCTCGTGAGGGAAAGCAGAAAATAAACTTTTTTTTTTAAAAAAAAAGAATATTTCTCTTTTATCCAAAAATGTAAAAAGAACGCAGAATTGAGCCAAAGGTTTTTGTAACCCTGATCCAACTTTCCAATACTAGTCCAGGACGAGTCCATCAACGCCGGCGCCACCGTCCATCGGGCTTCGTCTTCGACGGGAACGGCAGCGGCGGTGGCGTCCAACCACTGCTCGAAAGGTACGCACTCGGCCTTGTGCGACGACCTCCAGTGCGTCGCCTGGCACGCCCTCGAGCAGTACCTGACGATGCTGCACGCAGCGCACAGCCAGAACTCGTGACGCCGCGTCTCCAGGCGGCCGCATCCGCCGTTGGAACACAGACTCAACTCCTCTCCGTTCAAAACCTCGCTCCTCGCTGTAAACCACTCCGCCAAGAAACGGTTAGCCGGGTGCGGCTCCGGCGGCGGAGTCGAACGCATCCATAAATCTAAATCTTTAAGAAGAGAGCACCGGCGATTGGCATGGCGGTGAAGCGGGGAAGATGAGGAGGAATGCAGGAAGGCGGCGAACTCACGGGCATTGGCCAGGAGGAAGCGGCGGCCCTCGGCGAGATTGCGTCGCACGCCGTAGCCGTCCTGAAGGCAGTGGCCTAGAACTCGCATCGCGTCCGCGTAGCCGAGGGAGGCAGCCCGCGCGCAGAGCGCGACGCCGGCTTCGGGATCCTTGTCGATCTTGGATTTTCCGCTTCCGTTGAATTGGATCACCGCCAACGAGAAGAGCGCTGGCGCGTGGTTTTCAATCGCTGCCTGCGCAATAAGCGAGAGTCCACTCTTCCGATTCCTTAAGCAGTAGAAGCGGATCTGCAAACGCAAAAGAGGAAAACGATCGATCGAAACCCTTCAAAGCTCGTTCCATCTCAACCAAACAGACAAACAGAGGGGCAAGAAGCCTACCATGCCCAGGATGTAACGAGCTTCCAGGTTTCCGGAATCGGCGCAGCGTTTCAAATATCTGTGGGAGAAATCAGACCAGCTCTTGGCTCTCACGGCGAGCGACTCCGCCGATGCCCTCGAAAGAACCAGAGGATCAAGTCCAAGACGATTGAGTCTCCTACATCTACCAAATCCAAGAACAAAACACGATTTCCTCAGCAAAAGCCACAATATCCTTCGGATAAACGGAGAAGATGAGAAAGAAAGATAGCGTACACTACGAAGACGGCAACCAGATCGGCGGGTCTCGCGGCAGAGGCGCTCAGCTTGCAGAGGACCGCCACTACGAGCTCGTCCGGAAGGACGTCGAACAAGTCGCCCTTCTCCGCCGCTCGCGTCCTCTTCCGCCCGGCATCCACTCCTCCTCCGGCGACCCCCATCGCCCTCTTCCTTCCTCAATGACCTCAGCTCAATCTCCGGCGACTCGGCAGTAACAACGAAGGCGACGCCGTGATTCGAGGTCGCGTCTTCTCTATCTCATTCCCCTCGTCCGAGAGAGAAAGCAGCTCCCTTATATGTTAAGCATCGGAGCAAAAGGGAGAAGACATTCCGTCCGCGCATTCGCGTACACCCACCAATCATCACGAAAATTCCAACGGGTGTTTAGATGGGCCACTAATTTAAGTTTTTTACGAATGCCAAGGTCGCAATATCGTTACCCAGTCCGATACCCATCACAGTCAAAGGAACCCGAAACAATACAGCGACTATCTAGCCGTCAATATATATTTTCATCGTACCAATGCGGTGGGTATGATTGGGTGAAAATTAGATTGCGAGAGAGGGTTGGCTAGGAAAACGCCGGCTTGTGACGCTGGTCATTTGAATAATTGCGCATTTTAATTCGATACCTTCTTTTTTAATTGTGTGGGCCCTGTATATTAATTGGAGGTCATTCAAAAATAAATTGAATAAATTTTTAATATATTATTTAAAGTTTAAATAAGTTAAATTTGCATAAATTATATTCAAATGAGATAAATATTATGGTCAACTTCTCGATTTATCTCCTCAAGATGGTCAATCGGTTGTGGAATCAATCGTGTGGAGCCGCTGAAGCTTCTCAGATTCCATATTTTATTGAAAAGATAAATATTTTAGAGGTCAATTTCTGAGTGTATATAAGTTGTACTTCAAATTTACTTAATAGGTCAATTAATAGGGAGATTATCTATTTTTAAAGATGAATTGGGTGAAATTCGAACACCTAAATTATATATAAAAAAAAATCAAAAGTATCATGAACAACTAATAATATGTGAAATAATATATTGTGGTTTGATTTTGTATGTATTCGTCTAAGTTAAAATTGAACCAAAGAAAACATTTAGTTGCTCTTAAAAAAAATTCTAAAAAGAAATTCTCCAATGAATTAGTAAAATTTTCATTTGAAAATAGATTAAATAAAATTTTAATATATTGGTTAAAAAGTTCTAAAGTAGTGTTATAATTGTGAAATACCAATACACAATCTGTCCCGTACTTTTATACGCTAATACGCATAAAGACTTACCCTTTTAGAAATAATTAATATATGAAATAAGTAATCAAGTTGGGCAATCCCTAATTCCCGATCCCTTCTTCATTCCTCCTCCCTCTGCTTCTTTCTCCATGGAAGTAGCAGTCTGACCTACCTCTTCCTCGTCGCTTTTGCCTTCCATGGATCCCGCCAGGGAGAAGGAGATCGCCATGCTCACCCGGGTGGTCGGCAACCACCTCGCCCTCGGCCAGTTCGAAGCACTCAGAGCTTCGCTGCTCAGCCTCCGGAAGCGCAATCCGGAGCTCGCGCTCCAAATCCTCTGCGCCATCATTTCCGAAGGAGGCCGCATCGACGGAGTCCTCTGGTCGGAATCCTGTCCCTCCCCGTCGCATCTCGCCTGGCTCTCATTCCTCGAGCTGTCCGCGTCCCGCAACTCAGCGGCTTCGATCGGAGGTGTCGACCACGAGGTTCTCCGGATGAACGTGGAGTTCCTTCTCTTGATTCAGCACGCCTGCTCCAAAGCCTCCAACGCTGACCCAGACAAGGATGTGGAAACATCGGATGCATCAGAGAGTGCTGTGCAGCTGCTAAACGATATCCTCAATACCGGATTAAGGTTATTGTGGAGTGGGATAGGGTACGTATCCGACATCCTTGGTCCAGTTTCTTTAGTTACCCAAGGCAGGTTGAAGAGTTTATGGAAGTTAATTCTTGATTATCCGAAGCTTTTTGATGCTATATGTGCAAACATTCATCTCCAGCTTGAGATTTTACGACCAGCAGGCACTGCAGATGACTTGAACGTTCTTTCCAACGTGCGTCAGAGTGTTCAGTTAGCACACTTAGATTCGTTGATGAAGTATACCATGGCTGATGATTTTGAGGGAGCTTTTTCAAATCTTCAATTTCTTCATCTAGAATATGGCGTAGAGGAAGAGCAATACAAGTTAGCTTTGCAATCTCTTGTCAAGAAAGCCTTCCTACAAAGTGCTTATTATGAGAAATCCTGGCTTGATTCAAGGGATAGAATGTTTATGATGTACACCGCAGCCATTTCAACCAAGTGCATTCCCCTAGTGCAGATGATTCAGGCGATTCAAGATGAAATGGTTTCTGAGGAAATTGAATTTAACAAAATTTCTGATCCCAATGTGATCCCTCTCCCCATTACAAAGTATCTGGAAACATTACCTAGGGAAAATATTGATGCCTTGGATGGCAAGATTTTTTCCAGTGAAGCAATGAAATGTTGCATGAGAGACCTATACCATTATGCGCGAATATCTGGAAAACATATTCTTGAATGCATTATGGACACAGCTTTATCTGCAATCAAGAGGGAGCAAGTTGAAGTTGCTAGTCATGTTCTATCATTGTTCCCTCTTCTTCAGCCAGCTTGTAGCTGTCCTAGGTTGGGATTTACTGTCAGGTAAGACAACGCTACGCAGAAAGCTAATGCAATTTCTTTGGACAAGTAAATCTCAGGTACTGAGGCTGGAACAATTCTCTCTTTACAAGAAGCAATCTGATGAGATACTGTGTGTGGAATATCTTTGTGATGTGTTGTGTTTTCACATGGATATTGCACGCTTTGTTGCATGTGCCAACTCTGGTTTGTCTTGGAACTCAAAAAATTCACTGCATGTCTCTACTTCAAACCTTTTCAGCATTGCATAAACTCGAGATGTGCTTATAGAAAGCTTCTGCATATTCAACCAAGGTGCAAGAGGACTGTCCTTAATCTTCTGTAAATGTAGGTCACCCAGTTTCGGAACTAATTCTTCCATGACGGACATAAATTTTGATGGTGAACACCTTGTATAACCATCTTTTCCACTTGTTCCAACATCTCCTTCAGTAGCACCGGTCTGTTTTTTACTCTTCGTCATTTCTAAATCACAAAACACCACAATTAGCAACAAATTCAATAATGAGTTTCATAGAATAACTGAATATTAAACCCTAAAACCTAACAAATTAAGCTACGTCATTTCTAAATCACAAAACACCACAATTAGCAACGATTTCAATAAAGAGTTTCATAGAATAACTTAATACTAAACCCTAAAACCTAACAAATTAAGCTACTTAAGAAAAATAAAGGGTTTTGACCGGTTAGGGTTTAGGGAAACCTTAACTCGCAAGGGTAGGCTATCGGCGAAGAGCACAGGGGCAGTGTAATAAACAAAACCTAAAAAATTAAGTTATTAATAAAATTAAGTTATTAATAAAATTAAGGAGTTTTGACGGGTTAGGGTTTAGGGAAACCTTAACTCGCGCGTGTGGGTTTAGGGTAAGAGCACAGGGCAGTGACTGGCGATGGATTTCTTCGTCTGGCTGTGGCGGCGAAGGCGAGGAGGAGCTGAGACTAGGGCGGCGGCAACGTTTTCCCCCCGCGACGAAGGCTGCGAAGAGCACAGGCGGCGAAGAGCAGGGGCGAAGAGCACAGGCGGCGAAGAGCAGGGGCGAAGAGCACAGGCGGCGAATCGCACAGGGCCGACCAGCACAGGCGGCGAATCGCACAGGGCCGACGAGCACAGGCGGCGAATCGCACAGGGCCGACGAGCACAGGCGGCAAATCGCACAGGGCCGACGAGCACAGGGGCGAAGAGCACAGGGCGACGAGCACAGGAGCTTCGGCGGGGCGACGAGCACAGGGGCGAAGAGCACAGGGCGACGAGCACAGGAGCTTCGGCAGGTTGGTGCGAGATTCTGGCCGCGCGATTTTGGGAGAGCGAGATTTTGAATCGAAGCCACGGGGAGAAAGCTTCGCTGCCACGGAGAAATCGCGCTGGCAGCCACGTCACTGTCGCGCACAAGTCGCGTAAAGGAGGCGCGCAGCAGAGAAAAATCCTATATATATATAACTTAAGTCTCTAGTTCTTATGATCAGATTAATTCTAAGTGTGACTGATCCGATTCCACGGAAGTTCCATTAGTCTCTAAGGGTAAATTTCGAAAAGGCCATGGCAATGCTCCGACAGCTGACCTCCGCGGTCTTCTATATGATCTTATTTCTCCTCTTGTTAGTTCATATATGCCTTCACATTGTTTGTCCTTAATTTTGTTCATGATAAAAAATAATTAACAGAAATAAAAATATAAAGAGCATGAAAATCAATAGTAATCTTCTAAAAGAGTATGACCTACTGTGAGAGAACTAGATGTATAATTATATCTCCCGATAAATAAAGTAATCGATAAATCATTTATATATACTTAGCTTTGCTTCATGCTATGAAATGAGTTGTGTGTTATTTGTGCTAAATTGACAAACTTATAGTATTTATACTGAATTGAAAAATCTATAAATAAACTACCTTAACTATAGAGTTCCCACTTTCCGATTTAAAAGGAGTTGTGTAACCTTATACTAAATTATCAAAATGACGAATGCCACACTTGAGGTATTGAGTTTTGATTCTGCCTTTTGAAAGAGTTACGTGACTACTAGCAGTGTAAAGCTTTGGTTCAACACTGTGGAGAAGTTGCGCGATGAGTTATATTAAATTAATAAATAACTGAATTACTTAAGCTATAAAACATTGACTCTGTGCTCAAAGAGGGCCCTTGGATCTTTTCATGCGTGGATGGGCTTCAACCATTCTATATGAGATCATTTAATTTTCTCAATTTTCAGTGGGTGGATTGCGGATCTTCACTCTATTTTATGTGAGATGCATTCGGGTTGATTGTAGATTGTTCACTATATATATGTATGTATATATGTATATATACATGATGTATTTCCTATTAGATAGATTGCAAATCATTCCATCTCATCGAAAAGGGTTCTAGCCATTTGCTCTAAACTGTCAAAGATTGACTATTGAAAACTACGTTGGAAATACGATTGCCGACGATAGTAAGAAAGCCCTGGAAAATCTATTGCGACAAGAGTTGTTTCATGTTTCTGATATTAGAGTTTTCTCTAGTATCGACCATTGTCGATCGTCAGCTAGAACCAAAGATGGTGACGCGACTCATGACTTAGGAAATCGTCCAAACAAGAGCTTGGTGTGGATCACCGATAGAGGTGGAGCTTTGATGCAAAGCATTAGGGGGGACGATCCTTTCGTATGGCAAGTAAGTGTCTCTTGCGTTGGAGACTTAGGGAACACTGTGGGATGACGAAATAACTTAGATTGATAATTGATATTTTAGAGTTAAGTCACTTTGCACTACGCACAGAGAACTTTCGGGTTAAGTCACATTGAGATGATTCATATGCATTTGCTCATTAATGAAAATGCTAAATAGAATTAGATGAATTTTCTAGGGATTATGATATATCATTCATACATATGTGTTTAGATTGTAGATTTTGCTTAAGGATAATCAAAAGTTTAAGTCTGGAGGTATTTAATGTATGTGATTCATGTATATATTTTCGGTACTATGTAGCATGTATTTATTTCACTACACGAGTATATTTTACATAGTTGTATAACTTTTGCATTCTATTTTTCTTTTTAGTTTGGAAAACTATTCTGTGTGTTTTATTGATAAGACATAAAGTTGGAGCTCAATTTGAGACAGAAAGCCTTCACGGCATGCATTCCAATATGATGCACGGTTTGACCGTATCCCCTAACACTATCGTGCATCACCTTTGAGCAAAATGAGAAACGGAGTGACAATTCTAATTTTTAGCATCAAACATGGGCAGGCTGCCCCCTAACACGACCGTGTCCCTTGCTACCACTTGATGAGCATAATTCTAGCACCGAACACAGTATGACTATGTTACTTGACACAACCATGTTTGATTGACCGATGACATCTAGTAGCTCACCCGTCCTGGTCGTGCTTCCCAACACACCCGTGGCATGGTGGCAGCACCCCTGATTTTTAAGAAAGTCGTATCAGATTTGGAAGTCTTTAGAGACTATAAAAGGACCAAGAGACATCTATTTGAGGATCGATCGAGGGGGTTTTCCGTGACATGGAATCTTAGGAGAGATTCATTTTCTAAGAAGTTGCAAGGATTCTGTCCTCCAAGGAGGCAAGGAGATCTTTCGAAGATGACATCGACATCTATTACTGAGCTTTTTTATTCTTCTCTTTCTTATGAGTTGTAGTATGCTTAATTCTATATCTTTGGCTTGTATCTCCATCTCATGGAGTAGTTTTTTTAATTCTAAGATTAGAGAGTAACTTGACGTAGAGTTAACACTTGTGTTTTATTAATTTTATCTTTTATCGCATAATGTGTTTGATACGTGATTTGGTTTTAATATGCTTATATGCTATCAGTGCTAGCGTGCATTAATATATCACAAGGAACAGGGGAAGAACCGAGAGGTGAATCTAATTCTCCGATCTATAAATTTTGAACTTAAGAGTTTGAACACGAAAGTAATCCAAAACCTCTCAAGGGTACCATTGGATGTCATATAGTGTAAAGGGTCAGCATCACGAAGTAAGGGATAGAAGTCTAGGCGATCGTGTGGCATCGTTATATGAGCCTCTCTGAGAAATCGATCACTCTAATATGGCTACCATGAAAGTAGGGATCGTGTTTGGATAGATACATCGGTATTATCTAAGAGGAGTTATTGGTTACCTTGGGATGAACCACCTTCAAACATATTGAACATTGAAGTAAAAGGGGGAATTACAATTAGTGTCTCAATTATCATCCTAGTGAAATTGAAGTCCTAAAATTGCCTTTAAATCCAATTTTCTCACTTTGTTTTTTTTAATTTGTTTTCTTTCATACTCAATTTTGGTTCATTTGGATAACCTACTTTGCATTTGGACTAGTATTCGACTTCACAGACTCTGAGGATGATATTTTATTACTTGACGACAACCGTGCATTTGCGAAAATCACACATCATGTATGCATTTAATTAGTTTATTGGTTAGTCTTTTGTATATAATTTGCTCTAACATTGTTACAGTTCACGTGTAATAAACAAAACTAGCATCAAGGCAAGCTGGCTCGTGCTGGGTGTGACAACTTTCTTTTTCAAAATGCCCTAATGAGGTTGAAGCCTAAGTGACTTCAACTCCAAAGGTTGAAGCCTAAGTGACTTCAACTCCAAAGGTTGAAATTGAACACTATCATTGATTTGGTGTCAATAGTCTTTCTTCTTCATCACACTTTGATGATGATGTAGATGCTCCACAATTTCTCTCATCCTTTGATTCTTCTTGTTCTTGAACCAACGAGCTCCTATCCCTAGATTCTTTCACTTTTTTTTGTTGAAGATGGATTTTCATGTACTTTCGTTCACTATCGTGCATCACCTTTGAGCAAAATGAGAAACGAAGTGACAATTCTAATTTTTAGCATCAAACACAGGCGGGTTGTGCCCCTTGACATGACCATGTCCCTTGCTACCACTTGATGAGCATAATTCTAGCATTGAACACAATATGACTGTGTCACCTGACACAACTATGTTTGATTGATCGCTGACATCTAGTAGACCACACGACCTGGTCGTGCTTCCCAACACACCCGTGGCATGGTGGCAATACCCCTGATTTTTAAGAAAGTCGTATCAGATTTGGAAGGCTTTAGAGACTACAAAAGGACCAAGAGCATCTATTTGAGGATCGAGGGGGTTTCCCGTGATAGTGAACCTTAGGAAAGATTCATTTTCTAAGGAGCTGCAAGGATTCTGTCCCCCAAGAAGGCTAGGAGATCTTTCGAAGATGACATTGACATTTACGATTGAGCTTTTTTTACTTTTCTCTCTTTCTTTTGAGTTGTAGTATGCTTAATTCTATATCTTCGGCTTGTATCTCCATCTCATGGAGTAGTTTTTTTTAAATCTAAGATTAGAGAGTAATTTGATGTAGAGTTGACACTTGTGTTTTATTAATTTTATCTTTTATCACATGATGTGTTTGATACGTGATTTAGTTTTAATATACTTATATGTTATCGGTGCTAGCGTGTGTTAATATATCACAAGGAAAAGGGGAAGAACCGAGAGGTAAATCTAATTCTTTGATCTATAAATTTTGAACTTCAGAGTTTGAACATGAAAGTAATCCAAAACCTCTTGAGGGTACCATTGGATATCACATAGTGTAAGGGTCAGCATCACAAAGTAAGGGATAGAAGTCTAGGCGATCGTGTGACATCGTTATATGAGCCTCTCTGAGAAATCGATCACTCTAGTATGATTACCACAAAAGTAGAGATCGTGTTTGGATAGATACACCAGTATTATCTGAGAGAAGTTATTGGTTACCTTGGAATAGCTCACCTTCAAACATATTGAACACTGAAGTAAATGGGGGAATTACAATTAGTGTGCCAACCATTATCCTAGTGAAATCGAAGTCCTAGAATTGTCTTTAAATCCAATTTTCTCACTTTACTTTTTTACTTTGTTTTCTTTCACACTCAATTTCGATTCATTTGGATAACCTACTTTGCATTTGGACTAGTATTCGACTTCACGGACTCAAGGATGATATTTTATTACTTGATAATAACCGTGCATTTGCGAAAATCACACATCATGTATGTATTTAATTAGTTTGTTGGTTAGTCTTTTATATACAATTTGCTCTAACATTGTTACAGTTCATGCGTAATAAACAAAGCTAGCATCAAGGCAAGTTGGCTCGTGCGGGGCGTGACAACTTTCTTTTTCAAAATGCCCTAACGAGGTTGAAGCCTAAGTGACTTCAACTCTAAAGGTTGAAATTGAACACTATCATTGATTTGGTGTCCATAGTCTTTCTTCTTTATCTTCTGCATGGAATCCGCCAGTCTTTCTTCTTTATCACACTTTGATGATGATGTAAATGCCTTCAATTTCTCTCATCCTTTGATTCTTCTTGTTCTTGAACCAACGAGCTCCTATCCCTAGATTCTTTCACTTTTTTTTGTTGAAGACGGATTTTCATGTAGATTTACCACCTTATTCTATAAATCTTGAGCATTCTTGCACTCACTTTGCATAAGACATTGTTAGACAAAACTCTAACCAAAAGGTTGTTTAACTCTTCGGACTTGCTTCTCGGCCCACCTTTTCTTCTCAAGATCTCTTTCATTCTTATCCTTGGGAACTTTGAAATGGTGCCAAATTTTGTTTGTACAAAGTACGTTGTCGATTGATTTTCAAGAGGCAAAATCTCCTACTCCAATAGGCAAATCAATTGACAAAGTCCCTTCTCTTTTTGTACTTTTTAGATTTCCTTCTTGGGATATCCCGCTCCGTCACAGATTGATCCATTTGACAACACTGGATATGACAACACTAATCTCCCATCCGATTTCCACTTCTTTCCCTCTGATGAAGAGTTCGTCATCTACTCCCCTACCACAAGGCCACTCTTCTCTCTTTCCCAACACTATCCCTGCTCTTCATCTCCACCAATGCAATCCATGGAGCCTCGTCCTTGGAGCTCCCCAAGGAGGCCATAAGGTTATGGCAGCACTAGAGTAATGACTATTGTGAAACTATCGCCGACCTTAGGGATGACAATGCATCAAGTTTGAGTCGGAGTTCATATCCTCCGTCCGTCTTCATCTGCATTTATTATATCCATTCTCATCTCCATCCTTATATCCATCGGAAGATAGATATCCCTCTCTATATCCATCAATGGATCAGTCTACTAATTTTTTCATACCATCTAACTAATTGGGTATTCGGATAGAGTATAAGCAATTTTACTAAACCCACCTTTATTTGCATATTCAAAAATTTTAATACTCAATTATTCAATTAGATCTAAAAAATCTATTAATGTCCTCTTCTGATCGGATATCGGATATTCAGAAAACAATTATCATCCACAACCGACATTGATCACGAGGTCAAGTACAACATTGGAGAAGTAGCTTTCGATGGCGTCAGAACTAATTGGATCATGCATGAGTACTATTTGCCGGATTCGATTCACTACTCTACTCCTCATGGACAACCGGTAAGTATTTCGTTTGAGCCCCATGCAAAATATTCCCTTTTTAAAACACTTTTTAAAATTTTAAAATTCATTAAAATATTTTTATATTTCTACTGATATTGTTTTTTTTTTTTGTTTTTTTGTTTTTAAAAAGATTGCCTAATTTTAGGAGTTTAGTGTTTTGTCACCGATAAGGTGTTTTTGGCATAGATCATCGATCTTGATGAAGTTAGTCTGGCACTGAACTAATTCCAACATCTGGATCAAACTTGTACATCAATTAACGATCTGCAATACTTGCTTAAGATACCTTTATCTACAATAAAAGTGGAGACATTCATGTACAAAATGGCATAGCCTGAAAATTAAGCACTTGATGGACACCGAATTTCAAGATGTGCAAAGATTAAGTGGTTCCAGATAGGAAGGCATGGAAGTCATTAATGGTACCAATAGCTAACTTCAAATGAAATTCAAGATGTTGGATATGATAGCCCAACTTAATTTTATATAAACACACCACAATATAAGACAAAACATTGCAATATTTTATATAATCACAACAACCTAGATTAACTACACAGATTATAATTTATATATTTTTAATAATCTAGATGTCCAAATTTCGCTCGACTACAAATTTATGAGTAAAAAATATTTCCTTCGTATTCACTCATCAAATAAATCTGAAAGCAAACATCTAAGATATTTATCTCCTACACAGATGATAATTTTTTTTTTTATTAATCAAGTATCCAAACCTTGAGCCTGATTAATCCTAGAGGTAAGCAACCTTTTCCTCGATTCACCAACTAGGTAAATCTGAAAGCGCAATGACTCCTGACACGATAATCCAACTGTCTCAGTAATTCGATCACTGTTAGTGTAAAATTATCCAATATGAGAATCAAAGTTAAAAGTGCATGGATTATCCACTGTACCTCTTACAGGTCCGCTGAGTGGGGAGCACAAATGATAGTTTATTGTAGGTATTGAAGATTGTTATGATATTCAGAAAGTACAAACACCAGCGAGATAAAATAAGTTGGTACGACCTTGAACAAATAAAATTGGCTGCTGATTCATCAATTCACTCAGCCACCACTGATTGGAGGAATGATTGCTAATTCATCTTTGCTTCTCAACACTGTAGATTCTGGAGCATACTCCTCGTTGACTGCCAAAACCATGGAATTGTAGATTTCTTGAAGACTTGGAAACTTTACCAAAAGCTGACGCATACAGTCCCCAGCAGTGCTACCATCTGGCATTTCAAGGCTCGTCTCTGATACTCCTGTAAGATCCCGAGCTCGGGCAAAGAAAAGGACCTTGATTTTGATATCTTGGCCTGCACTCTTCTCTACTTTGCTTTCATTCATCTCTCCAGTGTCATCTGGTTATCAAAGTTAAATAATAGCAATTTCAACCACCATATTCAAATTGCTTACTGAATAACAAAGGCAATAGAAAATTGAGAAAAATGTTTCCTTAAATTAACAAAGCCAAAGAAACCTCAAAGTTGAACAATAGAACTTTCTTGGATACAAGAGGAAAAGAAGCAAACACATGCAAGTTATCATAGGTCCTTCCAGATTGTGTCAATTAGAGAAACTGGAAATAAATTGTGCATATTCTTTAATCATTACCCATTTATTTTTCAAACAAATCTGCTGCTTAGAAGTTGTAGCATATCCTTTAGATGCCTTGATTGTATGGCATAATCGATATATCTCTAGTGCCCTAAATTCATCGTCAGATGCACAAGACATGGATGCTAGAAAAGTGGCAAACTGCGGGAAACCCATTTCTAGAGCACCTCAGTGGATGTTGAACATTGCTATGAATTTGAATCTTGATATGGATGCTAACCGTGTCTTACGCATATAAACTAGAAATCTGTGTCTGAAATCAGTAATGCCCAAGGAACACTATCACATTTTAGTCTCAGCTGCAGTTCATAAAACACTGACATATTGGGGTCATATGCTAAGCAAAAATCATATTAACTGAAACCAATTTAAAAGATCTAGTCTTTTCCGAGGAATGGCACAATTGATCATTTCTCAGCATCCAACATATTGTGGCAAAGATGACATGATTTTGCGATTCCATTTGCATCTGCATAGTAAACTAACTGATGTCCTAAGTAATCCAACCTCAATGCAACCAATGACCCTTAATATTGGAGCATTAACTTTCAAGGTTAGAAACAAAACATGTTGATGTTTACTGCCACTTGGTAACTCAGGTGGACAGGTATCTGGGAAGATATCCAGATTTGGATCCCAATATGCAAGTTAAAATAAAAATTTCTTTGCACACTAATATCTTTTTGGGGGAAAGAAGGATAATTCAAATCAAAATGAGAGGGTTTGTTGCAGGAGTAATGCCATGGATGAGAGAGATGAGTGCGGTGAAGACCTTGAAAAAGGAGCAAAGGAAGACAATGGGAAGATTGGGAAGTTGAATGGTGACTAAACAGTGCCTTGTCATGGGAAGGGCAGCCACGGTGGAGGCAACAAACACACTCTGATTCCTTCTTCCTCTCCCCATCCTGAGTCTGACCTTGCTAGTACTATTACTGCCTTTTGACCTTTTTCCCCAGATTTGAGGTGGATCCCGCTACTAAGGATTCTAATATCTGGTTCTGATGTTTCTTCTTTGTTGCGCTGGGGGTAGCCACTGCTGCTGCTTTGTCGGAATTGAGACCTAGGAATGGCAGATCCATGGTTCTGATTACAAGTTCATGTATGTTAACATGATTCATGATTTGAACCTGATACTAGAGATGGGATTTGAGTGTGAACTGTGAAGAAGGATTGTAGGCATTATAAAGGCTGGGCCTTACTGACCCTGGATTTATTTTCCTCCTGTTTCATGTACTCACAGGTCTCAGCTTGGTTAATCAGAAGAAATATCTTCATATGTAATGATTTCAGAGAATGTATCCGATGAGGAGATTGTGGAGAGCAAGAAGTACATCTATCCTACTTAGAAAACACTGACCACTCGTCATCCATGATTTACCTTGTGAGGGATCCTCATCCACACACCTTTAGCTATCATCATTCCTGACAGGCCTCTACTTGGACCTATAGCTTCAGTTGGCTATATCAGGGCCACATGGTTCAGTCTCACAGTATGCTAATCACCTATTTTTACTGCCTCAATATGGGACATTGAGCTAACGCTTGCATGGTTACAGAGTACTCCATTTCATTTGGCTCTTTCCGCCTTTGCATGGCTACAGCGAACTCCATTTCATTTGGCTGTTTCTGCCTGAAGCATGTTCTTCCTACTGAAGTCTTTTGTTGATGCTTGTGTATACATTTTTCATGGATGTTATTCTAGGTCACCTTTGCTTGGAAGTGAGCTTTCTAGTTTCCTTCGTCACACTGTATGGGATGGTCTCCCATGACATTCCAGGAAGGTTACTCCATCCATCCCTCTTGTTTGATGGTATACTGTTCCCACAAGTCCTGTGAGGTTTTGACAGATTGTCTCCATCTACTTTGCAATGCCACATTCAAAATGGTACTGTGGTCATTGGTTCTCTTTAATTCCAAACTCAATTATTTAGTTTGAGTTGAATTCACCTAGCTATCTATCTATATTGGAAGATGATGGACAGTTCTTGGATATCACTCAGTTGAGACAATACAAATCAGCCTAAGATCCATCTAGCCCTCTGAAATCCAATGCAGTGTTCCTCTTTGAGTGGGATCCTGAGCTCCATTGATTTCATGTCCACGATCACTTATTAAAGTGGCGATATTTGTCCTAGCTACCAATGAAGACTTCTTTGTCATTTTTCCTCTATGACAGCAGAGCTCAATTCACTTCAAACCTGTGCATCCTCTTCTCCTAGCAAGGTCATTGTTTGTTACCCTTATGCTCTGATAATATTTCCTTTGGGTTGAATACTCTCCACACTTTTGTGACAGTGGAAAAAAAGAATCCTATCCCTGATACTTCTTCAAACATCGACTCACCTATTTCATTTCCTGGGATCATGGCGCTACATCACATGCTGATGTTATGGCATCAACCACTTATCCTTACATGAAAGTGTATAGATAACCATTAATCACTTTTTTTCAAAGAGATGTTCTACCAACAACTTTTGATGTCTCTTTTGATGCATCAACTAAGTTTGTTAAGCTCGTCACTTCTATTGAAGTCGAGGTATCTTGAAAGGAGTCTTATGTCCATACATAGAAGCTCCCACCAAATTTCTAGTGGGCCTTCTATCCTACAATGTGTCTTTCAGGAGAAGAAAAACAAAAAACGCTGAGATGGCATCCATGTCAGCTCCCAAGCAGCAACACATCTAACTATTCCCTATTAGGAAGCCTACATCTTATCTTAACTTCCCCTGCATGATAACTTCAATTGCTAACTAGGAAACAACCTACTCTAAGCTCCTAAGCTTGTTTGGTCTTTGACCCAAAGGTGTCCTTATAATATAGATTTACATATTATGTATCAAATTTTATAATGACACTATAAAAAAACTATTCAATTAAAAGTAATACCTTGGATTAAAGTAGAAACTGTTGAATCTAAAGATTGATGAAGTTGTAAATCTCATCTTGTGTTAATAATCTCCCAAATTCATCCATATTAGTCCTCAATGTCATTGAATTTATTTGCAATTTGTCCCTTGGTGCTACCATTTCTATATAAATATAGAAGCCTATAGTTGGCTTCACATCACCATCCACAAGAAGGAGCACTTTCACAAGTGGTCATACATTTGAAACAAAACTTCATTGAATCACACATTATGTCTTGTACTTTCTTCCTTTCTACTCGACTTGCAAAAGAACATGAAGCCCACGATTCAAAAGCAAATATGTGTTTAATTGCAATTTTCTTTTCTTCTCTGCATTGATTTCAGTGTCAAATATGTTGTAAAAAATCTAGTGATGGCAAGCTTTCCTAATTCTTCTCCCTTAGCAAATCTAAACAGTGTGCAACACAAGGTGATCAAAACAATTGTCTTTTTTGCTCCTAATAATCGTCTATCTGCCACATAGTTAGATGCACCATCCATCACAACTTGGATAACATGTTCTTCACCTATTTTATCCATTATGCTATCAAGTAACTCAAATATTTTATTCACATCTTTAATTACATATGGCGTGTCAATAGAGCTAAGAAATAGTGTGTCATGTGGCCTATTGACAAGGAAATTAATGAGAGAGCATCTCCTACTATTAGTCTATCTACCAAACGTAATAGTGCACCCTATCTTCCTCCACTCAACTTTATACTTTTGAAAATTTTCATTGATAAATTATACTTCTTAAAATATGCCACTCTTACTTTATGATAAGTAGGAGGTTTCAAATATTAATCGCTCTCCAACAGACTTCAACATTTATATAAATAAAAGATTCTTTACTAAATTGAACGGCAAGGCATTACCATAGATGCAACTACAAATATTTTGAATAACTGTGTTTATTTTCTTTACAATTCGAATACCTGTGTCTTTTTGTTTTTTTTTTTGTTTTACAATTTGACTGCTTTTTGTTTCTTTTCTCCCTTCAGCACAAACGAATTTGGTCTCTTCATTTTATCTTTATTACACTCACAATCGTAGCATCTTCTTGAGAAAATCTATCAACCTTTCTCATGTCATGTAAAATCTGTTTGAACTTGTTTCTCACATCCTTGAAACCTTTGAAGAAGGTGCTACCTCTTTCCTTGAGCATATCATATGACTCCTCATCCAAATAATACCACCCGAATACTTGTTCCCACAATGATTACGTTCCAATCACATCCAGTTCCCTTTCAACTTTCTGTAATGTTCCAATGTAGCAACAACTTTTTGATTTTCTTTAGAGCTATTCTGAGATGGTAAAACTAAAACCCTTATCTTCTGTTTTGAAGAAATTCTAATTCAAAACAAATAATTACTTGTTTTAGGGAAATCAGCTTTCTTTCCCAACCGTGACAAGTTAGGGACAAACTAAATACTTCGACTGCCAACTTATCAGCTTGACAAGGATAAAGATCCAGTCCAGGACCAATAAATTAGTAGCTTACCGCATAGGGAGACCATCAAGGTGGCATGAGCAATCCAGCCACAACAGGCATGCTTTATGAAGAACATAAAAATAGAAAAGGCGAAGGTAAGGAAGCACACCGTTGAGTCCTCCGGCGATTTCCATGTATCGCAACTTCTTTTCCGCTTCAGGAACGATCGATCGACCGAGAGCCACCAAAGTAGACGACGAAAGCGATTAGGAGACAGGGACAGAGAGCAGATCTGAGCGGAGTGCGGAGTGGAGTAGAATGGATGGGATCGAAACTGGATGTGACAGAAATTGCTAGTAATATAAAGGAACTTTTTCCGAACAAACCGACAAATTAATAGGGCAAAACTCTTTTTTTTTCATTAATCAAAATAGCATCCCCTCTATCCCCTCTATCATTTTTTTTTTACTTGAGCCGGTTTAAGTTGGATTGAATCTTATCAATATTATATTAGAATAAATATGAATCATAATTATGATAAATTTATAAGAACTCATAATTATTATAATATATTTTTTTATCTATAAATAATAATTATGCGAATCAAATAAAAATCACTAACACGTTGATTAATCAAATAAAATTTAGACATCTAAATTATTAAAAAACATATAAATTATAACTGTTATAATTTTATAGTAATTATAATTTATAATTATTATAATATATTATTAATCAATATTAATTTCAATTGAATAAAATCTTATTTAAAAAAATGATAAATCCCAGTCAATTTTATGGACTCAATTTCTGAGAGTGGCCGGCCCAGTCCCACTAAAGTTTCCCACCGACCACCAGGGTAAATCGGGAAGCGCATATAGCGGCTAATCCAGATGTCCAACATCCTTTGATTGCGTTCTCCATTTGAAAAAATATAAAATCTTATTCTATAAGTATGTTATGGTAGTTATTAATCGTGATTATTACATATTGTATCAATTATAATTCATACTGCTATAATATGATATTAATCCGAGTGTTTATCTAATTGACAGTTTAGTTTCTATGCATTTGGGTTAGTCGTTTAAAGCGGGGTGAGTAAAATAATAAAAATGGGATGGAATGTTATTTTGATTGATTAATGAAAAAAATATTATTTTGACAATTTTAATAATAAAAAAACTCTTTTTCCGTATACTAATATGATAATACGACGTGGATGTTTTGTTTGGAGGTTATTTCATAATTTATTAAATTGAATTAGCATATTACTTTTAATGATTGATAAAATACTTTTAAAAAAATAGTGAAGATGATCCATGAGAATTAGCCCATTGTATGTTGCTTTTCTATCTTCACATTAGTAACTTCACAAATATCGGGATTACGATGTGATAGTAAGATTTTCATAATTAATCAGATATTCATAAGTTAATTCTTAACTATAATGTAATGTGGATTAATTTTTTAATGAAAAGATAATTCCAGAATGCTGACAATAAAGAAATATGACAATAAAGAAATATGGTGTTCACTTCTGCAAAAGGTGGATCCGCCACCTTAGCGGCCCCACACGGTCGGCCCCACGACCATCTGTGAGGAGGTAAATCGAGAAAGTGCAGTTGATTATGATGCAGGAGGGTGTTCACATTTCTTGATTTATTATGGTAATCGATAAAAATTTTCGTGAGATTAAATTGATCATCTCCGGAATTAATTGATTCAAATAATTAAATATATGAATTATCAAAAAAATTAATAGCTTTGCAAATAGGCTAAAATGATTGCTTTTATTTCTAGCCTCATGCACAGTATGCTGAGAAGGAGGTGACATGACAAACTCTGTCTCTCTCCCTCACTCTCATCTTGTTGGTACTCAGGTGCTTGATCGTCATATGAAAATCATGATTGAATTTTCAGAGAATAATTTCTTAGGAAATAAAATATCTCACACTAGAAAAGATCGATCAGTCACCATGATTTACTTTCCTTTAAATCGCTATGGGATCAATATTGAAGGGCGCTTAGGATGAACGTTATCATCTTTTGCCACATGAGATTGAAGACCAAGTGATACTTGAGGTGTTAGTGCAATTATATATACTCTATATGATTGTGTTTGATCATTATATTTGATGTATTTAGTAAAGAGTTCCAAAGTTAGATTTTATTTGTATTGCTGATCTATGTGTGAAGTTTTTAGAGACTTATGTCTTGTACATAAAATTCGCAGAGTTTGTTATTCAATATAGTCGAATTGTGATATTAACTTAGCCAAACAAGATAATTCAATTTAAGGTCAAGAGGTCAGGTCTATTGGAGTTCAAAGAAAAATAATATGGTATAGCGAGGGAATTGAAGTTATTTTGAGAGCTTTGACGTATGCTCTTATCAACCTAGTGGTACCGTGCCTCCAAAAAATTCTTTAGGGGGTTTTCTGATATGGGACCATTTCGGCGTTGGGGTCGGTCACTATAAAAAGTTTACCTACTACAGTTTTTGCCCCCGAGGCATAGGTGAGTTGGTTACGACGCAGCAGACTTGCAGAAGAGGGCAAGGGTTCGAATCCTAGCGAAGCCAGGCAATCCCCTCCTGCGTCGTAACCAACTGCACTTTCTCGATTTACCTCCTCACAGATGGTCGTGGGGCCGACCGTGTGGGGCCGCTAAGGTGGCGGATCCACCTTTTGCAGAAGAGAGCTTTGACGGAAGTCATAAGAGGTGGACTTTGTAGGTGATAGTGAAGGGTAACAGTGGAATAGATCATGCTCTAGATACATCCAAAGGATTGAAAATCTAACGAAAGGTGGAGTCTTGCACTACAAGAAAACTTGCAATTAGCGACAAGAATATAATTCCGTTACTAAATTAGTAATTGAATATTTTATCAATTGCTAATTAACGATAAAATTAAAATTCCATCACTAATTTATAATCAAAAAAATATTCGATCACTAATTTAGCGACAGAATCATATTATCAATAGTTATTAATAAAAAAATCATATCGGATATATAATTTCATCGCTAAAATAGCGACAAAAATCTAATTATATCGTTAATTTAGCGACGAAAATTAATTCTGTCGCTAATTTAGTAATGTTAGGGTGTCTTGGCCTAACTTTTTCCCTTTCTCACCAATCCCTCTTCTCTCTCTCTCCAATCGTCGATGTCGTCGTCTTTGGCACATGATCTCCTCTCTGGCACGCATGTAACCCTCTTCACTCTCCTCTCCCCTTCCCATTGATCGCGAGGTTGGGTGCGGCCACAGCTTGGCCAGCCACATCCAAGCTAGCAGCATCAACCCTGACAGCGAGTTTTGCCAACCGTAGCTAGGATCGCACCCTTAGTCGTTGTCGCAAGCTTGGCCGGTTGCAGCCAAGCTCACAGTCTCATCCCTGGCCGCGAGTTTGGCTGACCTCATCTTGACCGCGAGCTTGGTTGGCCACAAGCTTGGATGGCTGTGTGCTCGATCGTGACCTCATCTAGCCTTGGCTGTGAGCTTGGCCGACCAAGAGCTTGGTATTTGTCAAGTGAGCATGAAACTCTAGGAATAATTGTTGTTTGTAACCACTTCTATTTGATTGTTGATTTCATAATGTTGTTTGTGCAAGCTTCTTTATTTGGCATTGTTTGTATAGACTTTTGCATTTTCTTTGGAGATACTATAGCTTCTTTATGCACCGATTTTAGGTATATCATAAATGGTTATTTATTGATGGTTATTTAATTATTTACTTAAGATTAAGTTTAAATTATATGCATGCTTAGTTTTAGACGTTTAATAATATTACAAATTTATTTCTTATTAAGTTACAATGTATATAAATAAAGTTTAGGTGTACAATAGGTTAGAAAATAAATTTATCACTGAAGAATATTTTGACGGAGTTGAAGAGTTTGTTAACTTTGCTAAGCGTTGTCTAAATTGTATGAATTGTGACTAGTTACGTTATTAGTGTAATTATTATAAATGTAGAAATATAACTTTCGAGATAAGGATACCATGAAAGTACATCTAGGTAGAAATAATTTTATCCAAATTACTACAACTGGTATTGTCATAAAGAGTCTTATTTGTTTGAGGCAATTGGACCTTCTGTTGCTTCATCATCTGACTCTATTGCTTGAGCAGAATTATCATCTAATGATAATGCAATGAAATCAATGGTTTACGACGCGATGAATGCTGTTGATCATTCAAATATAGATGAAATACTAACATTTGAAGTTTAGAAACTATATAACATATTAAAGGCTAGTGAAAGAGAAGTATGAGAATATATTCCTTTTGGTTATTCCCAACTATCAACTATTACAAGGCTATTGAACATTAAGATAGAATATCATTTCTCAGAATGACATAGGATTGTTGTAGAATCCAGGAGGTCTCTGATAAGTTGGTGGAGGCTAGTACGTCTGCTGCCGAGACTACTGTGCATTCCCGTATCTCAACTTTGAATGATCTCTCCACCTAGGATTGTAAGTAGGAGACATGGAGTCATATCTATTCTACTGTTGATGTTGTTGGTACTAGGGTTGGTTAGGGAGCACATTGGCTACTGCCACAACCTGCTCAATAAAAATATGGCTCTCATCTGGTTGAATAATGGGGCATGTATCTATCAGATGAAATATATTGGCACAGATCCCACAAACTCTTATTATTTGCATTGATTGTGTGGTAGAAAGTTAAGGTTGATTTGAAGCCATCTGTCTGACTATCAACTCAATACAGGATGCTATCTCCTCCAACCTACTATCCACTCGATGCTGCTCAAGATAATGGGCATGAGCCTCGTGAACACCTTGTGCCACCATAGGTCTAGTCCCAAACTACTAAGAATTTGCCGCCATAATCTCTATCAACTCTCTGCTTTAGCTGGAGTCTTGTTGATTAGAGCTCCTCCACTAGCCGTGTCAACCATACTTCTATCAATGGGAAGCAATTCCTCATAGAAATAATATATATCAGTAGTTGATTGCTGATATGGTGTCGAGGGAAACTAGCACATAGACTCTTAAACCACTCCCAGTACTCATGCAGAGTCTCTCCAATCGCCTGCTGCACACCATAGATGCTCTTCCGGATCACTGTTGTCCTGGAAGCAGGGAAAACTTATCTAGGGAAACTATCTTCATCTCATTCCAATAGGTATTGGTACTAGGAGGTAGACAGTACAACCAGTCTTTCCCCACATCTGCTAATGAGAAGGAAAATGCCCTAAGCTTAATGTCCTCCTCTGATATACCGTGAGGCTTCATTGTGGAGAAAACCACGTGGAATTCCTACAGGTGCATGTTTGGATCCTCTCTAGAAAGACCGTGGAACTTGGGAAGCAGATGAATGATCCCAAATTTCAACTCAAAATCCACCTTCAACTCTAGATACTGAATACAAAGAAGCTGATATGATACATCAGGTGTTGCTAGCTCTCTAAGGGTTTCGTTATTACTGAGTGTCATGCTACTCACCAAATCTAAAGAACTGGAGTTGGAAGTGGCCGGTGAATCTCTCTCAGCCCTCTGTAAGGCATGAAATGCCTGAGCAATCTCTGGGTCAAACTCAAACAATTCTTCACCAGAAGTCCTAGTCATACACTACACACTCCACAAACAAGATCAAAACACACAATGCAAAGTAACAAACAAGAAGTATATGACAATCTAAGAATTAACATGCATCATTGTAATCGCCGACAACAACGCCAAATTTGATATAAGTCAATTTGTCATGAATTGGTATCAAATAATATCACCAAGACTCCTCTCTACACTAATATGGTATAAGAAATGACTCAAATTGTCTCTCACAAGGAATGTGGCTAGTATATGATAAATTTTAAGATTGAATTGTTATTGGTTTGGAGTTTTGGGTTTTAAACTGTAAATGCTAAAGGCAATTCATGAAAGACACCCTAACTGAACCTAAACTATAATGACATGAATTATAGAAGCAACAAGCAATTAATGAAACTTAAACTGACTTAACTTATTTGCATTGAATAGAAATTAAAGAAAGCTAAGGTAAGAAACAAATCAACTCATAACATTAAAAGTAAGAAATTTAAGCTAACCTAAGCCACTACGATATTGAAATCAAACATGAACAATCATGTGAAAGATCACTAAAGTTTAAAACAATAAACCAACAGTCAAACAAGTCTAACCTAGTCTAATTCACTGTTGAAACTCAACCATAGATGAAAAGTAATACTATGATTAACCAATTCAAATCAACTATTCAAAGTCTAACTTAATTAAATTCAAATCACATGTAACTAAGAATTGGAACGGAACATCCATAAAGGATCAAACCAAACATTCAACCAACAATTTGATTACATGAACAAATCATCAATAGAGAAATCTAAAGATCAGAATGATGCTCACAGATTAAGCTAGGGTTTCCCCTAACATATATCAGATCAGATTGACTATGGAGAAGAAGATTATCAAGCTCTACAAAGTTGCAATGGTGATCAGCCGGAATCAGATGAAGGGTTGTTGATGGATCCAAGCATTGGAGAAGTGGAGTTAGGGTTCAGTCGAGTAGGGAATCCCCTAGACTTGGTAGATGCCCCGGTGATGATAAAAGATCACTTGGATTGGCATCGGAAGAAGCGGCGATGAGGTGATCAGGTTGGTCGTGAAGATGATGAAGTGGAAGCCTCAATTGGAGATCTCTGGTGAGTAGGGAAATCCCCTTTCTCCTCTAGCTATTCCTCCTGAGATGGATGGTGCGATGACTAGACGGAAGATGATCGACGTTTGGTGATGGGAAGTGGCGATGCTAGATGAAGACCGGAGGTGATTGAGAAAGGAAAATCCCTTGAACCTTAGTGGATGATGGTGGACAACCGGCGATGGAAAGTGAAGGAGGAAGACAGATGGGTGATGGTGGATCATGGAGGAAGGAAGAAGAAGATGTTGAAATGAAGCCGTCGTGCACCCAAATCCTCTGTTTTATACTGTGCCCAAAAATCATGATCTCTCGATACTATAGTGTTCTCATTTGAACTAGATTTGAATGGACGATTGAGAATTCTCCAAATTTGATCCAATGGTAGAAGTCATTCCAGATCTGATCCAAAGGCTCAAATCCTCATCAACGATTATGCTCTACTCCCTCTTAACTTGGATGGACCAGATTATGATGGATGACTCAGATTCCCTCGGATCTTGGATGAACGACCTTGATTTCTCTAGGTCTTGAACAAGGGCTAGGATCATATCAGATCTCAATCAAAAGCTTAAATCTTGGCCAACGATGGTGGTCTACCATCTCTTAGGTTGGTTAGCCGGGATCTTAGTGGATGGCCTAGATTTCTCACAAGATTTGAATGAATTGTTTGGATTAACTCCCTTCTCTAACCTTGCTTTGAATCCAATTTGGATCGATTTGACTCCAGTCCTTGGCTTCTTCATTAACTACAAAGATGACATTCAATATTCAGATATAATTCAACTCATGAAATGTATAATGAATACAAAATTATACACAAGAATAGATCAAAAATACAGGTATATGTGCCAAATTCTCATATCAAAATGATGGTTATCAATGTTACGATAATGATGACTGGTAGCTTCTACAGTACAAAGAAATTGATTAGAAATTTAGGTTTGCTTATGGAAAAAATTGATTGTTGTATAAATAACCACATAATCTTTTGGAATGAAAACAATAAACTTATTGAATGTAGAATGTGTAATCATCCTCGTTATAAGCAGCGTAGTCACATATCAAGGAAGAAGAAGAAGAATTTACCATGAAAAGTTATGTATCACTTTGCATTAACTATTAGATTTCAACGCTTATATGCATTTGCCACAACAACAAGCCACATGAGGTGGCATTATGAGCATGTACACGAAGAAGATATAATGTGCTAACTCCCCTGCATGGAAATATCTTGATAAAATATTTTTCTCCTTTGCAATGGAACCACATAATGTAAAATTGAGACTTTCAGCAAATGGATTTCAACCTTTTGGTCAAGACAGCAATATTCCTCTTGTAAGTCATATTAACACCATATAACTTGCCGCCATGGATATGCATAAAAGACGAATACATGTTCCTTACTATGTTTATTCTAGGTCCTAAGAATTTGAAAAAAAAAATAAATATTTTTTTACAACCTTTAATTGTCGAGTTGAATGAATTATGGAATGTAGGGTTGGAGATTATGATATTGCAAAGAAAATTAATTTTACCTTGCATGATGCTTTACTATGAACGATTAGTGATTTTTTAGCATATTCAATATTATCAGGGTGGAGCACGACTGGTAAATTAGCATATCCACATTACATGATAAAATCTGATGCATTTTCATTACCTTGCAGTTGGAAGATACCTTAGTTTGATAATCATCATAAATTTTTACTAAAAAAGTACCCTTTTAAGTGAAATAAGAAAGAGTTGATAAAGAATGAAATGGTCAGAAAACTTCCACCAATAATCAAGTAAGGAGAGGAAATACTTGAGGAAATAAACAACTATGAATGTGTACCGGTAACTCAAACAGGTTCTGATGATTTAAATAAATACATTGTTAGGTTATGCAAGTGTGGTTGGAAGAAAAGAAACATATTTTGGGAGCTACCATATTGGAAGTATCTACTCATTCAATATAATTTAGATATAATGCATATTGATAAAAAAAAATTCAATAATATCTTCAATACTATGATAAATGTTCCTGTAAAAACTAAAGACACGGCAAAATCCCATGAGGAATTGAAAGAATTAGTTAGCAAACCTGAGTTGCATCAGAATGAAATAACCAATAAATTTCTAAAGGCACATTTTACATTGGACAAAGAAAGTAAACAAATTTTATATAGTTGGTTGAAAGAAATCAAATTCCCTGATGGCTATGCCTCAAATATGGCTTGATATGTGGATATGAATAAATTAAAAATATTTAAAATAAAGAGTCATGACTGTCACGTGTTCTTGTAAAGACTTATTTCAATAACTTTCGATGACCTATTTTCGAATAATATTTGACACGCACTTATAGAATTAAGTCTGTTTTTCAGAGATTTGACATTGAGAGTTATTATAACAGCTGATATGCTTCGACTAGAGACATACATTCCTCTTATACTATGTAAACCTGAGCACATATTCCCACCTAATTTTTTTTATTCAATGGAACAACTACTAGTTCATTTACCTTACGAGGCATGACTAGCTCGCGCTGTGCAATACAGATAGATATATCCATTTGAACAATTTTTGAGGAGATTAAAGAATAATATTTATAATAAAGCAAGAATTGAGGGGTCAATATGTAATGCTTATATGGTTGAAGAAACATCTTATTTCTGCTCATATTATTTTACTAATAATATGAAAATCAGACATCACAAGTGCCCTCAAAATTATAATAATACCCAACCGATAGGCCCAGAGATACTTTTTATTTTTAAGTTTTTTGATAAACCAATGGATGCATCTATTTGTAGATAGTTAAATCCAAAGGAATATCATACAACAATAAGATACATACTTCTAACTGTGATGAGGTTAAATTCTACATAAAGTGAGTTAACTTCTATATTCAAACATTTATCCCCCTATGTTTGATTATCAAACTATATGTCTTAAAATTACCTTCCTTGATAGCTTGTATGAACAACAGCTATAACTATAAAATCCATCAATAGGTACGAGTGGGGTAGAGAAAAAGTTAGAAACGAAATTTGTATTCTGGTTTAAAATCTATATAAGTTAGAGACAAATTTATTTTCTTTAAGTGTATTATATAATCAATGATTTATATCATATCTACTTTTGTAGGTGAAGAACTGTAGAATATCAAATGTCCAAGATGAAAGGATAATAGATCTTGCATCAGGAACTTTTCGTAGCATAAGAGTTTACTTTGGTTATTATGTTCATGACTTTAAATTTCACATGGCACAACACGATTCACACACGCTGACCTATAATTTAGGTGTTTGTGTAAAAGCATCTATCAACAATACTAATACTGAATTTGATTACTATGGTAGACTTGACGAAATCATTGAGGTTGAATATCCTACTTTACAGATAAAAAGGTGTGTGTTATTCAAATGTTCATGGTATAATCCAACTCCAAGATCAAGTACTAGAATACCTTCAAACTATAATTTAGTTGAAGTTTATGCAAACAAAAGATTCAACAAGTTTGAACCCTTTATTTTTTAGTACAAGATGGTCAAGCTTTCTATATTGAATATTCGACAAAGAGAAGAAGATCTAGTGAATAGTTAGTAGTTTATCGAATGAAGTATCACTCGACCATAGAAGTATCAAACTCCATCACGACCCAAAAGCATAATACATTTCAAAATGAGAAAGTGAAAATATATTCAATTGATTCATAAATTCAATCCACATCCAATTACTTATATATGTAAATGTCACTTACAAGAAAATAGATGATAGAGAAGTGTCCAATAGTGAGGAGCTTGATGTACTAATAGAGTCTAGTGATGAAGACTTAGAAACTTTTAATATTAATGATTTAGATAATGATGATTAAATTTTAGGATATGATTGCTTTTTATACGTGTATGTGTTATGTGATTATTATTTGGCATGTGTATGTGTTATAATGTTATTTTACAAATTTAATGTCACGCCCCAAGAGATGATCGTCCGAAAAATTTCGGCAACATCTCCCCTGTAACAATTTAATTTTCCTGAGTACATAACAACATAAAGGCCGACACGGCCAAGACTAGGGCCCACACGGCCACAAACCACACACTAAACAATATGGAACAACTATATGAACAAAGCCCCACACGGTCGATTACTAATTCAACACATGCATTTGAAATAGTAAACCACAACGTAACAACCAAGCTAAATCTAAACTTTACGAAAACACAAGCAACACAGCGGAATTATATCAACAACGAAAAATCCATATGCGGATGCTAATCCAAACCCAAAACGTAAAACCACACAACCGTATAAAATCTAAAAACCGTGCAAAGAAGTCAAAATACAATCCACACACGAAGAAATCATTCCTCTTACTGTGAGATGGCATGACCGGTAGATCTCCTTTAGCATCAGCAGTAATTTTTTATCTACTACTTGGGGAGACAGAAAACTCCAGAATCTGGGTGGTGAATATAAAATACTCAGTGGATAATCAAGATAGACAGTACATGGTCAATAATATACAAGATAAACAAGTGAATAACAGAAATCAATTAGTGATCAATAATAATAGTGAATAAACTATCATAATCCATATGCATGACATGAATGATAATGACACCTAAATGCATCAATCAAGGATCAACCAAGTATACAACCAAATGCAACATCTATATACGGTCCATTACTTATATAATGCATATAATGCAAGCATATGCATGATGCCACTGCCACACTCGTCTCAGTCACGTATATATGACATTGGAGGTGTCCGACATCACACTGCCATAATTCCAATCCTACAATAATGTAGTCTGGTGACAAAATAATAGGTAGCCTTGTATAACTACATATAATGCACATAATGCAAGCATATGCATGATGCAACTATCACACTCGTCTCAGTCACATATATATGACGTTGGGGGTGTCCGACATCACACTATCATCAATCCATCCCTACAACAAAGTAGTCTGGTGGCAAAATAATAGGTCTTAATTGCTAGATACCAAAGGTTCATACAAGTAGTAATGTAGAGATTCATAAGGTCAACCGAATTAAAGTCAAGCAAGAGATAATCATGAGTATAACTAAGGTATCTAATTCACAATAACAGAAAAATAACATGCATTAGAAAAGAATTGACCCTGTATTGACCAAATATAGGGATTACCCACTTGATTGACGAATCATCTTCAAATGCAACTGGATTCACAAGTCAAGATCCTGTAAAATAAAACATCCTCTAAATATAATATTTTATTAAATTTCCATCAAAGAAAATCCTAGCCGATTCTAAAGTTAGTCTAACCCAATCTAACTAAACTCATTCCAATTTAGCTCAATCCTCACTTATTCAATAAATAAGACCATTAATTAGCCAATTAATCAATAGATTAAATGTTAATTAATCATATTAACTACCTTGTTAATTAACTAAATTACAAATAATCTAATTTAATCAATTAATAACTTAGTCATTATATTTATTCTATTGTTGCAAACCCTGATTCAAAAGTAATGAATTTGTAAGGTTCACTAAATACAACCACAATATAACTTTTAATGATCCAACAAAATAGAATTAGAAGCCAACAGGAGATTAGAAATCTAATAATCCTCAACCTTTATTTAGGGATCGTTTACTAATTAATCTGGAGATCAAGCTTAAATACTGTAAAATTGATATATTTGAAAGGCGAAAGAAATGATACATTGGGATAGGATAATTCTGAAAAATGCATAATTAGAAAATTGCCAAATCTATGAAACCGAGACATGATAACTTTTGGGGCAAAGACATAGTTTTTTTTTCTTTTATTAACTAAAAAAATATAGCCAAATCAAGTGTTCAAAGGTTGGCGTCTACAGAGATTGGGTGGTGGCACTAAACGACAGGGCAAAGATTTTTCTAACCAATCCCAACATAGTCCGACAAATATCAAGTTAAGAGAGCAACCGAAAAGAGGTCGCATTCTAGCATAATCAAGCGATTAGAAAGAAAAATAGTAACCAGGCCAGCGTAGACGCGAAGAAGGAAGGTGTAGACATCACGCAATCTCTGACCTGTCTCCACCGCAATACTTACTTTAGGGTTTCCAAGTTGTCGGGCGATAAGAGCTGCGATTGACTAGCGGCGGTGCAGAGGAGCGATCGCGGCAGGCGGTGGCAGATAGGGCAGGTGGCGGCGGGGTTGATGGCGCTGGTCTTCGACAGGAGATGACGTCGGGTGTCGGCGTCGGGCGTTGGTTGGGCGAGGAAGGCGGCGGCAGTGAGGAGGAAGAAGAGGAGAAGAGGAGAAGCGGCGTGGAGGTGCGGCGTCGGACAGAGGAGGGCGCCGCGCGGATGGAATAAAACTGGGAAAGAAATCGTGAGTTTTAATTTTAAAGAGGAATCACAGTACCCTAAACTGGGATTTGGGCTAATCAGCGTAGTAAACTGGCTAAACCGGCTTGTAATCTAAGATTTATTATAGTAAATCAGGTTTAATCTTAATTCGCTTGGTTCAGTAATCAAACGAACTTCGATTTGACCTAAACTTGAATCGTAAGATAAATCTTTTCCTCACATCCGTTTTGTCAAAATTTCTTCCATCATGAACCATAATTTAGTTCAATTCAGGTTCAAAACTGACTCGTTTGGTTCAGTTCGTCTTCACAAGACTACTTTCAATTTTCTCGTATCTTCTATTTAATAACCTAATGGGTTTCGGTTTCAATGATTTACGTGTTTAACCTAATGCTAGATCTGACCTATTAACCTAAATAACTTGACTAATTTGGGATTCAACCTATTTAATCCGGCTCAATTAAAACTCAGTTTTTAATTGGTTAATCATAATCCTAAAATTTATGATATCTTACATATAATCATGTTGGATATTGCAACATTACACTGTCACCAAATTATTTTGAGGATTATTGGGGATTGATAAGTATTGATGTTATTAGTAATTCAAATTCATCTAATTTTTTATTTATTATTTTAAAAAACAAAAGTTTTTCATGTAGTTTTACTCTCGATAATCATAGTGTAGTTGCTTATATAAGCAAAAAAATTTAAAGAATGTTAGTGTGCTTCTGGTTTTACATGGAGGAATATAGACAAAGATCTTAAAGACTTTTATTATTGAAATTTTTTGATAAGAATATTATTGATACTATATTATTTATACTAATTTTCTTGATATTATTGCAGAAAAAATATATTTGAGAGCCAGGACATTGAGGCACAATTTAAAAAATACATAGATTAATTATTGCATAAAATTATACAAGGATTTATTATACAAGTGGAGAAGGAATGAAACAACTCAATCTCATATACCAGATAAGATTTGAAATGCATGAAAGAATACTTGGGCTACAAAAAAATAATAGTAAAATTCTTGAAATAATAAAAATATTGAGCTTAATGGCCTAAGCATCAGATCCATAAAGCATACGACTGGATCATGATCTATTGTAGAGCATTAAATAAGCTTGGTAAGTTTATATTATAATTTTTAATTATTAATAAACTTTTTTCTTTTATAAAAAAATTTATGTATGTATGTGATATTGTACAGAGATGTTCCACTTGTTGGGAGATATTTCACAATACACACATAAAAAGGATCACATTTTTTTCAATGCTCGATCAAAGGCTATAGCATAAGAATATAAACTTAATTACCATTCATATTTAACAATTACTAGCTTTATTAATTGTATATTATGTTGGGTTGCAAGAGTACAAACATAGTCCCACATCTAAAATACATGGGAAAAGATCATGGGTTTAAAAGGATGAAAAGTATCTCCATTGGAATGAAGCCTTTTGGGGAGAGCCCAAGAACAAAACCATGAGGGTTTAGGCCCAAAGTGGACAATATCATGTCATTGTGGAGATGTGGACATTCTTTAGACCCTACAATTGTTGGATCGAGATCGCGCTAGAGGGGGGTGAATAGCGCTCGTGGCTTTCACTTGTTTCAAAATCGAACGAGTAAAATAATTGCAGCGGAAATAAAGATAAAACAAGGCACAAGGACACCAAGATTTACTTGGTTCGGAGCCTTGAGCGACTCCTACTCCAAGGCCCGCGATCGTTGATCGCTTTCGGTGGGCAACAACTATAATATCGAAAATCTTTTTACAATAAGTATTATAATTCAAATGCTATAATGAAACTGTACCACCAATATAAGATATGAAGAATCGGATCAGCAGAACGTTGTTGAAGCTTTTTGAGGTAGCACGTTGGAGAAGACCAATTGCTCTCTTGTTCAAAAGAATAATTGTTTTGCTCTTCACGTTGAGGTGCCTTTTAAAGCTTTTGCAAAGTTAATCAAGATCCTTGAAAATAGGACCTACACGTTGAGGCACCAATTAAAGTCTTACACGCGTGGATCAGCCTTACACGCATGGATCAGCCGATCAGAGCAGATTTATTCTGCTGCTTATCCACAATTCAAGACAAAAATTGCATTTAGGTCCCTGTAAAACATGTTAATCCCAAAGCAAGCCAAATGTTACATTTTGGTCCCTGCAAAATATGTTAATTCCAAAACAAACCAAATGTTGCATTTTGGTCCCTGCAAAATATGTTAATCCCAAAACAAACCAAATGTTGCATTTTGGTCCCTATAAAATATGTTAGGACATAAATGGATAAAAAGAGATGTTGACAGCCTCCGGACTGTCTGGGTCTGACTTCGGATTTCCGTCCGGAAATCCTAGGTCGACCCGACGCCTACTGTTCCCTCTACGGGGAACGCGTCCTCACCTACTCTCCTCAGGAGAGATTACCTGATGCCAGTACAATCCTCCAGATTGACTGGCCTTTTGCTTGGCGCTCGATGCTCCCGGACTTTCTACTGGACTTTCGCTTCTCGGCTGGTCCAGTCTTCCACCTGGTTCGCGACACTAGGACTTTCCACCTAGGGTTACCACCCCCTAGGACTTTTTGCCTGAAGCACTTGACCCACCAAGACTTTCCGCATAGGGTTACCACCCCCTATGACCTAGGGTTACCACCCCCTAGGGTTTTCCCCTTGCCTAACCGCAGCTAGGACTTTTGCCTAAGTACACTTAGGACTTTCCTGCAAACTTATTCAAACCGTTAGATCACAAATGGACTTAACTTTGAATTCCTTTGCCATAATCAAAACTTAGGTTCGATCGTCGGATGCTTCCCGCACCAACATATTAGATATTAATAATATTTTTCTACATAAGATGAAATCACCGATTGAGTTGCTTTGCTCAGGCGTCTCAACCTATTATAGAGGGAAAGAAGCTACTGACTCTTTTAGACGATGTACTAGATGATATATATTATGACGTTGTCGGCGGAAGGAAAAAGAACTTCCTCTACGACCTTAGCTCCTAGGCAAAAGTTAAATATGATTGTGCAATGGCTCCTAGGCTCAGAGGTCGTCCCAGTTCTTCATCTACTCAAGTAGAAGCATTAGAATAAGAAAATCATGAATTAAGGAATTAGGTCACATCATTAGACTTGTCGTGGGTTTATACTAAGCAGTCGATGGAAGATCGGATCAAAATGTTAGTAGAGTGTCAAATGCAAGAAGTCTTCTCTCACTTTCCGTTAATGAGCCCTTCTATTTTTCCAATGCAGTATGCTTTTTACTCACAGGAGCCTCACGATCCAAATGCTATTGATAAATAGTTCATAATAACAATAGTTTTCTAAGGTAGTCTTTTTGTTTATCACTCATAAAATATGCAAAATAGTTCTGTTAATTTTAATACTATATGCATTTCAAATTGTATTATATCTTTTCAGGAACGATGTAGATAAAGGTATATTCTATGACAATCAACATATATCTAAACTCACATTAAGGTATATTTTTCTGATAAGTAGTTTTATCTTGTGTATATCTACTTTAACTTTAGATTCATATATGAGTAGGATTTTTTCATATATGAGTAGTTTTGTACTTATTTTTTTAATAACCTATCGTATCATACTTGCTGCAGGATTGGATGATATGAGAATGAATGTACTAGGTTTTGAGTTGGTGTGTGTTGGATTTGGATAGGTTGGTTTTGAGTAGGATGTGATGTATTTTTTGTGATGGAATTGTTTTAGAACAATGCACGATGCTTTAAATGAATGATGAATGTGTAATGTACGATGTTTTTGAATTAGTGTGATGGAATTGTCTTTGAAGTGTCGTGGTCAGTTTGTGAATTGTTTGTGAATGATGATGGTATGTGAATTGTTTGTGGATGTTTTGATCCTGTTTGTAGATTTTTTAGTGTTGTGTGATGTAGTAGAAATTTATTACCTCCACGTGTCACACAAGGATTAAAGTCATGATGAGCTGTCAGTCAAAGGGGCACCAAGCAAAACCCAGAGATAAGGAGTTTAAACCTATTGTGAGTGCCAATTCAAATTAGATCACAAGAACTCCCTAATCGGGGGCACCGACCTCTGCTCCATCTTAGTCTTGGGCATAGGCCTCGAATATGCCTTTGTCTCCGAATATCTCATCTCAGTTTCGAATCCCGACCTCGGCCTCAGCTCGGCCTCATCTTGGTCTCGAGCGCCAACCTCAGCTTGGTCTCGGATCCCAACCTCGGCGTCTATTAGATCTCATGCATCGATCTTATCTCTGCTTATGGTTTTGACCTCAATCTCAACTCGGCCTCCTCTTGGTCTCATGCACCGATCTCATCCCAATCTCGGATCTGTCGTCATCCAATTCTAGGTGGAGCCCATACAATTGGTTCATCCGTAAGACCAAGAAACCCTAGAACTGTTTTCCCCGAAGAATAAGAAAAAAATCCTAGAACACATGGATAATTAGAATGCGTATATCAAAATATATCTTAAGCGATGTTGATGTTTCAGAGATTGAATACATTGAAAACTTTATAAAAGGTTGCCCATACTCATGGGCACAGGGATGCACACACAAAATCTTAGGGGGCGTTTGGTTTGGAAAATATTTTTCATTTTCTGTTTTCCATTTTCTATTTCTAGTTTTCTATTTTCTGATCTAGTTTTCAGAAAACAGAAAATATGTTTGGTATGATATGTTGTTTTCTATTTTCTAGAATAGAAAACTGGAAAACGCGTTTGGTTTGATAACTATTTTCTATATTTTTTATTTTTTTTATTAAAATAAAAATCTAGAGTTTTAATTAATTATCTTAATTAATCCAACAGCCTTTGTCTAATCCCACGAGTTTTAATTAATTAACTAACCTTAATCCAATTCATCAATTAATCTTTTATCAAATTACCTAATTACACATATTAATCCTCAATTAATTAACAATCTAATAGTTATTAAACTAATTAACTAACTAATGATTTAATTAACTAATTAATCTAATAATTAATTAACTCAATTAATTAAAACTAATCGGTAAAGTTTCCTTTACCGATTTCATCGACAACTTCTCGCGTAGCTTGGACCGACGGCAGAGGTGGCGTCGACAGGCGGCGGCGACTCCGACGTTGGTGGGCGGCGTCTTGAGCAGGCAGGCGGCAGGCGGCAGGCGGCAGGCGGCAGGCGGCAGGAGGCAGGCGGCAGGCGGCTGAAGGGCGGATCGAAGTCGCGAGGGTCGTGCCCGGAAGGCTTCGCCGGGCCTGCGCGGCGCCTCCGGTGGCGTCGCCGGGCTCGGGCGGCGCCTCCGGTGGCGTCGTCGGGCCCGAGCGGCGCCTCCGATGGCGTCGCCGGCCCAGACATCGCCGGATTTGAAGCTTTTCCAGCGATTCCAATCCAGCCACGACGCACAGCGGGAGGAGAAGAGGGCGTCGGCTCGGGGAAGAAATCCGCAGAAGAAAACCCGGAAAAAATGCGGAATCGAAGGAAAAAAAACCCGGAAGAGATGTGCTCGCTCGCTGTGCTCGTCGTGGAATCGAAGGGAAAACGCCGCGTTTTCACATTTTCCATTCCCAACTGAGTTTTTAGAAAACGATGATTTAACGTTTTCTGTTTTTCTGGAAAACGGGTTTTCATTCTCCAGAAAATGAAAAGGAAATCACAAACCATTCAGCGTTTTCCATTTTCCTTGGAAAAGGAAAATGGAAAACGCTGGAAAACGCTCAAACCAAACGCTGCCTTAACTTTCCCAGGTCTTTAATCTTTTTCCTCATATAAAATCCTAATTTGAGCGTTGGAGTGACTTATCGAGATCCATCCCTGGTATCATTCTAACTCTTTTTTGCAGTGCTTTTCAAGTTTCTTCTTCTCTCCTAGTGATTATCTGCGAGGAGTGTGCATGTCAGCTCATTCGTTGATCAGTGGCTTAATCATCGAGTATTTGGTCGGAACATTATGAATGTATCATGAATTATTTGTCAATGATGATGGTTTATGAATGTGTAATGAATGGTTTGTATTGTTGTATCACAATGGCGTGTAATGAATTTGGATGTAAATAGGATTTAAATCACGGAATTAAATGGTTGTTGTCAAAATTTTACCCTAAATTGATGAAATTTTATTTTCGTCGCTAATTTAATGATGGAGTTTTTATTTCAGTCGCTAATTTAGCGATGAAAATAAAATATCCTTGGTTAGAGTTAGCAACGAAAATTTTCGTCGCTAAAGTGATTGTCGGTAATTGTTTTTCATCGTTAATTAACAACGAAAATAAAATTCCGTTGCTAAATTCAATTGGCGACAAAAAATATGGTGACCGAATAATTCGGTCGCTAATTATGTATTTTCTTGCGGTGTTGGTTGATGTAAAGATTTAACAATCAATAGACAATGAGTTATTATTTGACTTATATTCATTGATTCAGGATTCCAAGTTAAAAAGGCTTGATTGAGAGCTGTCAACAAGGAAACATGAGTTCTTGATCGTAGCTTAAGCATGAGTTTGATCACGAAGGATTGTGAGGGCTTATGAGGTGTATATTAATGAAATCAGAGATTGCGTGAAATGATTATGGTCAACTAGATTCTTGATTATAATGTTAGTTGATTTAACTTATATAACTGTTAGACAAGATTAATTTATTATAAAGGATTTTAATGTGTTCGATAATCATGTTCTAAGTGGTCATATTTGATAAATGTATTTTAATGTGTCTGGCAAAGAATTTTAAGTTAGATTTGCTTGTGTTACTAATGTGTGCATGGAGTTTACATAGTAGCATACACGCGAAGCTTGCGGAACGTGTGACTCGACATAGTCGAGTTGTGATGTTGACTGAGCATAGCCCAGATGGTGCAAATCAAGGCTCAAGAGGTCCGACTGGAGTTGTGGTTTTAGCCTTACATTAACCTAAGTAAGTGAATGTCAAGGTGTTATTCACGCCCTCTAGTGTCTTGGTATCATGATAATCGATCCCAAAACTAGGTACAAGAGATAAGTCTCAATTAATTCCTTTGGAGTACATTGGGAGCCTTTTGTCTTTCTCGAGTGTTAATAGTGTTTTGAGTGGTGTTGCAACTAGGTGGATCACACAATAGGACGACATGCTGAGTGTGACCACCATACTCCACTTCCCCTGCCTTGGTTTGAGGTGGGATGGAGAATCCCTTCCACTCCCTTGGTACAAGGTGGAACACAAGTTTCACGGTACAAGGTGGAACACAAGCTCCATACACTAAAAAAAGTTTTCCTACGAAAACAATTTGACCAATGATCGAGACTACCGTTCAACTAAGGTGGTGTCCATAGTCAACTTTGTCTTAGGCAATAAATTTTTTATTTGCTCATCTATTCTATTAGTCATTTTTTAAAAAAATTAGAGTTATCAATTTAGATATGTCCATTGAATTAGTTCATTCTGTCAAATAATTTAAAAGGGTTAGGTTAAAATTTTTTAATAAAATTTGGCCATGAATTATTTTGTTTTTTTGCATTTAATAAAAGGGAACATTTTGTAAAATAAATAACGAAAACAAAAAATTCCACGAACTTGGTGATAAATTTCTGAGTATTCTCCAAAGATATTAAACCCGCTTACTGCCTTAGTGGCGCCAAAGATATTAGGCCCGCTTCCCGCCCCGCTTACTGCCCTAGTGGCGCCAAAGATATTAGCATCGCTTACTGCCCTAGTGGATACAAGGTGGAACACAAGCTCCGCGGTACAAGGTGGAACACAAGCTCCACACACTAAAAAAGGATTTCCTACGAAAACAATTTGACCAACGATCAAGACAACCGTTCAACCAAGGTGGTGTCCATAGTCAACTTTGTCTTAGGCAATAAATTTTTTATTTGCTCATCTATTCTATTAGTCTTTTTTTTTTTAAATTAGAGTTATCAATTTAGATAGGTCCGTTGAATTAGTTCATTCTGTCAAATAATTTAAAAGGATTAGGTTGAAATTTTAATAAAATTTGGCCATGAATTATTTTGTTTTTTTGCATTTAATAAAAGGGAACATTTAGTAAAATAAATAATGAAAACAAAAAATTCCACGGACTTGGTGATAAATTTCCAAGTATTCTCCAAAGATATTAGACCCGCTTACTGCCCTAGTGGCACCAAAGATATTAGGCCCGCTTCCTGCCCTACTGGCGCCAAAGATATTAGCATCGCTTACTGCCCTAGTGGGTACAAGTGGAACACAAGCTCCGCGGTACAAGGTGGAACACAAGCTCCACACACTAAAAAAGGATTTCCTACGAAAATAATTTGACCAACGATCGAGACAACCGTTCAACTAAGGTGGTGTTCATAATCAACTTTGTCTTAGGTAATAAATTTTTTATTTGCTCATCTATTCTATTAGTCATTTTTTTTAAAATTAGAGTTATCAATTTAGATAGGTCCGTTGAATTAGTTCATTCTGTCAAATAATTTAAAAGGATTAGGTTAAAATTTTAATAAAATTTGGCCATGAATTATTTTATTTTTTTGCATTTAATAAAAGGGAACATTTTGTAAAATAAATAACGAAAACAAAAAATTCCACGGACTTGGTGATAAATTTCTGAGTATTATCCAAAGATATTAGACCCGCTTACTGCCCTAGTGGCGCCAAAGATATTAGGCCCGCTTCCCGCCCGCTTACTGCCCTAGTGACGCCAAAGATATTAGCATCGCTTACTGCCCTAGTGGGTAAAAGGTGGAACACAAGCTCCACGGTACAAGGTGGAACACAAGCTCCACACACTAAAAAAGGATTTCCTACGAAAACAATTTGACCAACGATCGAGACAACCGTTCAACCAAGGTGGTGTCCATGGTCAACTTTGTCTTAGGCAATAAATTTTTTATTTGCTCGTCTATTCTATTAGTCATTTTTTAAAATTAGAGTTATCAATTTAGATAGGCATGTTGAATTAGTTCATTCTATCAAATAATTTAAAAGGGCTAGGTTGAAATTTTAATAAAATTTGGCCATGAATTATTTTATTTTATTTTTTGCATTTAATAAATGGGAACATTTTGTAAAATAAATAACAAAAACAAAAAATTCAACGGACTTGGTGATAAATTTCTGAGTATTCTCCAAAGATATTAGACCCGCTTACTGCCCTAGTGGCGCCAAAGATATTAGGCCCGCTTCTTGCCCCGCTTACTGCCCTAGTGGTGCCAAAGATATTAGCATCGCTTACTGCCCTAGTGGGTACAAGGTGGAACACAAGCTCCGCGGTACAAGGTTGAACACAAGCTCCACACACTAAAAAAGGTTTTCCTACTAAAACAATTTGACCAACGATCGAGACAAACGTTCAACCAAGGTGGTGTCCATAGTCAACTTTGTCTTAGGCAATAAATTTTTTATTTGCCCGTCTATTCTATTATTAGTCATTTTTTTAAATTAGAGTTATCAATTTAGATAGGTCCGTTGAATTAGTTCATCCTGTCAAATAATTTAAAAGGGTTAGATTAAAATTTTATCAATTTATTTTAAGATGGATTCAAGTAGACCGACTTACCGCAACCTGCGATCCACGTGGGTTGATTTGTGATGAGCTTGAGTTAGTTCACAAATTGAGAAGATTAATTTTTTTCTTTAAAATTTAAAATTAAAGTAAAGAATTTAATGGATTAATGAGTTTAACCCATCTAAATTGTAATCCAAATTTAAATATTTACTTATATCATATAAATTTTGATTCAAATTTAAAATTTTTTAAATTTTTAATTTTTTAAATAGGTTTTGGTCAAAACCCGCCCCGGTTAGTTTTGTTAATGTGATCCCGTCATATATCTGACTAATGAATTGATTGAATTAATCCATTTGTATATGATAATACAGTCCTAAACAAAGTCAATCACACTTTGTTGGTGCCCCGGTTAGTTTTATGTGATCAACCGAGTTAAGTTAGGTCCTCTGCTAAGTGTGCAGGAACTTAGGTACGGAGGAAGTCGAGTGTAAGACGTAGCGGACGAGAAGGATTGCGCGGGGAAGTGAGCCGACGGGCTCGGTGCAATCCGAGGGACGCGGAAGCTACGGAAGAGTACGCCGGTGGAGCGAGAAGGACGTGCGCGAAGTCCGAGGGACGAGAATCCGGGAGGAAGTACGCTCGAGGGGCAAAAGGTCGGAGTCGGGTTCGGGTGAGCCTAACTCCGGTTGGCCAGAAATCACCCAATCGAAGATTCCACAAAAAGTCAATAAAAGTCAAAAATGTTGACTTTGACTTTGACTTTGACCATTGACTTTGACCGTTGATTTGCCCAGAGAAGAAGACTTAGACTTGGACTGTTTGGACGTGACGGTTGCAAAAAAAGAAGAAAAATAATAATAAGATTTATCTTTTATCATATAAAAGATAAATACTTATTTTTTATTAAAGATAATTCTCTTTATCTTTTATTAAAGATAAAGTTTATCTTTATTTACTCAACGGCTACGATCAAGCCTATCTCTGATCAACGGTTAGGATCGCATCAACGGATCAACGACCAAGAGAAAGTTTATCTACGATCAACGATCTAGATCTATTCTCTTGGGCTATAAATAGACTTAGAGTTTTAGAGTTAAATCATCAATTACTTTTATCATTCTCTCTAAGTCTCTGTGCTACAAGTGTAAAGGCTTCTCCGCCTAAAGGAGATTTGTTTGAGCGTCAATTGCCTTGGAAGCAACGACCGAGTTGCAACCAAGTTTTTTTTAAAGGAGTGTCTATTCTGCGACTTTGTTTAAACCGACTATTCACCCCCCTCTAGCCGGTCCAACCCGATCCAACAAGTGGTATCAGAGCGAGGTTCGCTTTTGAAGGACTAACCGCCCGATAAAGCAACAGGACGATGGCCGGAGCGCATATCTATCCACCCAAATTCGAAGGGGATTTCACCGTCTGGAAAAAGAAAATGGAGGTATTTTTTCGTACCGATTTTGATATATTATTATCTATTAAATATGGTTTTGCAGTTCCAAAAGATACGAACGGGGATGAAAAAGAAGAATGCTTATGGAATAAAAAGGAGCAATCTGAGTCCGTCGCCAATGGTAAGGCTGAGTTCCATCTACTAACGGTTTTACCTACTCAAGAAGTAAATCGAATCGGCACCTACCACTCCGCGAAAGAATTGTGGGAGAAATTCTTAGAACTTCATGAGGGTACCTCAGAAGCCAAGTCAGCAAGGAAGGACCTTTTACGGAATCAACTGACAAATCTACGAATGACGGAAGGAGAAACGGTGGCAGAACTTCACGCTAAAATTAAGGAGTTAATCTCCGGACTCACCCAACTCGGCGAATCGGTAAGTAATCGTGATTCTATTCGATACGCCCTCAACGCCTTCCCGAGAACCCAAGAGTGGAGTACAATCGTCGACGCCTATTATATTTCCAAGGATTTAGAGGTAAGTACGCTAGATGAAATGTTTTCTATTTTTGAATTACATGAGTCTCGGTGTGCAGGATCTAGAAAAATAGGCAATATTGCCCTAAACACAAGGAGAACGGAAAAGGGATCAGAATCCTCGACGGACGACGAAGAGACAATACAAATGGTAAGAAATTTTAAAAGTTTTTTTAAATCTAACAAGTTTTCGAGAATGCAGAAAGCAAGGCGATCTCCGAAGAAACGTACTGTCCGATGCTATAACTGCAACGAAGAGGGACATGTAAAAGACCAGTGCCCCAAACTCAAGAACCAGCCAAAAAAGAAGAAGGCATTGAAAGCCACCTGGGATGAGACCTCGTCTGACGAATCAGAAACTCAGGAGTACGCCGGAATTGCGCTGATGGCAAGTCATCAAGAAGAGAGCACTGATGAAGGGGGAGCAACATCAGAAGAAAGTAACGACGAAGGGGGAGCCTCTCTTTTCGAAAGCGACCCGGTAAGTGAGGTATGTTTTCTCCCTCACGATCAATTATACGCTGGAATAAAAGCAATGCTCAAGTCTAACTGTAAATTAGAAAAAGAAAATTTACAATTAAAAAATGAACTAGCGCTTGCATCTTCGTCTGATAACTCTAATGTTTTGAAGAATGAGAATGATAACTTGAAAAACTTAGTTAAAAAATTAGAACTTGATATTTCATACTTACGTCAAAAGAAAAATAGTTATCCTGATAATTTGAACTGGTATATTAAAAATCACAGGGGGCAACTTAGAAAAGTGCCAAAAAACTATATTCCTCCAAGATTTTTAATCAATCCAGTAGATAGGAATTTATTTTGGGTTCCCAAATCTGTTTTAAATTGATCTTTTTTGTGTTATTACATATGAATGCACTGATTAATATTTTTTTCCTTTTTTACTTAATTAACAAACATTATTTTCTTGTTATCTTAGAAAATTCAGTTTGATTAATTTTTTAGTGAAAAAAAATTGTATTTCTAGTTTTACTCGATGCAGAATTATGTTGTTCATCCACTGAGTATTTTACAAATTTTTTTTAAATATTGTTTCGAATTTTCATAATTTTTAATACAAAATTAAAATTTAAATTTTAAAAATAAATAAAAATATTATTTTAATAGATCCAATTTTTCAGGATTCAAATACAGTCATTAGAACTCAGTATAATTTATATACGAATTTTTAAAGTATTTTTGAATTTTAAAAGATTTCTCTCTGTAAATATTTATTTTATCTTTGGACTTAAAGAATAAATCCTTAGCAATGCTAATTTTTGAAGATCAAATTTTTTGTGATCTACTGTGTATTAATTGGACACTTAAAATTTATTTTTGACTTTCTATTGCATTTACACAAATATTTTTTCCTTCCCTAATTTTATAAACCCCATTTTTGCTGTAATCAAAGGGGGAGAGTAGGCTGAGGTTCAGGGGGAGGTTATAGTTTTAACATGAAACATTTTTTTTGCTTAACCTGTTTATTTTGTTTTATTTATTTTTCTTATTTTTTTGTGTTTAACCCTAACTGAACCTGGGTTGATGCACATCAAAAAGGGGGAGATTGTTGGTGCCCCGGTTAGTTTTGATGTGATCAACCGAGTTAAGTTAGGTCCTGTGTTGTTCTAATCCCTCTGCTAAGTATGCAGGAACTTAGGTACGGAGGAAGTCGAGCGTAAGACGTAGCGGACGAGAAGGATTGCGCGGGGAAGTGAGTCGACGGCCTCGGTGCAATCCGAGGGACGCGGAAGCTACGGAAGAGTACGCCGGTGGAGCGAGAAGGACGTGCGCGAAGTCCGAGGGACGAGAATCCGGGAGGAAGTACGCTCGAGGGGCAAAAGGCCGGAGTCGGGTTCGAGTGAGCCTAACTCCGGTTGGCCAGAAATCACCCAATCGAAGATTCCACAAAAGTCAATAAAAGTCAAAACTATTGACTTTGACTTTGACTTTGACCATTGACTTTGACCGTTGATTTGCCAAGAGAAGAAGACTTAGACTTGGACCGTTTGGACGTGACGGTTGCAAAAAAAAAAGAAGAAAAATAATAATAAGATTTATCTTTTATCATATAAAAGATAAATACTTTATTTTTTATTAAAGATAATTCTCTTTATCTTTTATTAAAGATAAAGTTTATCTTTATTACTCAACGGCTACGATCAAGCCTATCTCTGATCAATGGTTAGGATCGCATCAACGGATCAACGACCAAGAGAAAGTTTATCTACGATCAACGATCTAGATCTATTCTCTTAGGCTATAAATAGACTTAGAGTTTTAGAGTTAGAACATCAATTACTTTTATCATTCTCTCTAAGTTTCTCTGTGCTACAAGTGTAAAGGCTTCTCCGCCTAAAGGAGATTTGTTTGAGCGTCAATTGTCTTGGAAGCAACGACCGAGTTGCAACCAAGTTTTTTTTAAAGGATTATCTATTCTGCGACTTTGTTTAAACCGACTATTCACCCCCCTCTAGCCGGTCCAACTCGATCCAACACACTTCACCACTAGTTTTTGTTTTTTTACAACAACATAAACAAAGTCGATCGTTAGTGCCAGCAGCCCGGGCCTGCTGCGAGTTGCTCCACCTTAGCGAGCGGTGAGCGAGGAGGCAGCGAGGTAGCAAAGATTGGAGGCACGTTTAGAGCAATGATGCACTTATTTCTAGGACAGCGACATAGTGGATATTTTTGTCCGCCGCATCAACCAGACCAATCATTTCGAGCGTCCATCGACAGAGTTGCTGCGCTCTGACTCAGCCGCCCCCTTCCGCTGCGTCAACGCCACCCAAAAAGGTTCGCCTCTCTTTTTTCAAACTCTGTCGAGACCACCAGTAGTGTTGTGTTCTTCCAATGACCGTGCCTTTAATTCGGAGGGCAGAGGCAAGACCGGAGTGGAGTGGAGGATAAAAAGGAGCTTCAGATCTCCATAACTCGCAGGGACAAACGCAAACGTGTCGGGGATGAGCTTCAGGTCGTAATCGAGGTACGTACGTTGTTGTCATTTTCCAAGGTTTGACTTGATTTACAGAAGCCAGTCGACTCTGTGACGATTGAGCAAATTATGATGAAGAACACGCACGTTTCTAATACTGTGAATGAACTTGATTTTGAAGTTTGAAAGGAGAGTCGAGCAAGAAACTAACTAACCATTATCCATACCAGTTGCTAAGTTTGACTTGATCCTCCAACACACGTTTTGAAAAGTTATGATTTTCTTCAACAAAATGGAGAGGTTTTCAATCCATCTAAAATATGATCAGCTACTCTTTGCTGTTTCTAGGGATAAACTGTGAGTTCTCCTTTCGGTGTCCACATGCGGCCATACTTCGATCCTGATTACGACGATTCCAACCAATGGATCAATCCTCCAAGGTACTGTACTGTCGCTTAGATCCTGATGAACTACACATGCATGTTTATGCTCTCAGCTCTTTTCTTTTTGTAATACTAATTTTCTATAATCAAGATGGAAAAGATTGCACTTTGGACGAGTTTGTTTTGGTTGTCTAATTTCAGGGTGTGCATCGACAACACCACTCGCAGTGATTGCACACTCGTTAAGGTGAGGTCCTTGTATCTTCGCATTAATTTAATTTGCTTGTTGTTGAAACAAATGAGCTTTCCTGTCTCTGTCTTCATGGATCTCTTTATATATTATGCATGACTAGGCCTGGAAGGTAACTTGAAGAATCTGATTTGTATTGTTCTTTTGTTCTTCCTTATGGCATAGGTGGACAGTGTCAACAAGCCTGGGATACTCTTAGAGGTCGTGCAGGTTCTGAGTGATCTGGACCTTGCCATTTCCAAAGCTTACATCACTTCTGATGGCACCTGGTTCATGGACGGTATGCAATTTACATGCTCTTGGTTTCAGGGTGAGCATTTTGCTAACCCTAATTGAACTAGGTTTTTGCACATACTTATGCGCTGAAATTTGCGTTTCTGAATGCAATGTTAGTGTTCCATGTTACTGATCAGCAAGGGAGAAAGGTCACTGACAAGAAGACAACAGAGTACATTGAAAAGGTGTTGACACTGACTTCCCTTCCTTTATAGTTTGGTGATTTAATTTCTTTTGCAGGCTCTCGGTCCGGAAGGAACCAAGGCAAAATCATCGCCGGGAAGATCAGTGGGAGTGCACTCGTTTGGCGATCACATTGCCGTGGAGCTCATCGGCACGGATCGACCAGGGCTCCTGTCTGAGATCTTCGCAGTGCTCGCGAATCAGCACTGCAACGTAGTAGCTGCCGAGGTGTGGACTCACAAGACGCGGGTTGCCTGTGTGATCTACATAAATGCCGACGTCTCATCTCGCATGCCGGCCATGGAGGAGCAGCTCAGGAATGTTCTGCGAGGGGGAGATGATCTGAAAGGCGCTCGGACTAGCTTCTCTATGGACTCGACCCACGTCGATCGCCGCCTTCATCAGCTAATGCTCGCCGATAAGGACTACGAAGACGACGACGACGACGACGATTCCGTGCTTTTGAAGCCCGTCATCAGTATTGGCCGCTGCGAGGACAAAGGGTACTCGGTGGTGAACGTCAAATGCAAAGATCGGACCAAGTTGCTGTTCGACATTGTGTGCACGTTGACAGACATGCAGTTCGTCGTGTCTCATGCCTCAGTCTCGTCGGACGGCACCCATGGCTTACAGGTGCACCGCCGGAGAAGAAGAAGAAGAAGAAGGATTGAATTATATATTTATATGCTAATTAAAAAGTGTTTGCTGAATGTGATTGTAAAACTTAACTGTATTGGCAGGAGCTATACATCAGGCACAAGGACGGGAAGACCCTTGATTCTGCTGAAGAAAAGGAGAACGTCGTCAAGTGTCTCGAAGCTGCAATTCTTAGAAGAGTCTCCGAGGTAGAGAAAAACTCACAACAACATTACTAATTCAACTTTTATAACTCTAATACTAAACCTTTTACTCAACTTGATCACAGGACTTCAGTCTGGAGATTTGTGCCAAAGACAGAGTGGGACTGCTCTCCGATGTCACAAGAGTTTTGCGGGAGCATGGCCTGTCGGTGTCGAGAGCCGACGTGACGACGGTAGGAGAGAAGGCGATGAATGTGTTCTACGTGAGGGATCCATCAGGGCTGCCGGTGGACATGAAGACCATTGAAGCCCTCCGCAAGGAGATTGGGCAAACGATGATGCTTAACGTGAAGAAGCTGCCCTGTGCTGCCAAGTCGCCGGAGTCAAGTGGCTGGGCCAAGACTAGTTTCTCCTTCGGCAACTTGCTTGGCAAATTCTTAAGCTTATCCCCATGAATCCATGATCTGACTACTTAATTCTCACTTCTTGCCAGAAAGCAGGCCACCATGCATGCGCCGGCTGTAGATTTGATACTGTAAATGTAAAGTTCTCAAGGCCTTGAGGCACTTGAGCAGCATGCCACTGTCTCATTCCTGTGTAATAATGTGCACCAATGACTGGTGGTGGCAATCCACCTTTAACTGGTTTAGCATTGTTCTATATCGTTATAGAGGTGTATAATTTGAAAGAATTTGTAAATCTTAAATTGTATAAGTTCTATCAATCGAACAAAAATTTAAATAATTAGACATATAAATAAAATAAGAATTTAGTTTAAATGAAACATGATTTAACATATAAAATATGTAAATAACAATAAAAAACCTGATTAGAGAGTCACTGTCCTTGTCCTGCAACGTCAACTAATCAATTCATGTGAAAAAGATAAAGCATAAGTAAAAGAGTGGTCTTCCAAAAGAATTATAATGACGACGCAATAATACCTTCGTCAATGAAAAATAAAGACAGAATGTCAATTGTTCCTAAACCCTCAGGAATCAAATCCTACATAAATAAAAAAAAAGTTTCAAGTGGCAAAGACAGTGATCTTATCAAAATAGATTAAGCTATACACCATATTATTCAATCATCCTTATTACAAAAATAATGAACACAGCCACACCACAAAATTACAAGATAAACAAGTAATTAAAAAAGTGCACACCTAACATGAGAAGCTCAAGACAATACTTGACCTCAACAGCAGTTTAAGATCTAGAAGCTCAGGACATACACAGCATCGAGTGCTCTTAGTTTTTGGGCACAGTGAACTTCTCAAAGCGAGCTCCAATCTCATTGAGTTCTTTGAGACCGATCAAACCGTTGAACTCCTCAAATGTGGTGAGCTTGTGGAAATGGCCTCTGCTTGATCCTTCATCCTTGAGTGCTTTCAGAACGTCAATAAGTGCGCGGGCAGAGGCATAGACAGCCGTGGTGGAGTGCACAATGAGGTGGAAGCCCATTTCCTTGAGCTCCTGAGGTGTGTGCAAGGGTGTGTATCCACCTTCAAGCATGTTGGCAGCTCTGAAACCGCTGGTTTTCTTGCACACTTCTCTCATCTCGTCGTCGCTCCTTGGTGCCTCGACAAAACAAGCATCAGCTCCTGCCTGCAAATTGTTACCTATTTAGTGATCTTTACATGAATTTACACGAGCATGGATGAGAATCTAATACCTCCATGTAGAGATTAGCACGCGAAATTGCTTCTGCTAGGCCACCTGCAGTTGCACGAGCATCAGTGCGAGCAATGAGAAAAAAGTCAGAATCACCAATGGCTTCTCTTGCAGCAGCTATTTTAGCAGCATGTTCCTCGGCAGGTATAACCTAAAGGAGTCAAACAAGAGCCAAGTTTAGTGCAACTGATCCATGTTTCAAAACCAGAATAGTGCGAAAGCCAATTTATGATACCTGTTTGCCCTGCATATGGCCTTGTGGATAGAGAGTGGAAAAGAAGAACCATCAGAATTCTTTGCAAGAAAAAATGCTAAAAGATCAAAATTTGTTATTTTTTCTTACCACACTTCTTGGGCCATACTTGATCCTGGAGTCAATGTGAGAACAAAAAGGGAAAAAAAAATCTAAATATTAGAAGATAAGCAGTGAAGGGCACAAACAATTGTTGCATTTGCCCAAAAGATACCTCTAGGAATAAACCAGCAGCACCAGTGTTGATTATATCCCTCACAGTCCTTTGGACATTAAGAGCATTGCCACCTCCAGTATCTAGAATGTCGAAAAGAAAGTAAAATTTTATAAAAAAAGTAGATTTTACAAGAGGAACATAACTAGCAATCTTTTATAAAATAAATATGTAACATTTTATCATTTTCAGCAATGCTTGGATAGAAATATGGCCAACGAGAACAAGCTTTGAACTAGAATCTGTCAATCAAAAATATCAGAGCATGTTCAAGTACTTCATTTAGGAAAAATGAAAAATAAGAATATAAAATATATTCATGTGGGCCAAATTAATCATCATGCAACATAACATGCTTCATAATTGGTGTAATGTAAATCACATGACAAACAACTTTCTTCCAGTTTCCATATTGTAAAGAAATGAACATCTAGTTGAGAATCCTTCACGTTATTCAGCAGCAAGTGGGATATTCAACTAGATCAGGAGTCAATGATCATGTCTCTCAAGTAAAACTCTACTAAACGTAAAAAATGAAATTAAGAAATCAGTGGATTTATCTCTGCTTCTACATTAACAACTCATTCCGGAATTCTAGGAATGAGAACAAATTGGCGGTGGACAGAAGCCCCAAGAAATGAATCGCCTACCTAGCTGTTGGACCACGGTAGAATTTTTTACAGGCCCTACAAACCAAGGAAATTATGACCCTTTTGCATTGATCATGTAGTTGTTTAGCCAGTAAGACATTATGATATATCAACTTAAAGAACAAAAAATTGGAAAATTGCATAAGACCAAAAAATTTGGAACAACCACGATAAGGATGATCGGTCCAAAACAAAAAATACGCATATAATTTTGAAGATAAGGCTGATTGCATTTAAGATTTGAACTTATTCAAGGCGTTCATATTGTTGAATATTTGTTAACTTTAAAAGTCAGTTACTCTGTCCACAACAAGCATCAACACTGAACTCTGGCATTAAATAGCACGGAAAATTATAGCTGTAGTCACTCGGCAAAAAGTCGTCCAACTTGAGCTATAAGTTCAAATTTGTTTACTTCAACTAGGACGGAAGACCATAAATCAGAAGAAAATTGAAGAAACTCCGTCATGAGAAGAACTAAAGCCCTAATGGGGCGAAAAATTCATTACCAGCGTCAACGATAAATGCGACGTTAGGAGCCGCCGCGCAGATCGCTCGAGCTGCATTTGCCATCTCCGGCGGCCTAAAATCCAATGAAGTCTCAGCCAACAACGAATCGTCGAAAAAAAAGCGGAAGAAGAGTGGATTTGGGGGAAATAGTAGTGGAGCGGGCGATGGATGCATACGTGAGGAGGCCGATGTCGGGCATTCCGAGGCGGGAGGCGGAGACAGCGTATCCGGAGACAAATCCGGCCTTGTATCCCAGGCTCTGGAGGACGGCCGCGGAGAGCGCGTCGTAGATCCCCGGCATCAGCACAATGCCCTCTTCCTCGATGATGCGGTGCATGCGCGTCTTCCTCGGCCCGGCGCAGTTGCCGATCTCCTTCACGGCGACTGCCACCGCTGACTCCTCCATCCCTCGCTCGGAGATCGGAGTCGCCTCGCGCCTGAAAACTGAACTGAGAGAAGAAGAAGAACCAGAGGAGACCGATGGCAAAGCGAGGCGAGGGAGGCGGGATTTTATAGTCCGCCCAGCGGGGGTTAACTGCCTCGCTAAGTTCACCGCGGAAGACCCAATTGACGGACATGATCGATCAATGGTGTCAAGATCCGATCGATACCGTTGAATCGTGTGGACCCTCCGCTCTGCGTACTCTGAAGTGCAGCAGCACATAATAAATATACTCTTCACTATTAATATTTAACTAATTGTATTTTAATTTGATAAAAAGAAGTGTTAATTTTGGCATAATTTTAGTAAAATATTATTCCGTCGGCATTTTTGGCGAGCAATTTAATGGTGAATATTTTTCATGTGCCAGTTGCGGCAAATTTTAATATAAAAGTAATGCGGAGATTTATTCTAAAATAGAAAAAATAATATAGTCAGCTGCCAACTATGTGACTAAATTCCGTAGGCACGGCTCAACCCACGATTTCCGTCGCGATGGCAACGAGTGTGAGGCGAGTTGTGAGTTAAGTAGTGTCTGATTCAAATGATTGCCTCCAATGTACACCAATGAAATGGACTATATAAGTGAATATATCTACAACTTTATCTATATATATAATATATTTATTTTTTATCATTATTACAGCACAATTTTAATCAAAATTAATATAATAAAAAATAATTTTAATTAAAATTATTCCAATTTAATTTAGTTAAAATTGCTCGTTGTTATAATTATAGCTTAAATTCCTTTAGTCTAAAGCTACTATAATAATCTGACTTGTTGGAAAAAAAAATTGCCCATACATTTGTTGGTGTAATGAAGTTGAGCAGTGGAGTAGAGTTTATTATTGTAGTGTATTATTGTTGATAAGGACAATACATGTGCATGATAGGTTGGGTCATCTGTGTTGACAGACCCTTCCGACAAGACACATGACAGTGGGTGCAATGTTCATCCGAGTCCAAATCCTCTCCGGATAAGTTCGATGACATATCACAACTGTCACGGGCACTGATACAGTGACGAAATGCTCAATGATTTATTAAACATTCACGTTTTAAATCTCATCTACGTTAAAAATATTTTCGTATAATGAAATGAAAAAAAATCTGAGACGCTTGTTGTTAAAAGCCGTGTGCATTTGTAAATTTATTTTAATAATAGATAAAAAGTTTTTTTAAAGCGATATTAATCATCTTCAAAATTAATTAGATATTTTTATATAAATAAAATGGAAAAAATATGAAACTTTTGTTATTAAACGTAGAGCTGTGTGCACTTGTAAATTTATTCTAATAGTAGTGAATTTTTTTTTTAAGCAGTCGATCATCTTCAAAATGAATTAGATCGTGGAATTGAATATTTAAATTATAAAAAAAAATCAAATATCAAAATACGCTCTTAGGACATAGTGAGATGGTAAAAAATAGAACACTTTCTCAAATAACGAAAGTTTGGAACTCACGCAGTATATACATGTGACGTTTAAACAACTGATGACATTGAGATGTCACATTAGCAGTTATCTCGCTTTTTGAATTTGTTTGATAATCGGAATGTGGAGTTGGATTGTCCACCTTAAATTTGAGACGATGAGATTTAGCCAATGATTGTAAGTAATTAGATTGGTTGTTGGATCTCTTGTTGGTAATACAGGTTAAAATGTTATTGATCTTATGGTGGATCGAGACATGCTCATTTGCCTAAGTTAGAAGCAACTCGACTAGAGGTATCTCAAGTCTTTCTTAACAAAAGAGACCTAAGTAAGTAACGACTTTGCTCGTATGTCACATGTCCTTTTAAGACTTTGCTGATTAGTGTTTGCTGGCTCATAGATAAATTAACCTGTATTCTACTGTACTTGTGGATCACACTTGTGAGACCCATCCTTAATTGGCCTTGCATGTCTCATGAAGTGATTAGATTCCTCCTTAACAATCATCATGTCATTTATTCACCCTGAGTCATTCGGCAACACCTTAACTCCATGAGGCGTGCACCGTAGGAAATAAGATGATATTGTACGTTTATGGCTAGCAAGAATTTCTTAAAAACTTGTTGGTAACTCGATCGACTAAGGACTTTTTGCACTCCACTCGGAACTTCAGATATACAAGTTGACTGCCGAGTCAAGCATTGAGGTAGAGGAGTACTTCGACTTGCGTGCATAATGAAAATGTCTGAAGGTGCACAAAGTCATTAAGGTGTCAAGGAAGCGAGAAAAAAAGATTCCGAACATATCTTAAGTATTTATATGTTTGAGAGGAGAGAGAAATCTACGGAGATTGTGATCACGATCTTCGAAGAAACAGAGATGATTATATCATTTTGACCATTTCAGTTATTTTCTATTATTAATTTGAGTTTAATTATTATTTAATTATGATGATTTCAACTATCTGACTGTTGCTAATCAAAGATGGTGATTTAGAGGGACTATTACTAAAATCGTGGGCCACGATAATTTTTAGGACTGTTTTTGAGTTAGAAAACCTTGAGAATTGAGTTTATAAAGAGCTCAAGAACAATCCAAGTGGGATGCTTTAGGGAGCCGAGTTGCCTTAGGTAACTCAGGCGTTGAGTCACACGAAGCATTCTGAAAACTTAGTTGATCCAGTCGACATCAGGAGATGAGCTAACTCCTTAGTGTGTCAGCAGCTGAGCTTTTTTGGTAGGTCAGATGTGAGTTAGGTCGGCTCCTCATAGGTTAGCTTTTGCCGGGTTGGTTATTTTTGAATCGGATAGTTGTCGGGTCAACAATTGTCAGGCTGAGCAATGTAAGGACTCCAGAGCACCTGGTGAGTAGATGTCTGATTCTGGTGAAGGTGTCTGATGACAGTGAACTAGTAAGGGAAACTGAAAGGACTATAAAAGGGTTAGAAGAGAGACCAAGGTGGATCTTAGCGACCCTTCAACGCTCATGTCGAATTCTAAAAGAGAGTTTAAGGGAGAAAATAGCAAAGAAGTGAAACATCTCGATGATGACACCATTACCTTATATAGGAAGCGAAGGGTGGTCAGGATTCCCAAAAGACGTAACCTTTCCTTTTCACCAAAGGGTGCACTCTTCTATAACAAGCATCATCATAACCGTCATGTTGCATCCAAGCTCGGGAGGGATTCTGACTGATTAGACTCGAACTCAGCCATGTGTCGAGTTAACTTGAATTGAACTCACTGTGGGTCTAGTTGACTTAGCTCGAGCTCCGAAGAGTCAGTTTAGTTTGACTTGAGCTCACCGTGAGTTAGGTTGACTTGACATGAGCTTCGACTTGAGTTGGACTCTATGTTGACCAAGTCATACTACGTGACACTTGGGGTTCCTGTTACATCACAAGCCTTCTCTCCAAGTCTAGTCAAAAGAAAAAGTGTTTTGATTGACTAGGCAATTGTTGTGTCAGCAACTCTGATACTCCTATCGTTAGAGTCCATGTCGATCTCTTTTATCGGGGATTGAGGCAACCTTGTCGCACCGCAACACTTTGGCAATCCGCCAAATCTGTTGGCCTTTCCATTGTTAGATATCCTTCTCGAAACTAGCCGCTCTTATTGCTAGCAATCTGCCTCGAGAACCCATGGATCTTCTGCCACACATGTAGACAACTCATTTATTAGTAATTCTAATTCTCCACCATGGATCCCGAGGCCTGTGTTGATTTGCACTAGCCTCATCTACTATCCAAGCAAGCAGTCAACGCTTTTGCCCTAGATCCAATGGCTTTCTATAGCCGCTCAACCCTTTACTAGGGTTGTGGCACCTCCAAGAGACACCATCCACTATCTTTTGTTGTCTTTAAGCTCTCACCTTCTTCATCTTCAACTTGTAAGCTCTCATTTTCTTTGTTTCTTAATTTGATCTTCCATGGAAGACAATCCTCTTAGTATTAGTTAAAGTCCACCACCTAGGCCTACACCAAGATAGAAAACACAACCCTTAGGACTACCTTTAGCATACCCAATGACCATCAAATTTATATCCCCTAGCCTTCCCAACACCTACATTTACCACCCACCAGCTACACTACCTGCTTCTATAGTTAGATGGCCGATGGGCTCTGATTCCTCATTCCTCCAATCTTTGAAGAAATGCCCTCTTACTTTTAAATCCCTCTCCATCAATTGACCTCCAACTCCTTTGCGGGGTCTTCATTATTTTTTATTTTTACCACATTCCTCTATCTTCGACTATTTTCCATTATTTTTTCTATCCCAAGAATAATAAGGTCGAGATCTTCTACTTCACAGCTCGGCCATCTTCCTAGTTATTAGAGTAGTACTTTACCTCCCACAAGTACCTACTTCTTTATTTAGCCCGCACCCCCTTACATTTGGCCGACGTCTTGCCAGATTGAGCTCCCACCACAATCTAAACTAGGCCAGTTCAAGGAGACCTCGGTCTATCTAGAGGTCACTGATGTAGGGTCTAAAGAATGTCCACATCTCCATAATGGCATGATATTGTCTACTTTAGGCCTAAACCCTCATGGTTTTGTTCTTGGGCTCTCCCCAAAAGGCCTCATACCAATGGAGATACTTTCCATTCTTTTAAATCCATGATCTTTCCAATGTGTTTTAGATGTGGGACTATGTTTGCACCATTGCAACCCAATAATCCCCCCTCAAACAAAGGACCACTGGAAGCTCCGCTACCATTTCTCATGGTCCGACTGCCATTTCTCATGGTCCGGCTGCCATGTCCTCATGATCCGGCTGCCATGTCCCTCATGGTCTGGCTGTCATGTCCCTCATGGTCCGAGCCTCCTCTACTTCCTTTGTTTTTCCTGAGGGTCCCCATATGGTTAGATCTGGATCATGGCTCATCCGGCGGTTAGTCCGGTGAAGAGCGGCCTCGCTCTGATACCAATTGTAGGGTCTAAAGAATGTCCACATCTCCATAATGGCATGATATTATCCACTTTGGGCCTAAGCCCTCATGGTTTTGTTCTTGGGCTCTCCCCAAAAGGCCTCATACCAATGGAAATACTTTCCATCCTTTTAAACCCATGATCTTTCCCATGTATTTTAGATGTGGGACTATGTTTGCACCCTTGCAACCCAACAACCGAGATCCTGGAAGACCTCCACTTCGATGTCAATCTCTTCCTCGAGGAAGACCTCCTCTTCTACTTCAAGCTAAGTCTGGTGGAGATCGACCTTGCCCTTTCCCTAAATATGTGATTTAGAAAATACATTCCTTGAATGAGAATTAGCTCATGTTTTTGTTTCTTTTCCTTCTGCAGCTGAAAAAAATATGGAGGGTCTCCATCAACTAACATACGAAGTGGTTGAGGGCTCAAGTCTAGGCTCTTGCTCCTAAGGACCCTGTCATTACCAAGGACCTGCGTTATTGAGTCGAGTCCTTGGCCTTCATTAATTCCCCAAGCCATTTCCTCGGTTGAGTCCGAGGAACAATTGCACTCCCACAAAAGGAGTCGGCGCATGAAGCACCCCTCTAAGTTGACCTCCTCCCGGCTGTAGCCAAGTCCTAGTCCTCTCTCTCCTTAACTACCTCATCCACGATCACTGAGTCCATCCGTATCCACGTAGCCATCACCACCTCGGGAGGTGACTTGTCATTCTAGCCCCATCTTTTCTTCCCTGTCAAGCATCACCTCGGGCTATACCTTCCCTTGTTGAGCATGATCTCCAGTTACCCTGGACAATCTCTTGTTTAGCATAGAGACGAGTGAAGAGGAGGTGATGAACCACCTCTCCTTTGTTGGGCTCATTGATGCCATGACCGCCACCAACATCAAGGTAAGGTTGTTTCTCCTATAAGTACATCAGTTGTTATGTACTAACCCTTATATCTATTGTAGCTCCTTGTTGGCTAGAGGGAGCTCTTGACTCGGTTTCATCATCTAACCGAGACCTACTACAGTATGCTATCTCGGGAGGTTGAATACTGTGCTCAATTGGAGCAGCAAATTTTACAAGCTAAAGGCGCCCAAGATTGAGGTCACCTCATATAAGGATGAGGTGGCTTCCAACTCAGGAGTAGATGTCCCAGCTCCATGCCAACCTAGAGGACTCTAAAGGCCATTGCTAGGAGGCTAAGATGTGGGAAGTGGGAAAGAAGGCAAGAGAGAGATGTTGGTGACTAAGGCAGAGTGCTTCAAGGACAAGCTAGCTAGTTACAAGGCTAGCAAAGAAGGGCATTGAGCAAACAGGAAGAAAAGCCTTTCTAGAATCTCCCAAATTATTTGACCAGCTTGGCACCTGCTCCGCCTTTCTTTTCGAGTAGGGCTTTGATGGGGTCGTCAAGCAGTTTTAGGAGGCTGGCTACCCTCCTGAGGGAGCTTCAACTGACTTCCTGGATTCTGCCAGTATATCTTTTGTAATAAAATTTTGATATAATGCAAATGAGACTTGGTCTCTTTTTGAACTCCATATGTCTATGTGGCTCCACATTTAAGTTGGTAAAATGCTTAAATAAGATTAAGTGTCTTGGCATTTAATAAAAGAATGACGAGTTGGATGGTCGAGTCGGGGAGGTTAGCCACTGTCAACAAAGTCGAAAAGAATAACTACGACTCCTATAAAAAAAATGAGATAAATATAATGAGATAAATACAATTGAGTCTAGAAAAACGACTCTGCCCAAGGCAGAGGAGATAACAAATTGTGACTTTATTCCAGATAGAGAAGATTAATTGGAAACTCTATTGCAGACAAAGGAGATTATGTTGCGACTTTGTTTGAGACAGAGGATATTAAGTGGCGACTCTATCCCAGATAGATGATATTAAGCGACAATTTTGTTCTAGATAGAGGAGATTAAGTAATGACTTTATCCCAGACAAAGGGGGTGTTGGCGTTTTGGATCTCCGTCCTGCGTTCCGGATTCTATCCGCTCCGATAAGCATAGAACCCCACAGGATAAAAATTTTATCCCGCCTGGATCAATTGACAAAGTCTACAAAAGACTAAGTCAATCGATCCTCAAGATCGTCGATTCCTAAATTACTAACTACGGTTTCTATTCTAATAGTTCTACTTTG